>NC_143551.1:79161500-79479500 GCF_054136105.1 Typopeltis vanoorti | reverse complement strand
CTTAGAGGTAACCCTTTGACATAAGCTGAAGTTGTTGCTTAAATCAACCATTTCCCTTATCTTACATCAATGTATACATGTTTTTTATCCCATCATTTATATAAAATAACATCGAATCGCATTTTGCAAACCTTCTTGAAAGAACAGTAGATTGCAGAAGTACACATTATGAAGCAATAAGGCGAACGTATTTATGTCTGTCGATTGTATTCACTCAGCCTTTCGAAGTTTGCTGCTTGGATTATACTGGTCACATTGACAGAAGTAACTGGAGTCATCACTGAAGAAACTCTGTAACGATAAGCATAGCGAACTTATAAGAACCTTACAGCAAGGCATGGTGAAGTAAATAGTAGCTACTTAAGAATTGCAACTTAACTAGAAAAGAAAGTATGATTCATGGGGTACATCATTACTTTATATAATTCCAAGAGTTCAGTTTTCTTCCTCATTTTCATCATTTCCCCCCTACTAGATAGAGTGATGACCAACTTGAAAATTTGCTGTTCCCGAATTTAAAAAACTCCAAGTTGCAAAGCCTCTTATGCTTGTTTGCACTCCAGGTGAATGTTCAACTCTTGGGATGTTTGGTTGTTAGATTTTCTCTTAGTAGGATCCTAAATTCTCTTTGGAAACATATAAAGCAGGCGTTCCTCATTTGTGATGCTATTTATATGTTTCATTTATTTCCTAGTCAGCAATAGTCCATTGTTAGCGTGTTCCAAGTGTGCAACAATCATCTTGCTGTAGGTTGTCATATAATGTGAGTGTCTCTTTTTACCTAGTCAGCACTTTGACCGAGTGCTAAATCATCTTTATCCGGTTGCCTTTGTCAGTGGATAAGTCCTGCCTGTATAACATTGGCCATGGCAACAAGAACAGCGAAAATCTGGTCAACATTAAAGATGGGCATCGAGCGATTGTTTAGTGGCGCCATCTATTATCTAGTTATTTTTTTTATTAATGTCTTCCTTATAATGTTTGATAATACTATATGCATGGAATGCATCTATTCTTTAATCATAACATTTCATTTTGTTACATGTTTTTATATACATGTAGCTATCAGGTTCAATCATATAAAGTTTCCAGTGGATACTTCACATATAATGATCGCCTAATCAAATTATAATTTTCTTCTTGGAGCATTAAATGTGGAGGAGAGTTTATTTCTCTTTTCTCCTCGAAGTCCAATCAAGTTTTGACAAGTTTTATGGGGAAATATTAACAAGAATGCAGGAATCCATCAGATCTATATCATGCTCACCCGCTGCACAAAAAATCCCTAAACACTGAACTGAAAATCGAGCAAGGAAAACAACAACAAAGCACCAATTTCTTCCACCAAGTTTAAGTCAACAAAATCGGAATGAAATTAGGTCCAGCTGCGACGCTGGCAGAGAAGTGTGTGGAGAGATAATCTCAAGGATAAAACTCCATTAGCGAAACCTTTCCCATGGGATGTACATACCCAGCAAACCGTTTCCTAGACAGATCGCAGTGCATTCACAAAGCGACTAGTGGAAAGAACAAACAGGTGTCATCATGCTGGCTTACGCATTTTGTAGACATGTTCCTTTACCAAGAATTCTTCTGCCTAGAGTTATTTTTGAAATACTACATTTCATCTGAAGTTCATTTTCGAAGTGACTTAATAATATATACGAGTATAATGAAAAAGAAAAAAATACTCGTGAAATCAAATCTGTTTCAAACAAATCTAAAGTGAAGACTGAAAGGCTTTAGATTATTGATAGTATTCTTTAGTGGCTGTTTTATTGTATAACTTATTCTGAATCCATTAAGCGAATTCTCTTTGGTGCCTTGTCATGGATACAATGAAGTGTTCTCTCGCACTTTGTGAATGATAATATCTATCACACTAATTCTTAATATTCCTTTATATTGCTGATTTTCGATTTCAAAATAACGGAAGCATAATTAAATAATTCGCATAAGCAAAGTCCTCATCCTAAAAGGAGCGAAGAGTAAAATGTTACTTATTTGATCTATATAAATGGATATTGACATGCATATTACAATTAGCACTGTTCTTCGATTTCTAAATTTTTGTAACTTAGTTATCGCATTGATGAATACAGGGAGAATTACACTGACTGTTATCAGCTTTCTAAAAAAATCCACAACAAACAGATTGAGCTCATTATATTCCCTTAACATGTTACTTCTTCTTCTGCTGCTGCTGTTCTCTTGGAAAAATCCAAGTATCAAATACATTGGAAAATCATTCCGAAATTGACACCAAATAAAATAAACTGTTTTAATTATTTCGATGAAAACATTGACCGACATTCTACTTTATTCAGAATCCTAATCACCGAATCTTTAATAGAAGCCCTCTCAACATTTCAGACATCTGGGGAATCTCGAGAGCCTCCGTAGTTCAGTCAGTATAGACGAAGCCCTTTGGTCGGAAAGACCTCGGTTCGATTCCTGTCAGTGAAGTGAAGAATCTTTATCTGGTCTCTTTCGACTAAAGGTGAGTTAGCCGGTCTCATACGGAGGTAGAGGGTTTTTTCTCACGGTAACTCAGGTTTTTCATCCTTCAAAACAGGTAAACCGGTCCCGTGAACACACGCGGATACAGTCATAAAATATACTACGGCAAGGAGGGAAACCATCTTGGCTGAGGGAATAGGATAAGGGAACCTCGGTCTCTCTTTAGGATCAGTGAAAGTCGTCTTTATGGTGACATTTTAAACTTCAGTGACGTTACATTGATTTATTACATTAAATGTGAAGTGAAGTGCTGTAATATAATACGTGTTTAGAGGATTTAGCGAATATGGGCGGTAGATGGCTCTGGTGTAGACGATAGTAGTTGGTGGATTGTGCAGTGGAGACAGAGTTGTAGAGTGCCCTCCCTCGATGAATCATTGGACTCCCGGGAGGTATTAGAAATAATAATAATAATAATACAGTACTATATAGTAAGTAAATGTAATGTCACTGGAGTCTTAAGTATCCTTTGGCTGTTCATTACTATGGCGACGACAGTAATAGAATCCTCCTCTCCAATACTGCTCCTAATAGTTTGATTCTCCTTCAAAAAATGTGTCTATCAACAACTTGTGCTTAGTTCACTCATTCTGAAAATCCGAAATAAAGGTTACCTTTTAAGAATACACAGTGTTTCGTTTTTGTTTTTTCTGTTTTATCAATTTCCTTTACTTCTGTTTTCCATATTAGCGAGCGTATTGTATTCGGATATTAAATAATAAGAGTAACTGATTTATATTATAAGCAGTATAATTAAATTGTATACTACAGAAATGAATCTTCTAACTTCTTTTATTCCCAAGCGGAGTAGATGGAACTATTTGGCCCTAATACACCTATGGAAATTGGGCAGCCAGTCTCCGATGACAGTCAAGTTAGGGAGATACCGATGATCTGAAGACTTCGGACAGAACAGAGAATACGGTAGACAACTGCTGCTATCTCGTATTCTTGAACCTAACTTGCATATTAAACTTTTAAATAGAGTGAGTTATGTTGTCCATTTTTTTAGCTATGGGGTTAAAATCTGAGACGGAGGTACCCTACATGCCCGCTCTAAAAATCGACTGCCTCAGAAAGCGGTTGAAACCAGGCCTAGTAAAAGATCCTTTAATCAGCGAGTAGAATTAATCCTATAATAATCTCTTCTGGTGGTCTGGCTATGGTATAATATATAACATAATTTAAGCTAATAAGATTTAAGCCATGTAATATGCAACTCGTTTATTTTTATGCTAGACCAGGAAAAGAAAGATTACACAAGTTTGATTCTAATCATCGACAAGATAATTTTATTATTATTATTTTTTTTTTTTATTTAGAGTGTTTGCTTTCAAATTAGTTGATCTTTGGCGTAAGTAATTAAATAAGGTCACTCGGGTTTTTAACTCTGTAATTAAAAACAGCAACCTTAGAATGCACGATATTCATACCTTAATAAAACTAGGATTAGGAACACGAGATAGTAGCAGTTCTTTGCTGTATGATTACTTCGGCTAGAGGGGATATCTTAATTCCTTTGAGAATTAAAAAGGGATTTATAGAAGATATATTAATTTTTTCAATGCTGAAGCCCTTCCATTCTTTGTTTTTGGTTGGAGACCTTTTATTTTATTTTATTTTTTTATTATTCTTTTTTATTTCATTATTTTCACTTCCATTTTTACTAACGCTATTATTTTTTTTTATCTCTTCCAATAAACGTTTCTTGTGAATTGGTTTATTTCCTTTACAAGATACTGTTAATGTAGACTTCCTATTGTCGTGCCTTTTCAAGAAGATTTACATATGTTCCAAAAAGTACAATTTTTTTTCTTTCTATATCTGTTTATCGTTTTATTTTTATCAGCAGTAACTTATTAAGACCCTTTTTTTTAATCTGCATTTGGCACAGCAGAGTCATTTCTGCAAATAGTTACATTTACATACATTAAAGAAACTTAAACGACTTTTACAAGTATATGAAATGTGGTTAAGCTTTGCGTTCTCTCTCTCTCTCTCACCTGTTGTTTCGTGTTGATAATTTAGAGTTGCACTTAAATATACTGGCAACACAACATTGGCATCATCGTCTGGAAGTGCAACTATAAACTTCAAATCAGTATTCATCAGCTATTGGAAAGAATTGTTATTTTCCTCCGTTATATCGAGCTTTAAGGAATGAAAAGAATAATTATTTTATCAAAGAGACATTTTCTTAACACAGTCGAATAGGATACGTACCCTTTAGGTGTTCTGGGTGATCTAGGTTCGAATTTTGTTAAGGAATATTTCGTAGTTCTCTCTTCAACTGAGAGGAGCTAGTCGGCAGGCGAAGTTAACAGCGTTCATCCAGAAATCGGGCTAAGACCACAAAAATAGAAAAACAGGTTCGCGAACTCATACGGTTGATCGATATAGTATACTCATCTCATAGTTTTAGGCGCTCAAACGTAGTGCTAAAAATTCTCAGCATTTTCTTTAGTTCTATACGGTCACATGCTTGGTCATATACAAGCAGAAGTTTACCACTTTCTCACTCCAAAGCATCTCTCTTCACAAATTACATGTTTAGCGATTCTAATTTAAAAAAAAAAAAAATTTAATGCAGAAACAAAATTAAAACCCAAGATTCCTCTGCTTTGTTCGTACTGGTTGGCAAGAGCGGTTCGGTTTTTTTTTCTTCTCTTCTTTAAATCCTTTCATATTGGTGTGCTTATCTTCTTTCATGCACCTATATCAAGAGTCTGCTAAGACAAGTTTCTGTTCGATACGAAAGATTTGTGCCACTCATGCTTCTTTGGTTTTGATACTCAGTAACCGGGAAGACAAAGAAGTACAGCGAGAGAAAGACTGGAAAACGTATTGAACATTTTTTGGACATCATACTTTATGAACTGTAGTCATTTTATACGTTCGATTCAAGGAAGAATATAATGCTTCATTGAAAACATATCGCAGAGGTACAATTGTAATATAAAAAATGGATACAAACGTTGTTTTATATTCTAAAAATAAATGTAAAATTCATTTTCATTGATGGAACTGTATGTTATTATTTAGGAAAGAAAGCCGAGAAAACGTCGGTACGTTTCTTTGCAATGAAATAAGTTATTTAAACAGTTGCTATTTGAAATCGAATAAAAAAAGAACTGCAAGCACGACTTCTATCATATTTACATGATGATTTAGTAAGATTAGTTTTTCTTCCCGTAGCACAATTGGAAGAACGACGGCACATTGCGCCCTTCGATTGGAATAGGCCTAAGTTCGATTCTCGTCGCGACGGGAGGAATTTTTATCTGGACGATTTCAATCGAAGGTGAGTTAACCGATCTCATACGGGGGTAGCAGGGTTTTTCATCCCGCATACAGACAAATCGGCCCTTCAGAACACACGCAATTTACAGACAAAAAAAACTAGTTGTGGTGGTGGTGGTGGTGGGCGGTAGATGGTGTTGATGGAGATGATTCGTAGTAGAGGTTCGGTGTAGTGGTTGAGACAGTTGTAGGTGTCCCCCCCCCCCCGCGATGAGTCTTCGAACTCCTCGGAGGTGTTAGGAATAATAATAATAATAATAAAATTATAAATTTTTTAAACAAGTAAAGAATTCGATATCATCTAGCACAAGGCGTTCTTGTGCATTCATCGCCATGATTAGAACAATGATCGGGTTATATCAGTAAAGTGAGCAACTTTATTAGCAATTTTCGCTTCCTTGTAATATAATAAATCTGTAATAAAAGTAGCAATACAGAGTTATTGAAAAGTGATCTTTTCAGTAGTATTATCATCTTTTAAGATAGTACTTCAAGCAATATGTTGTTTCACAGAACATAGAGTGCACAGCGCCCACTACTACCTTTTAGAGGTATCGATGGATAGCCACAGGAAGGTGACTTTTGTATAACTTATCCAAAATCTTATGTGCGTAAATAAAGCAGAAATGAATGTCGGATTTTACTGTATTGTGAGAAGGCCATCAGACATTATATCCAGTTTTCTTTAGGTAAAAACGTTCACGTCCTCAATTTTAATCTAGCATGCAAATTATTTAAATATCTTTTAAAAAAGGGGCGCATTTTAACTTCAAATTGTTCAATTTAAAACCGTCTCGTAATGTATTGATAAAATTTACTCCAGCGTATCGAGATTGATCTTAATTAGAGATCTCCAAACGATTATCCATTGGGATGTGATAATCTTGTTGAATTCATATTGGTAACAAGAAAGAACTCGTCTTTTAGCGTACCTTTGCTAATACTTACATCTGTAGACAAAAAAAAGATTTCTCCTTATAGGATTACTTTGACTTCTAATCTTTATCATAAACAAATTATATATCGCTCTTGAATTCAGCAAGAAACTACTTCCGTGTCAGGCATTCATTTATTTCTAAATGTATAATTCCTATACAAATTACAAATTATTCCAACCACAGAATATATTCTTTCTAAAATTCTTGACTAGACTGATTGTCTTTCCAGCATATTCTATAGGTATTTCTAATTTTCCCCTTCTTCGTTACAATTTATATTAGTAATTCTTCCACTCTCTACTAAATCTGTAGGGAAAGCCACCCATTCATTTACAGTTCGACTCAAATTCTCAGGAAAAATATCTTTTCATATGAACTGGGATTTTTAATCTTCTTTTATTTATTTTTCATGGACTGCTTCAGATTTTGATCCTACTACAGTTAGAGTACAACCTGCTGGTCATTCGTGATTTATTTTACAAAGTGTAGCATGTATAACTGAGAAGTAATGCTCTTGTAAAATGTAATTGTAGAATGGTTTTTCCTTTAAGATCTCCACCCCATCAAAAATGGCAGACATCAAAGGAAAACACAATTTATACTTCTAATAAGAAAACGAAAGTACGGAACTCTTCGAGGTGTAAAACTTGCTTTCAGCGACGAAACATTGAGTTGAATTCAAATATTCGATTGGTTTCCTGATAATGCCGAATATTAGGCTCTCTGCAGATGAGAAACAACAGATGAAAAAGGTCAAACCGGAATCAACAGTTCTCTTGAGATGTTATGCGACGTTTACTGGGAAATGTGCAATGAAAACAACTGGAGGAGTAAGGCACTCAAACTCGGTTTTTCTATCGCTTTTAAGCGGTAGAAAACCCGCTTATTTTTTACTGCAGTTAGTTATAATTATAATCATATTACGAAATAAAAACAATAAGGCATTGTAATTGAAAAATCAAGTGCTTGTAACTGTTAAATAAATGGCACTTCACGATGATTGATATTGATATAGTTGATCAAATGAGTTATTGCATTACAGCGAATTTAAGAGAAGATAATTTATCCAATATAAAAGTTCGTTATTATATCTGGGATCTCGAATATTTTTCTTTTCTTGAAAAAAAAAAAGAAAGAAAGAAAGAAAGCGATGTTAACCGTTTTTGTATTTGTTAATTAGGCTTGAGGTTTAAAAATATATATTGTTAGTTTGACATGATTAATTACTTACTGTGTCTAATGGAATTTACGTTTCTGAAAATATTACTATTCGTCTTTCATACTGTTATCCTATAAATGAGGTTATCCTTATGTAAATATAAATCTCTAGAGAAACGCATGAATTTTCTATATATATATATATATATATTTATATCTTATTTTTATTAGTGTGTATATCGTTATTGCTGATTTTTTCCTGCAATATCAGTCACGTCTAAATTAAAAGTAGCCGCATCTAAATGATAGTCATGAACTGTCGACCATTAGAGTGATAAAACCTGTAGTGGTGCCCGTGGAAGGGAAGAACCTCCTTCACCCTTAAGTAGTGTAGATGATGGGTTGTATAGAATGGAGTGCCTTTTCGCAACGAGTCATTGGACTCCTTTGAATGTGCACGTAATAATAATAATAACAACCTCCCCTGTTTTAGTCTAATTGTGCTGAAATTATCAGGGGATCTCAAGCAACAACTATATGTCAAATTTTGTATAAAGCAGAAGACAAGGGGGGGAAGCATTTTTCTTTTTTCCCCTTATCTTTTCTCCTCTTTCTCTGCAGGCTTCCTCAAGGAAGCCTGCTTTTTCGGCTATCTTCAACGTGCCTACTTTTAAGTGACTTTAATGCGTCATTGGCAACTTTTTTTGAACCTCTCTTGAATAAAAGTGCTAAACGAGTAATATTCAGGCGGAGTTGAAACGAAGCTGCATCAGTTGAATTTTAACTTGAATGATTTCTTCTAATAAGCCATTGGTTCTACCTTGACTTGAAAGTCGCTGATTGTTGATATGTTATTCTATTTAGAAACAGATAGAATTAATTGAACGCAAGTATTAAATGTTTAGAACCTGTTTAATTCCTTTTCTGCCCCTCCATGGCTTAAATTCGCCAATTATTCAAAATATGAAACTCTTGGCATAGAATGCCATTATTGTCAATATTTGCCGTAGAAGAGTACGCTCATTTAAATTCTTGGCTGTGCAATTATATGCAGGCATACTTTGTTTGCAAGCCCTTGTTGAGTTGTTTGGACTGCGATAATGGCCAATAGTTTGCACCTTACTTCGTTAGTGATTCAGTCATGCAGCCCACGTATTCAGCGATCCGGAATTGTTGTCGTTTAAACACTTTGACAAAGTAGATGACATTACAGAAATGGAATTATTTATCAGCTACTGAAAATAATCTCATTTCCACAATTTTTCCCTCTTTATGTGTGTGTAATTTCGATAAGTGAATAAGTTCGAATTATTAGGATTTCTAAGTATCGTTCCCCACTAATTTTTTTTAAACCTCTAATTTTTTAAAACACCTATTTTATGTGATTTTTAATAGAAGTTTAATTCTATTAAATTTAAAATAATTTAAATATAATCTAATTTAGAATTTTTTTTTATAAATTTTATAAGCAGCCGATATTTTTAAACTTTAAAATTTAAAAATCGAATATTTTAATTTAAAAAATGAAAAACAATAAATTAACTTTAAAGTATTTAAAAATTGAAGTGTAGAGTCTAATTACAATTAGACCACATTCTAACAATTTATTTATTGCAAATCATTATTTATATATCTGCAAGATGAATGACGTGCATATTGTTCTATGGGATTCCTTAATATAAAAAAAAAACACTATTGACTAATATCGCTTCAAATATATATTTCATCCATCATTAAAAGTGCTTGAAATCAAAAACTACTTTAGTGTTTTGCATTACTAAGTGCCTAAATGTAACTAAGGGAAATACTTTTTCTATTTTACTTTTATTTTTCTTCGTTTTTTTTTTTTTTTTACTTCAATTTACTCTCTTTTGGTTTATTTTTTCATATGAAAACTCTGAAGATTACTTCTTTCGTTTTTTTTTTTTTTTCAAGTCGTTTCAACAGGAGAATTCTCTTTATTAAAGTCTTCACGAAAGAAACTCTCAGCGTTGAAAAATATAAATAATAACACAGCAGGCAGTCGATACAGCGTATTGATGAAGTAAATGAATGTTGAAGACAATAATGTGGCGGACGGAAAGCACTGATGACATCGCTACCCCTTACACACTTGCCTTTGTTTTTGTTTTTACATTAATAATTCACAGGGAAATTTTTCTAAGTACGTTGGCACGTCAAAAATGCATTGGCGCAATCCATTTTAAGCTTCTATTGAATATTTCTGACGCAGAATATTTTTCTATCGTTTGCTATCATATTGTGCCCACGAGCGAAGCTCGCACGAGAAGAAATAAACATTCATCCACCTGGTGGAATATTTCTTATTTTTTTATCTGTTTTTTATTCGAAGCATTTCTCTAACTTGCTAAATTAGATGGAAGATTACGAATGTATAATAATAATGCATTTTACGACAGCTTTTCCTTGGGATATTTCAAAAGTATATAAAAATGCAGAAACACTTTCCACGAGGAAATTAATGGAAGAACTTTTCCTTTTCGTTATGGCAACAGAAGAGGAAATAATTTTTTAAATAGCGAAAACATTCTTGAGATCAGATTTCTAAAAATTTATAATCTTTCTATTTTTATAATTCATTATAGAGATGAAAACAGGAATAATTAACTATTTCAGAAAGCTTAAAAATTCGATACCTATCTAAGAGTTTTAATTAAATTAGATGAGATTGACATGCTTCAGGAAAGTTTTTTTTTTCCCCTTCTTTCTTGCCAAGTGAGAACATCGACCAATTAAAATGTGGCAACTTTAGTGCTCCTCCGTATTTAAGAGATAAGAAATGGGAACTAGAATTTCAAGTAGGTTTCATAAATGACTTCTGACATTTATCGATCACTATAGGTAATTACCTGCTAGATTTAGTTGCGTAATAATGTTACTTCTGTAATAATACCTTTTGCAAACACAGACAAAAAAACGTGAGACTGTAAGAGCAGATAATTCACTAATTTGAATTTTTCTTTCTCTCCTTTTTTATGCATACCAAATTTTTTTTTCTAATTTTCTTGATGAAGCTTCAATTTTCATTTTTTTAAATGGAAGTATTTTATGTGCAATTTTCTACAAAATTTCTCTACTTTTTTTCAAACATCTTGAATTTTTCTATATTTTTGCATAATTTTCTCGGAGTTTTCATATTTTGAAAATGTTCACATTTTTTTATAAACTTTTATTTATTTAATTTAATTTTCATTATTCATTTCTATAAACTTTAAAGTTAATTTCCACAATTCTTTAACTAAATTTCTTACTAAAAGCTGGAGTTTCAAGAATATCACTAGTACATTAAAAAAAAAACTATCGCTACTCGCATCCTTATGTTGGATTTCTAAATTCTGGTGGTTACAAATAATAAAATAAAATAAAAGAGATTATATTTCTTAAACATTCATTGAGTCCATAGTTGGGTTGCCTAGAAGTTGCAAGGAGTTTGTTACTTTTTCTTTCTTTTCTCTCCCCCCCCCCCCGACAAACAGTGAAAGTCTTCACGCTTAGTGAGGTCAACCCTGATTCAATCGTTTCCGCATGAGGGAATTTCGATTTTGGTGTCAGCTCACCCACAACGGAATCTAATTCTAGACGAAGCTGTAATAAGTTACCTGTATCTATTCTTTGTTTTATCATGTCTTTGCTATCTCTTACGGTATTCTACTATTGGAAACTATCCTTAGTTCGTATCTCTAACGGACACCAATGTCTTTTCACATTCGCCTTGCAAAAGAGATTTGTAAAATCCTTCCATTGGAAACAGGATAGGATCTAAACTCACTATTTTAAATCATAGTTTTTCGAATATATTTCCGATAATGTATTTCTAATAAAATTGTGTATTTATAATTTCTAAGTGCATTTCTAATGAAATTAAACAATATAAACATAAATGGATGGAACGCGTTGAAAGAATGAAAACAGAATCCTTGATATGCATGATGATGATGATGATGATTTCTAATAATGTACAATTCAAAATTTTCTAAATCATTATATATATATATATTTTTAAAGTACTTTTACGCTATTGAATTTTTAAAATGAACATTTCGAACTTGTAATTCATTGTAACATTATCGAGTAGGCTCTTATAACTCCCCCCCCCCCCTTAAATTACGATGATAATTTCCACCACTTTCTCTGTCGCATATCATCAATATCGGTCTAAAGTACACGCAACCTTGACAAACACGCAGTTTAAAAGTACCTATAAAATGACATCAGCACCCTGATATTCCCGAAAAAAAAAAAAAAAAAAAAAGCTGGAGGAGAAGTAAAAATCTTAAGAAATCGAGGGAACTCCGGAGGTACTTCTCGTCTAGGATGGAATTTATCTAGAACCAGCTCTTCTTGTCGTAACCTCCCCCTTCCGAAAATTATAAAATCACATATAAAGACAAATATGTTTGTTTGTTCTAGTCTTTTCGACTATGTAAATAAGAACAATTAGACCAATTTCTGACTAATAAGTTTGAAACTAAAATTTTGTCCTCCCGGGAAATGTCTCTTTTATGCAAAAGAGAATAGAAGTTTTGGCACAGTGTCATTGAGAACCGCTTTGGTTCTCAATGGTCAATAGAAGTACAGGATTAATCTCTTTGTTTCTTAACTCCTTTCTTTCATTTGACAACGAGTTGAAAAGTTATGGTGCTAACTGCAATAGCGATAGCTTTTTTTCTTCATCGCATTTTCAAAATCCAAGATTTAAAAATATTTAGAGAAAACCTTTGAATTTAAGTTTGAAAATTAAACTAAAATACAGTTAATTAATACTAAAAATGATTTGTTGGGATATGTTGACTGAAACTTAAGAAATTGAGTATGAAAAATATTATTAATCAAGAACTATCAGACTTGAAAACGGTAAGCAAATAGTTTGTTTGTTCGGTATTTAAATTAGCACCTCTGGATCAATTTCTGATTATGGGAATATGCTTGAAACAGTGGCGTAGCTGGGGGGGGGGGGGGGGGGCGGTCCGCCCGGGACGGCACTTTGAACCTTTTGGAACTTTTGCAGTTAATTCTAAAATACAGTCTCGAGAACTCAGTTCGAAATATTGTAATACTACTGCGAATTTTTCTCACAGTTGCTGTAAGTGTTCTAGTTGTAAAAGGAGTTTTTCTAAATAAAATTTGATTAAGAATCATCTACATTAGACTTCGCCAATGTCATCGACGATTTTGCTAACAATAAAGCAAGAAAAATAACATTTTAGAATGTTAAAATTAAAGTTTTACTTCAAAACTAAACATACTGTTTTAATTTATTTCCCTATACGTCGTTTTGACTTTTTGTAGTATTTTTGGTATGTATTGAGAGGGGCGGCAACAGCTCTAGCTACGCCACTGACTTGAAACCAAATTTTTGACCCCCTCCCCAAGTAAAATGCCTGTTTTTGGCATTCGTGAGAATCTGTTTGTTGTAGAATTTATAAAAATGAAATAAAATATAAAAAAATTAATTGAGTTAAAGACTAAAGAAAGTAGCGCCTGTTATTCTGCTCATGATAAAATATAGCGACAATGATTTCACTTCTGTATCTGCAGGACAGAAGAATAATCCTTATTGGATTTCTGATACTTATTTCAGGCGAAAGCTTTATATTTATTTATTTTATTTTATTTATTTTTTTAGCTCATTAGGATGAAGCCAGTAGACTACGCGCGAGCACACACACAACTCTATTAAGTGAGAAAAAGACTTACACTTAGGTGAACGGATTCTCTCTATCGAAAAACTCAACTCTTAAACTCTTAAAACAGATAAGATGTAATTGATAATATAAGATACACTGATATGGTACGAATAGTAAAGGGTATGAAAAAGTATGAATGGGAACGTTCAATTAAATCTAAAATAGCGCTAAGCAGATTAGCTCTAAAGAGAATATAATTTTTCGTATATTCATTGTGTTGATCTGTGATCCTGATATTTTTTCCTTTTTTTGGTCTTGGGAAGATGATATTTTCCATTGCATGTTTTTGTTTCGGGATTATACTGAAAGCACCAAATCACAAGTAATAACTCTACAAAAATTAGCTAACTGCAAAGAAAAATCAGAACAAACATCAAAATCTGCAGAACTCTCTTTGAGAAAAATGCTGAATTTTCAAATTGTCTGTCAAAATCTTCTCATTCTTTTTCTGTCTAAATTGAATTCGTCTGGCATTAATTATACTTAATCTGTTAGATCAAGCTAATTGCTACATTCTTTCTACATTTTCGTTGTTTATATATAAACTTCCAACTAAGCTGTGATTCAGAAGCATTTTAACTCAATCGTAATATGGATCTTCACCTTAAGGCAAGAGCATTTAAAGAGATTAAGTTTTCCATAACCTTACTTCTTTTAATTTGTATTGTAACAAGCTTCACTAAGCTAACGGCTCGCTGTGACTTCAGCAATGGCCTCGCTATTACTTGATTTTTCAGAAAGGCTTGACATTTGTTAGTAGAACTTGAACAGGAAAAAAAAAGTTGTGTAACAATATGAAATAATTCTCCTCGAGCTCCTACATAGGTGACCTATACATGAAAGTTTGTTAACCTTAAGATGTATTGGGAAAAAGAATATGAAGTGAGCCATGTCGTTTTTGGTTTTGAAAGTTCGATTATCTTTTTTTTTTTTTTTAATGTTTTTGCTGTAACGAGCATTCTGTTAAAGTCTCATTGCAGATGAGCAAGTGTAGTATGCGGAGCTAAGAATCGTATGCTCATATTTGAAGATGCCAACGTGTATTTTAAACTTACAGAGATTCTGTAATTTATCGGAATTCGATTAATGTGGTTGGAACGAACTTTTTTTTTTTTCCCTGTCAGAATTTTCCAGGTTATCGAAATCAACTTTTATTGTTGTTGGATGAAGTTCGTGTAATTTATTTTGAAATTTGATTAAAAACAGTTGATTTTTTCATTTTGCAATGCGCTGCTGCTTCGAGACGCTCAATGTATGACGACTCTTCCAGTGAACGTATTTTGCTTTTACTGAGATCCTCCTGAATTGGATCTCGAACTAAACGAGTTGCTTAATGGAAATGAACATAAAAATAAAATTAGGGAAATAAAATTTGAAAAAAAAAAAAATCCAAAATGCTAATAGATGGAAAGTTATAATTAAAAAAAGTTACAAAATGAAATTAACTTGTTCCTTCTGGTGGAGCTCTTTCCCAGCCATCGTTGTAGCAGTGTCCATTGATAATTATGATGATCAGTTCAATATAAAGTTTTCTTAAAGATTAAATAGAAGGTTTGAAGTGTATTTGTTCGGAAAGATACGCTTTCAAATTTTGCGATCAAAGATCAATGAATCGGTCTCAGCTGAAAGTGAAAGGATTCCTTCTGCCACAGACAACCACTAAAATGATTTATTACATTAAGTCGTCATCTAGTGTAATAACTAGACGGCATGGATTTTATCTCAGTATTTTCATCACCTTCCCTTTCATTTTGATTTAATTTTTGTTTTGTTTTTTTAACTGCTCAACATAGCATTTTATTTCATTCTTATTTTTATAATGTACATTTATTATTTTAAACATTTACTTATTAAAATTATTTGTATTGTGGGCCTGTTCAGCTCTGTTAAAACGGTGCTTGGCTCCCTAGCTCTAGACCTCCAGAAAAAAGACCGTTATAGGTTCGGTTGCAGTGGCCGAATAGAGGAACTTTTTATTCTCTTTTTTCAGCCGGTTCCCGAATTAGTTGAGTTTTGGCAAGGCAATTAAGGTTTTTCTTCTGGAAACTAGGGTTTTTTAACCGACACTGTAAAACTCCTACTATTTCAGACGATAAATATAAGGTTTAGAATTACAATATGATAACAGTTGTGTGCCGTACTATCTCCCCCGATGCCTGTCACATAATTGGAAATCGTTGGCTGAGCTATCGTTGACAGCTAAGGGTTGAGACAGACCGTTTGCCTACCAATTTCCAAAAGTTTGTTACAGCTAAAGAGCACCGCTTACTCCCCCTTTGATGATAAATAGCTTAAATGTTTATTTATTTATTTTTATAAAAAGATTCTTGTTTAATAATTTTTATTCGTCACTACTATTTGATGTGGTCCTAACTTTTAAGATTTTGGATGTGTTTCCTATGTTTAAAAATTTATCTATGAGTTTAATACATGTCATATATATATAGCATGTGAGGTAGACTATTTATATCTTGCTGATCCTCAGTGTCAATATTTTATATACTGACGTATTGGTGGATCAGAAGCATACTGTGAATACACATAGGGAAATATGGTATTCCATTAAAGGGATAAAAATCCTATGTTGTTATATAGCCAGTAAATGAAACTCAAGATCGAGAACTACGATCTATGAGTTTCAATGCCGAAAAACTATCGGCGAAGGCAATTCGAAGCAAAGGTGGAGCAAGCTCCCTCACTATTCTTGATATTCTCTCATAATGTAAAACACAGCTCCTAGGAGATGTAATATTGTCATTACATTATGAGGAGAGGTCACTACCCAGACCGGTTTCAACCCTTTTTGAGGTCTCATCAGTGAGTAGGTAGACCTGGAAGATGTCAAAGCTTAGTGAAAAGAACTTACATACCTTCACTATACGAATGTCATAAAGGTGTGCTTTGACAATGGCAACAATGGTATTCCATTGTTGCCATTGTCAAAAGAGACTAGCGAATCACAGAATATCGTACGTTATTATTGACAGCTGAGCCTTCATAAATATCTCGACATTCTAGAGTAATTCGGTAAATTCCTACTCCGGTTTTCAAGAGTAGCTTTTGCCAGCCTCGTTTGAGTAGTATCATGGAGTCCCACATTTCGATATGTATATTTTAATCTTCTGTATTAAAAATATGCTGTTTGATTCACCATTATGTCAGTATAATATATTGATACACTGGTGAATCAGCAATATATAATTATATATTGCTGATTCACCAGTGTGCACGCTCAAATAAAATCAAACAGTACAGTATAGCACTTTATAGATATTTGTTTATTTTTCATAAGTACCGAGTACTTATTAAGTGGTATTTGGACTGTTTGTTTTGAGGGATGTAAAAATCCGAGCTACCAGGAGGAAAATACTGTTCAACCTCCATATGATACTGTTAATGCCCTATATTGTAATATTCGTGTGTGTGTGTGTGTGTGTGTGTGTGTGTGTGTGTGTGTGTGTGTGTGTGTGTGTGTGTGTGTGTGTGTGTGTGTGTGTGTTAATATAATAGTTTACAGTGATTTTAAAAACTCTTAATACTTATTCATATTATTAAAAATATATTCTAAAATAGCGTGTTCTGCAGACGCCAAAAACATAATTTGCCCATTGGAAGAATTATCATATGGGAAAAACTTGGAATCAAGATTATTTCCAATAAAGACTCGGAGAGGGGGGGGGGGGGTCAATGAAATCTCTAAAAAGGCCTACCGAAAGCTCTTACGAGATAGAGGAGATCGGAAAACGCAAATGGGTCGGCCATATACTACCTACCTTTTCCAAATATTTTTTAACCATTCTTCAATTTGGCCCCCAGGTTACCAGTTTTTAAGAGGCTTAAGGATATTTATATGAAAGTTATCTTAATTTATTCATGAATGCCAAGACTTATGTGAAAAAATGTAAATTATAAAATAAATCATTTTTGATAACAACCTCAGTTTAGTATAATTGTTTTAATACTAAAACGTAAAAAAAAAAACACGTAAAGAATTTATGATGATATGATAGAAAATTTTAATAGTATTCTAATAAAAGTGTATTTTTATTTCTAGTTTTATTTTCTTCGTAAAAATTTAAATTATTTTCATTAATTGAAAATTAAAAATTATTATAATTAAGCCTTAATACATAAATTATCTTAATTGAACGCTATTCTATTCCTTATATTTTCGGCTCCACCCAGAGGCATAAATCAATCTTAGGTAGTGAAGACATGAAATTCTATGAATTACGCAAATGGAGATTACTGTGGAGCATCTCAAATATGTTTTTAGGTCAACCGATATTGACCCAAGATGTGGACTTTATATATGGAAAGATTAAATGGCTTACAGACGGAGTAAAGAAATCAATGCTTTCCTATATCCTTGATTGAATTTACGACGCATAAAAATACTACAAATACACACACACACACACACACACACCACACTCTACAGAATTAAAAAATAATAATATGAAAGCAAGTTCAGTTTTTGTCTCTACTAGCACCCCTCTTTTTAGCTTTAATTCGTTCGAATTTTATTCTATTTTGGTACTTACTTTAATTTAAATTTGTCGTATTTAATAAAATTTGTTGAATAAATAATTTAATTGAATAATTCATAATAAACAATTTCATAAAACTTATTGAATAATAAGATAATTATCTAAAATAAATCGACTTCACGATACATGAACTATTCCAGTATTAAGATAATACAGGAGATCTTGTTTGAAATTATTCAATTCATATTAATTATCATGTCTCAAATAATTTCCAATTATGCAGTTGTAATTTGGATAATTAAATTTTATAACCAATTATAGTCCATATGAGGACAAATAGTTTTATTTTTATCGATTGTTTTTGAAAGATAAGATGAGTTATGAAGAAAATTAAAATTAATGTTTTCATCAATATAACTTAATTGCTCGTAATCTAAATTAAGTAAAGCTCTTATACGATGTAGTCAAAAGACAAATCCTTCAACGCGAAACTTGGATTGTAGTATTACACATTTGTCTCTATATGCTCAAAATAATCATTCTGCTTTATCAACATGGCAATTTAAAGTGGCCAGTGAATTCTAGAACCTGAAGCACATATCTTGGTCGATTCCATTGGTCATTCACTTTTCTCAGCAAATACGGAGTATATATTTCGTTTTTTAGGACCTTGAGGTAAGATGGGAATGGGAGGATGTTCCTTTAAATATCAGTTAAAAATGCGTTAAAAGGTGCGAAGATTCTAATCAGTACATAATGCCATATAGTATTTTCAATGGGCATCTGATAGTGCATTTATATAAATTTAATAAATTCTATTGTCGATGACAAAACTATACAGAACAAATAAAAGTGAACATTACATTCTGTCCTACTTCTGAGATATTTACTAAATCTTTTTGGAGATGAGCAAATGCAAACACCGTTTTTTTTTTTTTTTCTAATAAGCAAATATTTATGCGCGGGTGTTTACCCTACAAAGAGAAATTGCTTCTGTGGGAAATATCCCCTGTTAACCACTCCTACGACGCAAACTTATGTGAATCATTCAAACATGCATTCTTAACCAGGTTAAAAAGCAGTTTTCAGGATATACGACATGGTTGGTAATATATCGCGCAAGTGTGCCTCAATTTTATAGAGTGCTTATGTTTATTATGGGACTCCCTGAATCTTTCTACTAATTTTGTAATCCCTAATAACATTACCAATTATAGTCGCTGAGATTTCCCGTAAGATGGCGCCCCAGACTATTCTATTTATAATTAAAGGCTCGGCCGGAATCGTCATTCTTTTCATTTTCACAAATTGCATGGTACGATTTAGCCTAATTTAGTCACAAACGGAAATACAGCGAGCTGTAATCCCAGCGTTGACGAAAAATACATTAATATAACACACATTAGTATTCTTGAAGTTCCCGACAGTTAAGCACATGAGACAAAAGGGATGGAAATTCCTCTCAACAGGGGAAAGTATTGATGCTATGCCAAACACACTCCCTGACTGAAGGCCACCGCTATTAATCACTGTCAAGTTTTAGCAGCTTAAAAATGATGTTATGAAAAATTCTTCGCGACACCGGCAAGATTCCTTAAGATGAATATAATGACTCATTGTCAGTTGTTGGAAATTATCTCTCTCCTAGTATACTTTTATTTTATTTTTTTAAGCTAGTTATTCGTATTTTCACGTTTTTATTTATTTTTTAATGTTTAATTAGATAGGCAGTTAATTATTTATAAATATGAGTTAATTTTAATCGTTGAAATGTATAAAATGTTGGGATCTCCATTAGCGATAAAAAGACACTGACAAGAATATAATAAGTAGTTGCAATAAGTATTTTACGTATTCAATGTCAGAAAGATAATGTCAAGGTCCTTTTCCAAGTTAGTCATATTCCTTCAAAAAGAAAACTATTCAACCTATAACAAATCTAGACGAGAATCAAACAATATGGAATTCATTCTGACATCTATCTGTACAACTTTGTCATCCGTTAGACAACACTATCAAAATGCTAATATATTCGAGCTACAATTGTTCTGAATTAAGTAAGTTAAAACAATATAATTCACACTTTTTATTGTCACCTTTTCAATACTTGTTACGTCCTGCATTGTTATCTCTTTCACAACAATGAAGAGGAATAGAAATAATCATTCAATATTGGCTGCAAACAATCAATATTTTGAAAAGTTGAAAAATATGTTTTATAACAAATAAAAACAACATCTATTCAGCGTAACACTGAATAGAACGTGATTGTTTCCATTAAATGATTTCTTCTATTCTTATTCTTGGTTTTAATATATCTTTTTAAGCAGTATTTGAAAGTAAAAAATTAGCTGCTTAACACTGCCTTTTGATAGTTTAATTATCTACGTAACACAGACCATAAGAGGCATACTTACTCCTGGTTCTGGACACTGGTTTATGCTTCCCGCGATGTAATCCATATCCCTTGTTAGCACACTGCCATTGTAACACATGTGAATATTCTCGGTGAACCTTTGTTCTACTTCTGCTAATGAATAGAGACACACCGCTGAGTTCTTAGCAGGACGGGACGTGTGATCTCGGCTAGTGGTGAATACACCGACCAGAACGTCCGAACCCGGTTCAACATGTAAATCATTAGCCAGATCTCCTCCAGCACGTACCAGACTTGCGTCTTGTAACAAGTTGTAGTCGAGACCATCTGGCCCAAGACATTGCAACGTCACTTCTGTGTACGTATTGTAACCCGGGTCCGACACACAAACGCGAGCCAGACGGGTGATGTAACCCCACTCTTCGAGTGCTCTTAAATGAGACTTCCTTTGCACCGTAGCGAAGTAAACGTAGTCGGCCGAGTAAAAGCCATACACATACGTCACCAGATAGTAGTCTCTTAGATGGAAACTGATGTCGACCCGAGCTATAGAGGAAAATGATTTTTCGACGACGGTGAACAAACGAGATTTGTCTATACTCCTGCTACAGATAGCTGGCACCATGTCTCTGTACGGACCTAAGCGACTATTGGTGGTGGCAACATACAGAACTCTTGACCGATACCCCATATAACGGGCAGGACCAATGAAAGCATACGTCGAAGAATTCTCATCGTTAGCAGCAACTGGAACTGGCACTAATTCTTCATAATTCGATATGTCGTCGAGGCTATGCCGATTGCACGCCCCCTGGTGGACACTCCCACATACCAGTAACATCCTGATCTCGTGGTCAATGACTAGTACTTTGTTCACATTGTTCATGGACAGTAGTTGCTGTTCACGGCAGTCTGTTGGGAAACACTGAATGCTGTCCTTCGTGGGTCCGGTTTTGACAGCGGCTTCGAGATCTAACGAAGAGTTGAACTGATAGAGCCAATTGGTGGCGCCTACATATACCCTTCCGGTTTGATGGTCCACCACCATGTGGGTAAAGTTAATAGAGTCGTTATAAGTTCTGTATGATGCGTACAAGACACCCCCATCTTGCCTAATTGGAGTTTGGCATAACACTGCCATCCAGGTGAGCACAAGACTGTTTAAGAAACAAAGCCATAGGTGGTGGAAGCTTAAAGTGAATGTGGTAGTCCGTCCACTTGATCTGCTCGCCACCTTTCTCTGGGACATTGTAGTACAGGAACACAGATGTCCGACCTGTTCATCCATCTTCTGACATTTTCATCTTTGTTCAGGATCCAATCTCATCCCGCCCGACATCATTCCTATAGAAATACAACATAATGTGACAAGGCACAAAATCAAGCTGCAATATACAATATTCAATACATAATTGTGGGGAAATAAACCTAAATTATATAATAAATATATAAATCATATAATTATATATAAATATATAAATTATATAAATCTAAATATTTGCATCCAGAATTATAGCTATTGAAATAGGATAGTGGTGTCATTTACCAAAGATATAAATTTACAGGAAAAACGTTTAACTTAAGGTTTCCATAGGCGATCTTCAAATTAAAAAGGAAGATCTAATAGGATCATCTTATCCTCGACATCCTTTTTTTTTTTTTTTTGTTCCGCTTATAATTGTTTATAACTTTCGATATGCAACATCTCTGATATCATTGGTTCCTACCGATTACAATTAGCGAGTTTCAAGCAATGATATCTTAAGGTAGTTCCTTAATCGTGTTAAGAAAATAATCAAAAACAATGACGTTTCGAAATTTCGACTTTTTGAAGTTATGTTCTTTAACGTTGCAAGACGAAACTGATGTAATTGCAAGGTCTCAGAGTTATCACTATTGCTTATATTAAAAAAACTGAATATTCTCAGAAAATTGTAGGATTTGGAATGATTTATATAATGGTAAATGTAAGGATTATGGAATTTCTTAGGAGAATAGCAATTAACAACAACAAAAAAATGTGAACTTGAGGCTTCAATTTGATGTTAGAACCTTAATTGGGATCCATGTAAATAAATATCTATTATTATTAGTGTTGTAGCTCAGTCGGTTTCGACAATACCCTTTGGTTGGGAAGGGTTCGAATTCCATCTAGCACGCGAAAAACCTTTATCAGGGTTTTTTTCCATGTAAAGGTGAGTTAGCAGGTGTCATATGGAGTTGGAGCCTTCCCCCCAGGAAACTCTAACTTTTCATCACGTCAACCGGCCAGGAGAAAATATTCTATGTACTGGCGTAGGGCACTCCGGGAATAAGGATTAACGACCCTATTCCGTCGGATTTGGTTTCGAGTGCCTGCATGGTATGATGTGAATCTACGCGTAAGTATAAACAGGAAGAAAGGATCATTATTGTTTACCAAGTAGGTAGACAGTACCTATGTTTGAAACTTGTCAAGTTTGGGAAGCGGGCAGTAGCTTATGCACTTGATTGGTCATGGGTTTAACTAGATTACAGACTTTGAGGTCAGTGTGTTATTATGCCGTGTGCATGCGCATATGTGTGTTTGTGGATCACTTTGCAGGATGAAAAATCCGAGTTTCAGGTAAGACATCTACTCCGTATGAAACTCGCTAGCTCAAACTTGCACTTGAAACTTGTAGAAATTCCTTGCATCTTTAGATGAGAATCGATGTCATTTCTTTGCAAAAAGGACAAGTGTCGCAACATCCTTCCGGCTGCGCAAGAAGACACTTGTCTTAATATTGCATCACTTAAAAGACACGATCTGTAAATAGTACATACGCCTTCTTTTGGTTCTGATGAAGAATTTTATTGTCCTGACAGTTGTTTTTGAACTATCGAATTTCTCCATTGATTAAGCACAATCCAAGAATGCATACTAGCTCATATTATTATACCTGATGGTATCCTAGGATCATCATGAGAGGCCGCTCAACGACAACACTACAAGATCCACTGTCTCTTGCCTACTAAGTATTTTTGTTTGTTAATTGTTAATGCTAAGGTATATATAAACAAATAACACTGTGTTTTGAACTCCTGTGATCGCCATTGAACATACCGATATTTTTTACTTAAATCTTCTCAAGATCTGAATCTTATAAAAAAAAAACTATTCATTTATATTAACTCGAAACAACGAATGAACCTGCATAATATTATGAACTCCAAAGCAGGCATGGCAAATGCAACTGTAGAGATGCAGTGAATGAAACATTTGCTAGGTTCTCTTCGAAAGTAAGCATATTAAAGGTGTAAAAAAAACTGCAGTATTTTAATGAAATTCTCCCTAATGCTTTTGGTCATCATAAGAATATTTTATAAATCAGTTGGGTGATTGTGAATTCTTTGTTACCATTATTGGCTCTCACTAATGTTTATAAATAGGGACATTTAATTTAAAAATATGATTCTGCTTAGTCACTCGAAGTTTGTTTTTTTTTCTTTTAGATAACTAAAAAAAAGGAAATATATTTGTTCACTATGAATTATGTGACGGCAACCTCTGATCACTTGCTAAAGTCACATAAAATACCAAGTAGAGAGAGAGAAGAAAGATGTTTGGATGCGGAAAAATGCAGTAAGTGCAATTAACACGTTAAGAAATCCTTGTGAAAAGGAACAATCTATTGCTTTCACAAGTAAAGCAATAGATTTACTGCCGTCTGTTGTGGAACAGCTGGAATTGACAAATACAAACTAGATGAAAAAAAAAGTCAAACTTTTTTTTTAGGAAAAGGAAAGAAAGAATGAAATACAATAAACAGAAATATTCTGCCAATTTTCTTTCAAGTATGAAAAGTGTTCAGATAAGATACATAATACCTAGTAAAAAAATAGATACTATGGTTTATTATGTAGAATTTCATGTGTCGTATCTTTAATAGTAACTTAAAAATCCAATTAGACAAAGAGAGAGAGAGAGAGAGAGAGAGAGATGCATCATTATTATTTTAGAAGTAGCCATTGTCTTCATCATGGAAATAATAGACATTTTTTACCATTCTACAGATAAAGATATAAGTCTTTTTTCTTTTCTTTTCTTTTTTTTTTTTTTTTTTTGTGAAATAAATGTGATTTTAAAAGGGCCACCACCGCTGAAATTATTCATATAACCATTGTTGCAAATAATGAATGACGTCATCAAAAACAGACATCAACCATGACTTGCGTGAGAATCAATTGTTGGAACAAGCCATAGTAACAAGAATGTTAATACTGACATTGTTGCTACTACAATAATAGAATATTATGCTTGGACGCATTAGAACATATTATTAACTGCTAAGGTGGTGTTTAAATAAACAATAATTTACATTATTATTATTTTGGTTTACTTTATATTGGCGCTAATTATAATATACACTTTAATTCGAAATATAATAGTGACAGTTTCTTACGGTGCATTAATGGTGAGGAAGTTTTCAAAGAGCAATTTTCTTCTATCATTTTGAGAATATTCTTCTGAAAATGTATGCATTAGCATGATTACATTTCGTCCAGTCTTTGGCCATCGAGACTTAAACAAGAATTTTACTTAACACCCGCTACGCATTTGATTAAGTGTTGTTTTAGCCAAAGTTCCACAAGGATTCATTTCCTGTACTAGAAATTCGGTTAGCCAGAGAAATTAAATTGCCTAAGTCGAAATTTAAATTAGCAGTGGCAGACCCCTTAAAAGTATAATCGGGAAATTTAAAAGTGTCCTTTAACAGCGGGACTGTAATCGCTAGGGCAAATGCCATGGCCAAACGTACCATTAGAATGAGGTAGCCGATACAATTCTCACTGAAACGATGCAGAACAGGCCTATTGATATTCACAAGGCATTCCCGTAAAGTCTAGTAGTAGTGAAATAAGCTGCTGAGTATTTGTGATGCCGATACGTACTGGGCCTCATTTCTCACAACTTTCCCATTTATATGTTAATCTATAGCGGCCTCCGCTAGCAACGACTAAGTTAAAATACAAGGCAGACAGCAAACAGAAATAAAACTTCATTTAAACAATTCACGCAAACCGTTCTCTCTCTTTCTCGGCAAATTAATGCATTCACACCTACTATCACTTGCAGGAAAAGAAAAATGGCGAGAGTATGAAAGCAAGAGAGAGCAGGGGTTGGGTTTGAATTAGTTATTTTGGAATAACCTTCAAAGCTCTTTCCATAATTAAAACAACCGCTTTTAACATGACAGTACGATTATGTTCAAACATGTAAACGCATCTATTTTCGCCTTTATTCCCCACCCCCTTTAATTGTTGGAATATCTGAGTAAGTGTTGATGACGTCATATAAAAAGAAATGTTTTCGTTTTATTACGTCAATGATTTGTTCCATTTTTGAACAAGTCATTGTTGCAAGAATAAACGACTGACAACAATGGAATATCAGTGACGTAATGTTGTTCTATATTCAAGATTTCTTTTCTCTCTCGGAAGCACTGTAATTTATAAAACCATTAAGAAAATTAGTAAAATAAAAAAAAACTAATGAATCAAAAGTGCATTTTTAATTAGAGTAAATTTTCAGAAAAATACTCGACTCGTGTGCTTGAAGACTCATTTAAACTTATCCCAGTTTCACATTCATTAATTATGGTTAATGGGAAACATAATGCGACCTTTGTTCGACTAGGGAATTGACATTATGGATATATGATCAGATACACCATCAAGAGACCGCATGATTAAGAACATTTTTCTTTCACTCATTTTCTTTCTATCTCATAATCTGACAATCGCTTAAGGGAAAAGTTTTTATTGTGGAGTAGAGTTCACTCTTTTAAAGAAGAGTCTTTCCAAAATAAACGTTTACGCTTTGGATAGGCCGATGCCTGAATAAGTACGCCAAAGACTTAAAAAAAAAAAAAAAAAAAAAAACTAACAATGAAAACTTCTCAATTTTCTTCAGTAGTTACCCGGAAGCGTTTATGTCAGAAATGTTTTATGTTGGGAAAGTTGTATAACATCTTCACTTGTAATCCTTTCTTTAATCTAGATTAAAATAATCCGAGGGGAAAACACTTAGTGCTTACAAAGACATCGATAAATTCAGAAGTGCATTAAATTCTTTAAGAATATTTCTCATCGTAACATTTATTGTTCAACTTTAACAGAAGATGACTTTTAAAAGGTTTCTGTATTTTGGTTGCCTTGATCCTTCTGTGGAAATGCTGTAAAGTAATTTTTTTGTAATGTAATCACTTATTTAATGGTATTCTATCATTTATTCTTGTTATTCAGTCTGTTTACGTAGAATCATTGCGTCCATGTGTTACCATTCGTCTGTAGGTAAACGTGTTTTACTCTGTGTCATACCTTAGGAAGAACTAGAATATCGGGAAGGAATATATACGCAGTTGACAATCATGTATTAAACGTCATATGATGAAAAGGATGATATCGGCCAGGTAGACGCAGAAAAGTAACAAAATAATCACCCAATGGCAATGCTGTCCCAACTGAGGAATGGGAAAGGATTCTAAATTTAATTAGACTGTTAACTTCCTTAGAAACAATATTTCCATGAAAATAATTCTGCTTGCGCCTCCCAAATGGCAGAGTATTCACTGTACGTTTCCGTTGTCGTTTCATGAAATAAACAAATAAAATATTTGTTTATTTCATCGCAAATTACGCCATCAAGAACGAAAGAGGCGATATTAATAAAACTGGTACTTTTATGGGCTCCAGAATACGTGGATATATGTCATAACAATATTATTTATATATTGTTGCAAAGGCAATTGTTCCGGTTAGTTATTGTAGCTTATAAAACTTAAAAATGTTATGTAGTATTGAAATTTTACAGTTAAATATACAAATATCTGTTGCTTTCTAACAAATACAAGAAAAATAGCCATTGTTAAATACCGAAATGCTGCTATTGGAAACAAGAATGGAAATCCAACAGTGCTCATGGAGTTAATTAAATGACAATGCCTAAACTTGACAATGACAAAAAATAAACAAATAAAATAAAAATAAAATAATAATAATAAAAAAAAAAAAAGAATAAAGAAACTAAGTGTGAGAGGCATTTTATTCTATGAAACATTTTTCTTTTTCTAATTGTGTGTGTGTAGGTTTTGAAATACTTCAGGTATTTACAATTACATTATTAGGACACAAATTAGAGTATTTTTAAAACTCTGACTACGATAATAATCAAAGATGATAATGATGAATTATTCATCAAAAATATTTTCGTCATCATTGTTCCGATTACCATTTTCAGAAGATCTTTCCTCTTATTTATCCGATAAGCACTTTAATTATAGACTTAGGCTTGAAAGATGTAAGAAGCCAAGGCTACTCACTCAGAAATATCGAAGCTGTGCTACCTCCCTATAGACTATTTATGTTATTTGTCACAAAGAATTCTTATAAAGAAATAAACTGTATGGTCCCCTGGAGCCCAAATGGCATACGTTCGGGGCCATTTAGGTTCGGGATCAACCTCTTTCCTCTTCCCCGTCTTCTCTGGCCCTGTTTCAAAGCGTGCAATCAATAGCGTCTTTATAATGTACCAATACATTTCGTACGCTTTAGGAAGTACAATAAACAACATCAAATATTATTAAGCATTTTAATAATGACAAGGTAATAAACGTCAAATAAAATTCCATACTGAAGCACCGCTCCCTTACTTTATTTATGGCCATTACTTTTTTTGTGTGACAGTATATTCTTTTTCATGCTTCGTGCATGTAGTATTAGGTAACTCGAAGCGCAAATGAAAAGACGTTTTTTGATCGCCTGCACTTTATGGTTCCAGACATGTTTTCCTCCCCTCCCCTAGTTTTGCCTCATCACGATGTTATAGAATTATAGCCTTGCTGTCAGAAAGTTAGTCCTAAGAGAAGGCAGCAATTCCCTTCGGAATTCTCAGTTTTCAGTTGACACAAACGTCTGGAGTGGATGAATGGATACATACGTGAATCAACGCATGTAAGACTGCGTGCAGGAACAGAAGTTACAACAGAAAAATAACTCGCGAACTGCCATGAGTTCTTTTGATGGAAAGTGATCAACGAAGGGCTTTTCCACTGAAAGCGAACATCCTTTGGAAACCCATGTGTATGTGTGTGTGTGTGTGTGTCAGGGAGGAGAACTCATTATTATTTATCATGACTTTCCACTATGAAATATTCCGACTTCTTTGAACGCGCTCTTTGATTTCATAAAGTATTTCTCAAATTTACAATTTGTTTTTAAAAAAATATTTAACAGAATATTCTTCCAGAAATGAAATGACGTTTTCTAAAAAAATAAAAAAATAAAAATAAAAATTCGGCATAGGACGTTAAATTTTGCCTGTTCCATTCTATTTTATTTTATTTTTCAATGTGAATTTCATTCGCTAAACCTGATTGTAAACCTGAAATACGTTACTATCGTTGGGTAAGTTGAAGGGTTAGATAATCGCGAACCTCTGCTCTAAGGGGTCACACGAAATTTTTTCAAGTCATTTTAGTCCTCCATTATGGAAGGTGGCGATCTCACATCCTACAGGTCGTTGGTTGGATTCTAACCCACGATCTCTATGGGGAAGATCAAGGACGCTATCCACTAAGCCAGTGTTTCTTAAAGTGTGATATGCGTACCCACGGGGGTACGCGAAAGGTCGTTAGGGGGTACATGGCAATTTTCGGCTATGCATAATTAAAGGAGTCATATTTTTCAACAAACAGTGCAATTGGAGACAACCGGGATAAAATGGCACTAACTAATGAATCACATCCCCTCTCCAACAGAAACTGTTGCATAGACCAAGCAAAACCGGTGGAACATGTGGTTTTGCTTGATACCACCCCCGTCGTTAACGTGTTAAAACTAAGAAATATATAGTGAACGTGTTTCAGATATTATGGAATTCGGTTGAAGGGAATTAGCATTTCAACTCAACTGTTGAAATGTTAATTTGTCTTTGGTTCGCGCGATCTTTTGTAAATACCGCACCAATCATATGCAGTTCTTCGCTGCTCTACGTATCTCAAGTCTTGTAAATTACTGGTAATTTTTGCTTGAAATAATGGGAAAGAAGATGACGCTATTTGGGTAGATGACTTTGACGATGCACACAAAGAAACTGTTCTCGATGCCAAAAGTAATGGTAGCGGGTAGGAGCTTCTTGGTAAGTCGCATCATTTTCAGTTTTTTTTCTGAAAACTTTAGTTTCCGAAAATTCCCGCAACACGATTTTTTAGCTTTAATTTTGGGAAAAAAGTTAGAATTATATTCGAGTAAATACAGTATTTTTTTTTTTTTTTAGCTTTCAAATTCTTACGTATGGATCATTGGTCAAAGATTGAATTCATGAAACCCCCAAAAGAGAGCAATATAGCAAATACAAGTAGCTGTAAGCAACAAGAAAACGTTGATATTGCATCTGGATCAAATGAAATTGATAAGAGTGTGTCGTCTGGCATCTCTAGAGAACCAAAATTTAAAAATAAATCATATTTTTTGTTTATATGAACATATAAATTCAAATAAAACAGATATTTAATTTTAATTAATATTTTAAATTAATTTATTGATTTTAATTAATTAATTTATTTATTTTTAATTAAATAATGATTTTATTTTTAATTAATTAATTAATTTTTTTTAATTAATTAGGGGGTACTTGGTAATAATGAAAGTTTAAGAATGGGTACGCGGATATCTGAAGTTTGAGAAACACTGCACTAGGCTAACCAGGCTCCTTAAAAACTGCCCTTATTTATGTAGCTAAATTGGATTCTGGAAAGCAGAATGTTTTGAAGTAGTGGTGAACATATTAAAACTGAGCTACAGATATTGTTAATGACGACGTAGAACCACATGCCACGTAACAGACGTATACACAGAATCTATTATTATCACTGGAATGCAAAGCATAGCGTCATATCCAACTTTGTCAAGCAAATAAAACTGTTTCATGACAGTGGTGGGGAGCCCAAAGGGCCCTGGCTCCTCCAAAGAAAAAGAAAATAAACACTAGAAAATTTTCTAAAATTCCTTTCCTAATTAAAATTCATTTTTTTTAAAATTTATGTTGTGTTGTCTTCTATTTCTACACTACTCATGAATTAGCGATCACTGCAGATGCTCAGTCATAGGTCGTATGCGATGCTTAGTGTGTATTCTCAAATCGTCTACTGAACTCAGTCCCCACCCCCACCCCAAGATTAAATCCAGAGTGCGCTACTGTTTCATGATATACCAAAATGTGTTAACTGCAAGTCCTTTATTAACATTAATCAGCACTCACGTGCTGCTATTTGTTTTTCACCGTTAAGTGGCATCTTAACTAGATCACATGTAAGATTGACATGTGATCTAGTTAAGATCTAGTTAGCAGTAAGTAATAGGAACATTTCGAGGTACGCGATGGCAAGTTAAATAAGCAGCGATTTTTTTAAAATGCAGTTTCAAAAAATTACAAATTTATTTTAAAAATCCATTGATTCTTGTTTTCTTCAAAACTTAGTCTATCTTAATGTATATGCGAATAATTATCGGTGATGACACATGAACACTCTTATGAATTGTCATTGACAATAATTATTAACAATATTCTTCGAAAGATTTTCTCGCGTTGAAACCATATTTGTTTTGATGCTGTAAATTTGTACAGTGCTTGCTCAATTATATAAACGTCCTATACTCGTATGAGTCTACAATATTTGACAATGGAGTAAAATAACTGTTTATATGATGTATAATACGCGAAAAGCCTGCGTTTTAAAGCTGCTGTTATTTTATATATTATGGTTAATAATACAACTTAATAAATATAACTACTTTAAGAATAGCATTTTTTAAAAATTTTGATAATTATACTAATCAAATGTCCGCTGCAAATAGATTGCAAAGACTGCACACACTTGATTTAGTTTATTCACACAGTTCACAAAAATAGTCAACAAATTTTCCCATGTCATTGTTTTTCATTTATTTATATTTTTAAATATGTATAAGGATAAACTATCTCTCCAATAATCCTACCCCGAATTATCTGCAGTTTGTTGTGTATCTTTTGTATTAGCTCAAAACTAGGACAGTGTTTTTTAAACTTCTCCGGAGAACTTCCCGGTTCCAAGCAATAAGAGCACCACTGATGTTCAAAGGACATTTCAAAATGCTTACCCAGACAATCTGTTAACAGGTATCGACCCAGATTTCTGAACTGAACTTTGACCCGACAAAAATTTTCGTAATATGAAAAGTTTTGTCTCATCGAAGTATGTCGCCTTTCACTGATTATTTTCATTTCTTATTCTTGTCATTGCATATAAAATGAATTAAACTGGATCCACTATTCTTGACTGTTAATCCGAGATTCTTGACTTTTGACTTGTTAGTATTGACACTAATAATTACAAAGCTCATTCACCGAGGCGGTGAAATATATCGAACGGTGAGGTTATGAAATATTAGTTTTTCTTACGCTATTAGGTTGATTTCTTTCTGTATAGCGTACCTATTCTACCTTTAACAGATTACATATCTGTGTAAGGATTTATCGTTACTTTGACATTTGGTACTAAGTGTTGCGTATTAATAGATTACAGTATAAAAAGATAATTAAATGGTATTATATCCTGTCTTAGGAAATTCTTATATACGCTACTGTTATAATATCTTGTAAAGATTATTTCTTTATATAACATCAATTTCATTGAAGTTAGATCAACCTAAACTGCTTAAATTAAACAAACTGAATAGAACTCGGATTATAGTTTAATTTCTTTGTATCGATTTTTCCAGATATCAGAATTCTAAATATTATTTATCACCGAGTGATGAACTGTATGTTGTTTAAAATCTACTTGAAAATGAATTATTATTCTTATACACTTGTGGAGAATTAATACTTGGATTGATTACGACCTCGATTTCTTGTAATTTCTTGTTTGAAATAAGATTTGGCGCGGACTTTGCTTTTGTTATCAAGCGTGGTCAGAAGCACGGATTAGCGTGCTAACATTACACCCTGTGGTCGACTGATACAATGTTGATAGCCACAAACGGTCACTTACCTCATGAAAGGACATCGCATGGCAACACCACGACAGGTGTGACTGGAAGATTGGAGTTAGCACGTCCATGTGCAGAAGTCTTCTAACAACAACAACAGAAAAGGTCAAAACATAATGTGTCTCCCAATACCCCGCGTGAGCTACGGAACTCAGCCACTGAGCCAACAGACCAGATCAGATGTAGCAAACAACTACTGGAAACCCCCCCTTTTCTCTCTCTCTCTCTCTCTCTCTCTCTCTCTGTCGTTCCTCCGCCTCCTCCCTCTCCCCGTGTCTCTCACCCACCCACCCCTCCCACCCTTCTCTTCCTTCTTCCCTTGAACGGTAGAGTCATCAGCCGCGAATTCTCCAGGCTGTGTGCAGCGAAGTCATTACACGTGGTACCGTCGGAATTGACTCCGAACTCTCTCGAGACCACAAACATTCAATCGGCAAGCGTACAAAGTCCGTCTCCTCCCAATATTTATCCACGAGCTTCTCCAGTAGCATAGGAAACTCTCCAGCTACCTTCTTAGTTAAATTTATATAAAAACGTTTTTTTTTTTTTGGTTCTAAAACTAATGTACACAAGCACCTCCTGCCTCTTGATATTAGGTATGCTTCTTGCGCTATTAATAACTCCCTACATTAAGGTAAATATTTTATCTGCTTGACATTTCTACACAAAACAAACAAAAAAAAAAGAGTCACTTCTTTAATAGAGTTTTCAAATGACTGTTTTTCCATAGTAAACATTAATATTAATTCTATTCCTCCTCCTCGAAATCCATGGCCACCACTCCAACAAGTCTTGTGTCCGATATGGAATCTTGGCACACTAAGAGACGCCATTTTTAGCATTAGGTAAAAATAGTGGGTTCACTAAATTTACAAATGATAGACTTACTGTCATTTGACAGTCGCAAGCATTCACTAGGCTTAGGATGTATTTCAATTCTGAGGAATTAATTGAAGTTGCGGCAACTCGGGACTTTGAATGAATTGATAAATCACTTCAAAAGAAGAAGAATTGGTCGAGAGGAAAACTCCACCTGGAGTTCGTCTTATAAGTCCAAAACTACATTTGCTTGAAGGTGAGCTATCGCACTTTGGAAATCTGAAGGATTCATTTTAGAAAGGAATAATAAATATCCAGCCATCTTTCTTCAACAGTTCTACAAACTTTAAGGCAGGTGAAGTATTTCGTGCTTCATGCAGTGTTGTCTTCATTTTCTCTAGTGTTCACCGTTTGCGACTGTAAACATGATTTTTCAAGTATTTCTATGCAAAAAAAAAAAAACACTGCTCTACGATCTATCCATTTTTTAGGGAAATTCAGGATGGAATGCTGTTTTCCATCATTTCTGTTGAAAAAATTAGTATAATGCAAAGTAATGGATGTATTTTAATTTTAAAATATGAAAAAAATCTTATTAAAATCATTCCTGTTATTCACGAAATATAAACTTTTAGTGTGTATACATAATTGTGGAACATGTTGTATAATAGCTTATAAAATAATACTTTATAGCAACAGGGTGAATTTCTAGCATCAACAGCAAACTTTTTCGTATTTATTTATCTCCTTATTTGTTGCTTAGCAAGAACAACTGGTTGTTGTGAATCAGCTGCGCACACATTGTTGAAAACTTAAAATAATTCTCCGTTTTGTTGCCTAACAATATTTGGGCAGCAGTCATACTCGAGAGCAGCAATATATAAATACTGGAATTTGCTTCTACGGCAATAAAATTTCAACAATGTACTCTTAGGCTGAGTTAAAATGTCTGGAAAGTCACAACGTCCAAAAGCAACAAATTACATTATGGATAATGCTATGAAAATAACTTTTTCGCATGACACGTGATAAGAAAAATACATGAGACATATTCTACATGAAGTACGTATCTATCGAACGCAGAGCATGTTGATCTTGATTGGAAGAGACATATTAAAGAATAAATTTATGAATCACAGTTTTTTTAGCAGCTATTTAAAGATTAAAATACACGTAATTATAGTCACGGCAGCTAAACAGACGAGTATTGAGGAGGGAAAAAAATCTCGAATATTATTTGTCAAATTTATCCAATAGGTCTTTTAGTAAACATCTATTCTTTGGAATAACTTTTTTGTCTCTCTCCGTGTGAAGGGAGGCTTCATTCTAAAGAAAAGGAGGTATAAGAAAAAGTTAAGTGCGAGTTTGTCTTCGGATTGTCTACACTATGTTTAGACTGCAAAATGGCTTCTCTCTCTCTCTCTCTCTCTTTCTTTCTTTCTCTTCTTGTGTATGCGTATTATATCTCATATGGTATTTTATATCTCATATGGATAAAAAACTAAAGAAGTTACCATTTCAGTCTAAATGGATCCCACTAGAAATGAAAAAAAAGAAAAGAAAAAAAAAACTGAAAACTAAAATGAAATCTAAATCAAATGTAAAATGGAATACCTACTGAGGACGCAAAATGGCAGACGTGTCAGTCCATCAAAATCTAGCGCCTTCATCCGAAGCTGTTTTTATTCGATGTTCTGCCCAAAAGAGCATACGTGCAATCACGAATTCTGACAGCGGAGACGATGATCACAGATCTTACGAGAACGACATTGCTTCAGTGATTCTCCCCCCCCCCTCCAACACTTCTCTTGCGAAGTGAAATAGGAGAATCGTACCACACTATTCCTTCCGTCGCAATACATAATATCCTGGCCTTATTTACTTTTTCTTGAGCACTTTGAAATTCTATCATTTGACACTTTTGATGTGAAATCACATACGTAATGTTAATTAATTATAGGTCAAAATGGTTAGATCTGGTCGTCCTTAATTCAAAGCACTGACCAGAAGGGAGGCAGCCAATCAATAATCCTCGCTCGTATCAGCTGAATGAAGACGCAAATCCGCATGTTTAATGTGTATCGTAGATTCAAACTCATATCGTGAAAATTCATTGCGTGTACGTTTCGTGTGTGCGCAGTCCTAGTTGAAACCTACCTACGTTATAAGACCCCCCCCTTTTTTTTTCTATGTACTGTTATTCGGTCTTGAATAACACGGCGATGGAAGTCATTGACAAGAGTTTTTCTTGGTCAGACAGATCACTACCCACATAAAACGAAGACGGCTTCTATTCTACTGGTTGTACGGAATGTAAGGGATAGTTTAGCCAACGATGATGGTTTTTGTGTGACAGTATTGATTTTAAAGTTGTTTTTTTTTTTTCATCAAAATTTTAAGCGCATTTCGCAACAGTCTTAAAACTCATCATTCCACTTATATGCATTATAACAGAACCATGGATGAAGGGATTTTTTAAAATTAAATTTGCTATTATTCAAAGAGCCATTTCAATTTTAGTTTAAATTGTTCATTCTTTAAAGTGTCTAAATTATTCGAAATTATATACAAACTTGTGAATGACTAGTGTCATTCATTTTCAATAATATCGCTTTACAACAATATCTTGCATTGTTATATAAAAAACAAGATCAGATGCTGTAACGAAGATCTAAATAATATTTATTGTTTTTTTATATTAATTTTTAACTCAATAGAACTTTTATCCGTTTTTTCTGTCAGTTTGTATCATTTTCATTAAGCAGTGCTGTATAAATTCATATTGTAAAAAATTAAGTCGACAATCACAGTCTAAAAGTGGTTTATTTGTAAACAGGGATGCTTTCACATCCCTGACTAACTTGATCTAAGAGAGAGTGATGGCTACTTAGCTTCCATGTAGCAGGGACACTATCCGAAGGTTGGCAAAACTTGGGAAAATGGACATAATGACCCAGCTAGGATGACGACGACATTGTAGAACGTAAGAGCAACTATAGGAAGAAGATTATGACCTGCAGGAATGGAAAAAGGCCAGGGTATCGAACACGAATGAGCTAAATGGTTACTCCCTCTCTCTCTTTCTGTCATTCTTTCCATTAAGGCCTATGCTGTGAATGTGCCTATTCTTTATCTTGCTCAGTCAGACAGAAGAGTGTAGTTACAGACTTCTTAATGTACGGTCTGAGTGAGAGAGAACGAATGGAAAATGCAGTCGATTAGAAGATGCGCCTTGGGGAGTGGACAATCAGATAAGACTATGTTATCCTTGACGTTTTCATACGGTCTTTTTCCTTTTCTCGTGAATGCTAGCGTTTTCTCCACCTTAGCATCTGTCAGTGAAAAAAAAAAATAAGAACCGGCAAGCATTCACTATAAACCGATGGCAGAGGGGGGGGGTAGATGTAGAAGGGGGGAGAAAATTCGCTCTAGCGCAAATACCATCACATATACACTAGAACCACAAGACTGCAAATGTCTAGTAGATTGACAGCTTTTCTAGAATGGAGAAGAAAAATGACCCCTTGTCGTAACTCTGTGGGTTATGGGGGGATTGGTGCTATAAAACGTAATGACCAGCCGTTTTCCCCCTATGTGATCCTTTTATCATTACAGTTTCAGCTGTCCGGCTATGATTTTATTACTGCTTTCTATGATGGAGCGTATATAGACAGGAATAATATTATTCCTTTCCTTCCAGTTCATCCCACCCCCCAGCTACACCCCATCTATCTCTCTAGTCGCTACGGCATCTTGCATAGAAAGATAAGTCATCCAGCTGTGGGGACTATGAGATATCGTTTAAATCACGAAGACATTAGTAATTAGACATCATCTCGTGTGGGTATATCTGAGATCCCTCTTGTCTGCACTACGTAGAGGGAGATGGGTGGGTCTGACTCACTGATTCTCGGTTAAATTCGCCGAGAGAGACTCCGCTTGTAGTTGACCTCAAACTGTCACCAACGGCCCTCGCATCCGGCCAATATCCCAACATCAGTGATGGATGCGGCTCATAAATTGAGGATATTGGGCTCCAATCCCGGAGGTTCTCTAGATGCATACTACTGGGGTGCATAACGGTCTATAATGAAATGCCAATTGCCTTTTGCATCGTCCACACGACTTTTAAGTTGCCGTAGGGGGAATGGAGGGGGTAAAGCGAAATTGGAGAATGTCGTTGCTCTCCGCCCGAAACAAGGGAATAAATATTCTCTGTGTTTTATGGAAATTGAGGTTACTTCAAATAGATGGGTAGCGTTGTCATTTTTATATCGGAAGATTTGGGGTGGAATAAATGGGTTCGCGTGGTTCCAGTCTTAAGGGACATATTTATCGCTAAGGTTTACTTCATTCTAGTTTTTAATGTGGATATTTTTGAAAAAAAAAAAATCTGATATCAGAAGACTTATTGCGACTAGATAGAGACTAGAATCATTAACATGCACCGTATAAAGATTAGTGAGTTCAAGGTGCTCTTTTTTACGTTAGTTTTTCTTAAGGATATTACAAATTGATTCTAGGATACAGTGATAACGTACTCGAGATAGAGAAAATATCTAAAAAAGGGAGAGGTGCTGTATGGCAAACAAAATTTTTTTATTATTATTATTTTATGTTATTTTTTAGTTTGTAGACATTTGCAGCTTGCGAGTAATATATGCACATGATAATCCTTCCTTCTCGGAGGGTTGTGAAACTTCATGACCATAATCTTTACATAATCTGGCAACCCCACTCTAGAGCCTAAACATGGAACTGTTTAAGACATTTCAGGCCTCCAATGAGCTCACATATCGGCAATGAAAAGCATCTTCCACCTAAGCACAGGGCCGCGTTTCTACCAACAGTGCAACACGTGTATTTGCACGGGACGACAAGTTTCGGGGACGGCAAAATTGTCCTAAACTATACGAAAAATAAATCATAAAAAGTCATTTATTCCTTCTCTGTTGAAACCAGACTTCAGGACGTCGTTAGTTAAATTTTTGCATAATAAAAGTTCATTGTACTGTATATATTTTTTAAAAAAATCATAATCATAAAAAATAATGTAGTATTATGTCGCGTTTAATATCGCATTGTCAGTGTTAATATCAGATGACGATGGCAATAGCAGAACACCTTCTATCTTCATTTATTTCCGATTCCATTGTTCGCCATGAGTTGACCTTGAACTGAGGGTAAATCTCATTTAACCAATGAGATTAAACAATCATAATGAGATAATTAGTTAAGAGTAAACCAATTAAAGAAATAGAAACAAAATACATAAATACAGCTGTGCATTGATTGTTAATAATACTCTTTTTGATACAGTTATTAGGATTTGACTTTTAAAATAATTTTAACATTCCAATATGTCTAATAAAAGGGGGGGGAGCACTATCAAGCGCAGAATATCGCAAACAAAAATCGGAAAAAGAACGCGATATTCAGAAACAAAACGGGACTTTGCATAAATATCTAAAAATTGAAACAGCTAATGTAGTACAAGAGAAAATAAGCGAAAAGACCGAAACCAAAAATTCTGAGCTCATGGCAAATACTTCTAATTGCGATCCCAGTAATATCGATATTAGTAACAATAAGGGCGGCAAAATATGCTATTGCATGGGGCGTCAAAATTCCTAGGGACCAACCCTGCCTAAGCACATTTACAATCATCCATATCGCAGTGGGATTGAATCCTCAGTGTACGTTAGAAGGTACTCAGTTAACCAGAACAGCATAGTTCTGGTATTTTATTACAAAGCCTGCAAAACGTATTTAAGTTTCTTAGTTCTTTTAATTTTACGACTTAACGCTTAACATACTTTAGTGAAAATAGATGTTCCTGTTTTATGTTAAATGATTATGTTCCTAAAGAAAGGTTTTACCTTTTGATAACGAAGGAGTTGCTTTTATCAGGGAGCAGGGGAGGGGGGGGGGGGCTTGTGGATCACCTTTATATACAATATAGGACAGTTGAAATATAGAGTGAAAGCCTTTCTCGTCTCAAGTACTCTTGATCATGATTCATTTTTCCTCTGAACATTCCAGGTTTCTTTCTGAACATTCACTTATTCAAACATAAGTGAAAAGAAATTACGTCTTAATCTTCAGGACTTGGACTTTGTTAATTTCGCTCACACTCCACAGAATGCCCTCTAAAGATCCTTAAAACGAAGTTTTTAGGACTTGTTGAGGATAGAATGCAATTATGCCGTATTTGATCTCTGTTATTTTTATAGCGTTTCGCATGTCTTGATTTATTCTCTCTCTCATTCTCGTTTTTTTTTTCTTCACTAATGGTGTGTAATTAAACAGTCCAACAGCCTTTTTCGTGCACTAAGATCAGATGCACTGGAGAGCAATTGAAATACACGAAATTACTTTCCTAATTTGGATTCTCAGCTGCTTTCGGTAAGTTTTACACTTGCTCCATGCGATATTTCTTTGCTCTTGTTTAAATTGCTGGTAATCACCTCACCGTAAGTGAATCTGAAAGTCTAAATCTTGTTTTCATTTCTTTTCTGCTTACAATCCGCAAATATTCAAATATGCAGGACAACACAAGTAAATCCGCATAATTTTCCGTACATCTTGCACGAATTCCGTGCACTTCACGCAAATGGTGGTCGTCCATAATAAATTCTCCCTTTCTTCAACCAGTAGCGCACTCTAGGGGTAGCGGTCGTTGTTAAAATTCTTAATAGCGCAGCTTATAAAAATTGGAAACATCACGCAAAGGAAGGGTTTGGGTTGGGTAGTGGTAAAAGTCGTCTGTATGCTATTTTTCCACTCGGAAAGAGGGATGGGGGGAAAGTGGCGGGGGGGGGGAGAGAAAGAAGGGAGCCCGTCCATCCGCCTACGCAAGCTACGCACGTGTATGTGTGCCTCCCTATTACTTGTGGTTTTCTCGCCTGTAATGGAGTGCAGAACAGATCCATCACCATTCTCACCCCCTAGTCCAATATCCACGCTCCATAGAACTTACTACAAGATACACGTTGACGTCATGGGCCTTGGGCCACGTGTAATTTACTCGAGGTGCCATCAAACATCAGAGAACAAAGCCGCCTGTCTTGCAGTGTGCTTCCACTTGAGAACTACCTACCACTAATGTACCGCAATCAATAACAGGAACAGGGATACAAAATAGCATTGTGTGTGCTATTACCACATTGCACGCAACTACTGAGCAAGAACTTTGTCACATCATTTTTGCCGACATACACGAAACGACCGCTAAAGGGAGAGGATGGGGGGGGGGGGGAAGAGATACGTTTGGGAAAAAAGTAGAAAGAAAAGTTTACAACAACCTAATATTAGCCTAGTATCCTAATAGGCCGAAAGGATTATAAGAATTGCTTGAAACATGAAACATTCTGCTGTCATAAACAGTGTAGGTACATAGAAAAAGATTCAATAGCTGCTCTAGTTAATATATGCGCAACAATATGATATACATCCCGTTGATATACGTATTTAGCAGTATTTAAAGGTGTTTTTCATAGTTCGTTTTTTTTTATTATTATTCAGTGATAAAGTGAAGTTGTTAAATACAGTGTGACAGATTATTAGTTACTTTTCCTAGCTATAGTTAATGTTTTCTGCGGATGCGAAGATAATCTACTCTATTTAAAATTAACGCTGAGAAAACTAAGGTAAGTGTATTCCATCTCTCGCGTGATCACGTTTATAGCGCGGTTTGTCTGTTTTACTGAAAAAAAAAAAAAACAAACATTGCTATAAATAAGTTCAGGTATAAATTTAGTTTTAAGACCCCCCCCCCCCACACACACACATTAGACCATTGAAATGTCTAATTTATAGCGGTTAGATTTTCGAAAATATTTTAAATTCTTTGAAATGCCAAATGATAAGTAATGTATTGTCTGACATTACTATCTCCGAGAAAAAACATAATGAATACGTTTTTTGGGAAACCTCTTGAAAGTGGTATGATGACGTCACATCCATTTCAAACTATCGAACAAAACTTCAATGGTTTCTGAATTACAGTCTACAAGTGAAGTTAGAGGAAGGGGGATTGTAGAACATCCTACAACTTGATATGAAATTAATGTATTTTATAAATTTGAGAACTTGTAAATTAAAATTACTTGCCCAAAATAATGAGTACTTACTTTTTTTCTTTTATTAAATAGTTTATAATGGTTTTCGATGTAAATGATTTTTTGTTAGAAAAGTAGGTTTATAAATAAATCATTTAAGTTTAAACGGAGTTTATGATATTGAAAAATTTAACTAATGGTTTCGAAAAAAACTCTTTATTGGTTCAATTTTCAACAGGTGCAAATACTGAAATTCTAAGATAGTGTCTTTTTTGTTTTGTTTTATTTATGCTTGCCAGTATTGAGAATCCTATTCATATGTGCGTATTATTATTATTATTATTATTATTATTATTATTATTATTAAGAGAGACCTCCAGGGAGTCAGAGACTCATTGAGGGAGGCCACATACTACACACACACCCCAACTGTTATACTTCTTCTTGAATTCATTCACACTGCTTGCACTCACAACATTCGATGGCAATCCATTCCAATCACGCACCACCCTCTGAGAGAAAAATCTAGCCCTCACACCCTTCTTGGCAGCCTTCATTCTCAGCTTCCAAGGATGCCCTCTTGTCCTTTCCCCCACCCTCCATAAATTGAAAAATTCCATCATCTGAAATCCTGTATGACCCTTTCAGCAGTTTGTAAGTCTCAATCATATCATCACGCTTTCTTCTGTTTGGTAGTGTCTGCAGTCTACAGATTTTCAATCTGTCTTCATAATCAGTATTCCACAATCCTGATATCATTTTTAACACTCGCTTTTGTACTCTCTCCAATATATCAGAATCACAACAGAAACCAGGAGACCAGACCTGCGCACAATAGTCCAAGTGAGGTCTTATCAAGGCTTCGTAAAGAGGCAAAATTACATCCTTATCTTTACATGTTAACGTTCGTTTCAGCATTGCAGTTATCTTTGGAGTTGTATTTGCAATCTTTGCTACATTGGCCCCTGAACTTCAACTTTCTATCCAGTATCACTCCAAGATCCCTAGCTTGATCAGTTTCTTCTAGGATAATCCCATTAATATAACACGACATTGGATATCTAATCACGCCGAAGTGAATGACTTTACATTTACTGACATTGAACTCGCATCCATTTTCCCATGCCCACAATTCGAGCCTATTCTAATCATTCTGCAAGTACTGCATATCAGCAGCATTCCTCATTACCCTGCCTATCTTTGCATCATCAGCAAATAACTGATATGTCGCTTGTCAAATCCTTCTCAATATCATTAATGTACAGATTGAATAACAGTGGACCAAGCACTGATCCCTGCGGTACACCACTGGTTACCTTAAATCTTGCAGACTCACAACTCCCGTATACCACTTTGATATCTGTCAATCAGCCATCCTCCTATCCACGCTAATGTTCTATAATCCAAACTCGTATTCTCCAATTTATGCACCAGTCTTCCATTCTGTTCTGCCAAAAGCCTTAGCAAAACGCAAATGTATCATGGTATAATCTGCAATATTAAAAATTGCAATTGGAATATTTACCTTAAATACATCCAAATTGTCTTGTTCTATTTGTAACACATTTAAAGTATTATTAAATATATTAATCTCTTCTTCCTTTAGAAGAACAGCAAATTCTTCTTCCGGAAGAATAACTTGTTGGAAAAAAATATTAACTAATTATATTAATTCTAAACGATAACTCTTCCTCCGATTGTTTTGTTCTTGTATGATACTTATATTATAAACCTTATACTGACATACTTATATTAATACTAATATCTATACTTATATTAATAAAGAAACATCGAAATGACTTCGTAAAAATGTCAAACTCTACTTCTGTTTTTTTCTTTTCACCCGGATGGGATTATATGGACTTAGCCTTAATGCCTTCGGTTCTTAGCGCTCTCAGAAAATCCGTAGACGTTAGCTACTAATGCAGTCACTCACAATCAGCTGTTTTTAAAACCTGGTGTGACTGTCACGAAACTTTGATTTGGTATAGGATTTAAAAAAAAAAAAAAAACTGTACAGCAATTGCATATTTAAACATTTCTATGTCAGTATGATATTGAACATACAAAGATAAAGGCTCATCCATATACAGCATACAACAACGATTTTGAAGTAAAAGTATTCTGACAGTAGGCGAGAAGTTCATCATATGATGCCTAGTTAAGAAAGAAAATAAAACTGAGGAGATGGAGATTCTGAAAAAATGATAATACTAATAAACGTTGCGATTTCTATTGTAAGTTCGATTTTTTTTTTACATAATATAGGCACTAAAAGTTGTCTGATTCAATCTAGTTACTTAAAAGTCTGAGTTAACAAATTACCAGATACTAAATTTCATATCAATGTCCAGCCAAATCGCCGTCGTTATGAAACTACAGACCGACAGACAGACAACGTGATCCTCATGGATGCTTAGGTTATTGCAAAGTACATTAACAATAGCAATTAAATAAAAAAAAAAAAAGTTAGACATTTCTATGTATAAAGAAAACACTCAACTGCTTATAATGCAAATATTCAACTCGTTTTGGCTGTTTTTTAAAAACAACGGAGTCTTACGAAGCAGACGAACCTTTCTTGTTCTGATGGTTGGTGATCGTTGATCTAGAATTCGAAATAAAAACAGTTCTATGCTTCATAATTATATTCTTATCCGGAGACACCGATAGAAGTGTTCGATATACGCGAACAGTAATAAATTAGTTTGTCACCAGGGAATTTTTTCCGTCTAGGGACGTTGAGAAGGGAAAGAGAGACTTCCAAAACCCAGAGAAAAACACAGTTATTAAATTAAAACGGGACGTTAATCTAAACAGTCTGACGCTGCAAGACGATTACATCCGACACTATCTAGCTCAGACGATGACACCAGGCGCTATGAGGTTAGTTAAAGCAACTTTCGCATCTCACGTTTTCTTGCATTTAAAATTCAAACTACATTCTTCCCTCTAAACCCATTAAATTAAGGTCGCACACACACACACACGTCCGTTATATAAACTAGACCCGATTATCATATCTAAGACCTTCATCATTTGCAAGTAAACGGGCTATCTCTTCATTGAAGCGACCGCAGTGCATTAAGTTTAAAATAATACATTTTATTACCACTCAACTTAATTATTAATAATCCCATTCGAGACTTTCACAGCTTCGTTTTTATCATTTTTCTCCTTTTTTATTCTCAAGAGAGACATTAATTAAAACACTAAAAGTGGCTTCTAACCTTACACGCTCTTCACAAAAAAAAAAGTTAACACGTTCATTTTAATTTTTTTTTTTCTTAAAGTGTGAAAATGAATTATAAATACTTGATGTGGTTATTCACAATCAACTAGCGCTAAATCGTCAACTATGCCATTAATGCAATAACAACGCGAATATTTTTCTGATGTTAATGCACCGTTATTGCATTAATTGAAGAAATACTTACGAGTGAAGGAAAAGGAAACTAATAATAGAAGGCGTTGCTGTTAACAATTCAGTTTAACTCCCGACCATTGTTGTTTGATGTGAATTTGAAAATAACCAAAGGAAAAGATAAGTTTAATAATAGAGGGCGTTGTGGTGACGTTTTAATTTTATTAGCGGCCATTGTTGACTGATGTTCGTCTAAAATACGCAATAGTAGTAGTGGCTTAGCTTCTCCAGACTATATTGTTATCAATTTAGTTGCGCTATCATCATCTTACCTTCATTTTTAAATTCATTTTCTTTGCTGCGTGGTGTACCAATGGACCAGGTGCAATTAGAGAATTAAACATCTAATATCAATGCGTAATAAAATTAACACAGACATCAAAAGTATGCGGAGGATAGATTATAATTAGAAAAGGCGCAAAATAGTTGAATCTAGTCGGCAGTCAAGGGCAGTTATTGCAATACTTTGCACTTAATTACATTTACACTCAAACACAGCTGCTACAGAATGATACTCTCCTATGGAAACATCATCCCGAGGTAGCATTTCGATAAAACCTAGTGAATTGAAATGGGAAGTCTTGTGTGTCGGCTAATTAAGGAACTTGGAAATTAAGAGTTTGCCACTAATATCCAAGGAGTCTATGTCTGGCTAACTGGACCGGAATTTTTGGGAGTTTCTCAATTAATTAAGGAAAATGCGAAAAGTTTTGAAAGTGGTGGTTTTAAGGAAATCTTCCCTGCGCATCGAATCTTCTAGAGGGGTGGATTTATTAGTACGATTTTTCTAAGATTTACAATATCTCTTGGGGATATCAGATAGTCGTTTATTCTCTGACGACTGAGAGGTTTACAGCTCAAAGCGGGATTACTTTATTCGGTACTTCAACGTTAGGTTTAAGTGTTTAAATTTGGGATTATTGACCGTTAGTAGGGAACCAGTATTGATTCCAAGGGTTTAATGGAAAATTATTGCTGTTTACATTGAAGAACGCATGCATTAAATACTTCTAAAATGTCCATATATTTGCTTTCCATGTCCATATATTTGCTTTCACTATCTTTTAGCAGGAGAGCTTGATACAGTGGCGGCCGGTGAAAATTTTAAGTGGGGATGCTGCATATACAAAATAAGAAAAATAATTCATTTTTTCCTAATCATTAATCAATTTATTAGTTAATATATTTGCATATTAAAATTGCTTTATTAAAATAGTTCACCCTCACCACGAACACACACCGATAATAAAAGTTTCGTATCTCACAGAAATAACGCGTGGAAGCCTACAATTTATCTGTAGCGACACTGCTCAACGAGCAGTGTCGGATTCACTTGTTACGTGCAGCGACAAGTGCAAACGAATATCGGCGAGTCTAGCTGCAATTGGCCGAACATGATAATTCCGACACTGCGTTAGATCGCAGTGCATTTGTTTCGTAATCTAAAGCGTTAATCGAACAAATCCGATTAACTATTCAATCAATGTCGAAACATAAGCTGTAAACTTTAACATTGTTGTATCGCATTTATATAATGCTGTAAGCATTATTATTATTTATAAACACAAACAAAAGTTATTTTTTTCGTTTTTTCCTTGGGAGTGCTGCTGCAGTGTAGCAGTGCTTATGTACAAGCCGCCACTGGTTTGATATTTAGAATTATTAAAAAGTATCTAATAAAATTAGAACAATTAGTTAGCTTATCTAACTTTTTGGATTGGTAGGCGTAAGGCTTTCCTTCCTTCTCTTTCTCCAGAGAATAAAGGATGTAATCTTCACCTAAATATTATTTAAGACAGAAATCGCATTTCAGTTTCTATTTAATATTCTCGCTGAATCAAGGTGTTACAAATGCTTGTGATATATTCAGTCATAAACCAAAACATTGTGACCACATACCTAATACCCAAGATAACCGATTGCATCCATTTTGGCATTGATTCCTCTCACCACGGAAAGTGTCCTGAGGTATAAAAAACAAAATAATGTCCCGGAAGTCAGGACGCTGACTGGAGGATGCAACGTTCCACATGATCTCACAAATGTTCGATTGGATTCAAACCCTTCCAGGGGAGCACGTAGAATGCTCTTCAAACCATGCTTATGCAGTGCGAGCCTTGTGATGCGGGGAGCGCTATTTTGCTGGTAGAATCCAGATCCATCTGGCGATTCTATGTCAATAGGTAGAAAAATACCGAAACAATCTCCAGATAAGAATTAGTAGTCAAGCGGTGTTGGAAATGAGAGGATCCCTATTGATATCCATGAGAACAATCCCCATACCAGGAAACCGCCTTCACTTGCTAACCGTGCAGTCTGTTGGGTGGTCATAATGTTCTGACTGATGAGTGTACATAATTTTTTTTTTCTTTTCCATACTGTCATCGTCACGTGCTGTCGATGAATCATTTAAGAAATGAAGGTTTTTTTTATTATTTAAAAAAATTTAAGATTCCACGTAAAGTCTATTATGAAGAATGACCTTTTTTTTTTCGGAAAATTTAGTAATGCATTATTTAAATTTTTCAGAATTTCATCTTGCAAAAGATTGAATGTTTTCATTCAGTTAACATACATAATACAGGTCTCATAAACCTTAATTGTTTCTCTGGTAAGTTCAACCAGAGTCCAATCAAATGTGATTTCTCTAGTTTATTAATGAATCCAAATATCAATGTGTAATATTATTTGATCTATTAAGAGCTAAGTATGATATCCAATAATTTAAACTATCGTCTTCAACCCAACCATTCTTAATGTATCTTATAGAAAATTTCATGAGAATCGTACTCAGCAGGACTATGATTGGAAGGCCACCAAGATTCAAGAAAAGTTCTGTCATCGTATAAAGTAAATACATTATAATTTGAATTATACATTTTAATTAATATTACTTTTATTAAAATATGAATAAAATTCTATTTTATATTAAATTTATTACGGATTTAATTTTTAAGTCTTAAGTATAAATTAATATTTGTAATGAATATAGGGAAAGGAAGCATGAAAATTAATCATTCTTCCCAAAGGAACATGAGTTGAAAAAGTTGGGGATTCTTTGTGCCAAAATAATCCATTTATCTCTCTTCTGTTACTGTGAAAGCAATTATCACCTATGCTTTCCACTGTTCACCACGTTTGTTCTATTTTCATCATTATTAACGATCTGGTCTGCCCTTATCTTTTTTCTCAATCTAAAAAATCTCTAAAAAAGCTTGAACAGGTAGCTAAAGATAGGACACCGCAATGATTTCCTATATGAATGTTTTCCAATATCAAAATTTTATCTTTTTTTGGAAGATGTTCTACACGTTTTTTTCCTCCCAAAGGTGATTGATAACTGTAGAGGAATATAGTGTTTTCTTTTTTTTTTGTTTTATTTTATTCATTACTGTTATGCCATGTAATAATTAGTGGATTTCAATTTGTCACTATAGATCTGCGCGTGCCATGTCGTTGAAATTTTACAGTATCTGCAGTATATCGATGTGGAAAGCAACATCATTGTTGATTATTATGAATAAACGCGCATTGTTGAAATCTCGCAGTATTTATTGATTTTTTTCCCAACAATTCCATTGTTGCCCTGAAAGCTTCATTGTTGATTTCCAACAGTGAACATTAATAAAATTATTTCCATATAATAATAACAATAATTGAACAAGAACAATACATAAATACTGCAAGATTTCAACCATGTTTTCGCATCTCAGTCATAACAACTGGAAATGTCTTCAGTAAATGCTTTTTGCGAGGGTTTTAGCTAGTTATAAATAATACATTAGTCTCTTTTATTAATCCCATAATTTACGTTTTCGGTTTTAAATATTTAAACCGCTTCCTTAAGTTCCAGTATTTATTTTTCCTTTGATTTTTTTACATGTTCCTAGCTTCTAAACCACGATTAATTTATTCCCCCTTCTCTCCCTCTTACCAAATAAAAGCGAAAGTGAAGGGGGGGGGGAAATCTCTGATATATTAAAGTGAAGGTGAAGGTGATTTGTTTTCTTGCCCGATATCCAACTTTATCTTCTCACAGCGGGCGCTTCCTCGGCATTATTACATAGGAGAACGGCAAGCCATTAAGGCAAAAAGGTGCAATGACAGGTATACACAACAATAAGGCTTCATCAACACCAGCCCTGTTGAAAGTTTCGTAGCTGATGAGGTTGTTTCTTCTCGACATGGCCCAGCAATCTTACAGCCGAGAAACACGTTTATAGGATACGGTGAAATAGTGCACACCCCCTAAGGTCAAGAGCAATCAGGATAAGAAGTAGAGAGAAGGCATTTGTCTGCAAGAGAATTAATCAAGTAACATAGCTTTCGGCTATTCTCTGATAAATTAAATGTCGTTCCCCATTTGGATTGGGAACATGAAAGATTAAGCCTGTCTGAGTCAGTGCAGTTAGCGTAGAAGCAACTGCCTGCCACTATTACCGCTTCATTCGAACAGAGTTCAGTGAATAGAATAAGCAACAATGTTAAGAAACGGGTCTAAGTACTGCAATAATTTATAATCTTTTGGGGGAGGTAGGTAGCCGAGGATTCTAAAGAATTAATACACCGTTCGCTCTTTTAAGTCGTTTGATGCGAGAATTAAAAGGTAGCCCGACATTAGTCACAACGCGTGCGAGGAACCTATGATTATTAATGGCGTCCTTAGTACTGGTTCTCATTACTGTGCTACGGACAGGGGGGGGGGGGGAAGCGGTTCGGTTAGTAATTTAAACTGCTGTTCGACCGATGCAATAAAATTGTATCTCTTGTGGTCATTTCGAAATTGAGTTGAAGCAGATTCGTGTTCATTCTCGTGCAGTGAAATACCCATCGGGCTCGATATATAAACACATTATATTTTTGTCGTATATAATGAAAGTATTTTAAATATTTTCAATGGATATTTTATTCCAAAACTTTCAGCTTCATCATATTCTTTACAGAATTTTCAAGATCGGCATTCATCCACGCAATAATTTTTTAACTGATAGTGTCAACACATAACTTGTTTACCTAAAGGAACAAACTGGTGAAAAATTAGCTTTTTCTCGTTTATCTCTTAAAAGCTAAATTTATTATTATGTTTTAAAAAATATTATAAAAATATATAATTGTTTTACTATATTATAATTAATTCAAAGTTTCAGTAAAATAGGTACTTTTAATTTTGAAAATAAATTTGAATTATTTTAAAACTGTTTTAAACATTACATATATTTAAAAAAAAGTATATGCATTATTTAATAGCTCGTTTTTATTTTCTTCAACGAACTTTGTTTCATTCAATAAATCTCGAATATTGTGATTTTTACTTTTAAATATTCTGATTTGTATCTGGTGAGACAAGATCCATTTATTCGCATTTATTACAATCCTCTTTTAAGTAATTAAAAATCAAAGTTATTGTTATTATTCTCCTGTAGCATAAACTGATGCTTATTGAAAAAAAAAGTTCCCATCCATAATCTCAGTTTCCCTCCCCCCCCCCCCCCCCCACACACACACACAACAATTCAAAACACCCTGTTACTTTTGCAGGAGGTAGTTTTAAGACGTTTCGCAAACCCTGGACCCTAACAGTATTATGGAAATAGTCCCTATTTATATACAGTGCGTTTTATTTGATTTTTTTTTAAATTTATTTTATTTTAAAACAATATCTAGCTGATTTCTTAGAGAATAATCACAATATAGGGGTGGGTGGCATAAAGAAATTCTGAACAAATTAAAATTAAAATTTCCTATAATATATTCATTGGAACTAGAAATTAATCCACCCGATCTGTCCATAAGTGAAAATAAAAAAAAAAAAGTTTTTTTTTCATGATTTACTTCATAAATATTTCTGAGGCCATTTTTTGTTTTATTTCTCCTCTCCAGATTTTCAGGCATTCTCTAAATTGAGACACCGAGGCTGCTCCTTAAGATGAAACTGGGTGTTCGTACATCCTGAATATAGCGGCTTCATTTCTGCTTTATAAGTGGGAGATGATTTTCATTATCTTATTTTTATAATCCATTATCCTGATAATTGGAAGTCTGAATGACATGCAAAAAAATTGGTGCCCAGAGCAGTGAATATAACATTGGCCCTCCCATGGTACTAATTACTATTAATTACTATACCTTTCCAATATGTCGATGATGAGATTGGCATAAAAATGACACCTTAAGAAATTGTGTAATTAAAAGAATATAACAAATAGTTCTGGCCCCGAGACTTGTATGCATGTTAACTGTGGGCCTTCATGACAGGATTGGTATTTACCGGATGAAAATCCGAGTTTTTGAACTCGGATTTTCATCTGGTAAATACCAATACTGTGAAGTGAAAGTCCCACTTTTTTCAAGCAAGGCTAACTTGCTTGAAAAAAGCTTAGAACATTGTCCCGTTATGGGCATAATTTGAATCTTTGCTCTATTCCTAGGTAAGCGATGCCCAAACTATATAATCTTAGAGATATGAGATGCGAGTCTTCACTATTATAATGGTACGATAGTTAATTTTGATACGACATTAAATGATTTGAAATTCGGGAAAATATCTTGTTTTATGAAATACTGAGCAAATAGGTGAGCCTCCGTAGCTCAGTCGGTATAGACGAAGCCCTTTGGTCGGAAACACCTAGGTTCGATTCCCGTTCATGATGTCAGGGACCTTTATCCAGTCTATTTCGACTAAAGGTGAGTTAGTCGGTCTCATACGGAGGTAGGGGTTTTTTTTTCACCCGGAAACTCGGGTTTTTGTCTCAAAACAGACACAAACCGGCCAGTAGAGCACACGTAATTTACAGACAATATACATGTTTGGTTATCCCTTACGAGGATAAGGGATAACCGCCTTATCCTCGTATTACGGTTGAGAAGTCCAAGGATACTTGGAAGGCAGTGGGCGCTTAAGTGCCTGTTAAAGCCACTGATGGATGGAGCAAATAGATGAGGATTGGATTGTTTGAAATTATAGCCGAAGTTTACAAAGACTACGAGTTTATATATTATGTCTGTGAATCGTGTGCGTGTTCTCTGGTCGATTTGCCTGCTTTGTGGGATGAAAAATCCTTCCACCTCCGATCTCCCTCTTCAGTTCAATTCATATTCAACTGAAAAGCATATCGAGATCTTCTTCGTGTCATAGATGGGATTCGAACCCAGGTTTTTTGATAAGGAAATCGGTGTGTGTGTGTGTGTGTGCACGTGCTCAGGCGCGAATCTTCTTCTTGTTGGGCCAGATAAATCGAATATTTCAAGATTTCATTAATCTGTATTCTTTCTGTGCACATAAGTTTTATTTTTGTATGACATTGGCAATCAAGAAAAATTGATGTAAGGAAGAGTTTATTCTCGAACATGTTTGAAATATTGTTTCTCTTGCTGTTTTACTTGTTCGTCCCTATTATTTAATTCAGTTCGCCGGTAATATTACTTGTTTTTTATTCATCCATTCTCTTCTATTGTTTTTTTATTTCATTGTATTGTATTCCATCTATTGTTTTATTGCGTCTTTCTGTTGGTCCTCTTATTACCCTGTTTTGTTCTGTTGTCAGTTTCTTTTTGTTGTTAAAATTTTATTGTAAACGAGAAAAGGTTTCTGCATACACAAATTCTTTCGCTTGCTGAGCAACAGTCATCTCTCTTTTGTGCATACATTTGCTGGAGATCTAAAACAATTTTCAGCGCACAAAAACGAATTTACACTTTTTTTTTATCCTTGTCGCATTAGATCTTAAAAAAAAAAAAACGACAGGTGTCCAATTAGTGTTTTAACACATAGTTTAAAATTTACACTAAAAGGATTTAAAATGTACCCGATAGCTGTTGATTTTTTTTCTCCCTAAATCTGAAGACAAAAAAAAATCTTTTTCCTAATCTCCTGTAGCATTTGGCAAGGGAAACGCCAGATACTTCAATTACAGTAGAGTGCTGCTTGTCTACTAGAACCTGCTGTCTTTTGGCTATCTTCTCTTCGACCGAAACGAGTTTAGTGGAAGATTGCGGATGCTGAGAGAGAAGGGGGGGGGGGAGACTTAGGGTGGGGATAAAGGGGGAAGACTAAAATGAAGCTCAACTACACATCGCCCTTCCGCTCGGTGAATAAAGGTGAAGAGCCTTAACTAAGTGCCCGCTACAGCAGCATAACAAGTACCGGTTGTAGTGCGTGCCTGGCAATTTTCGGCAGGGGAAGAAGTAAGTGCGCGCGCTGATGGTACTCGATGTTCTACACTCCAAGAAATTACAGCTGTGCGCATAAAAAGAGAGAGAGGAAAGAACAGACAGAGAGAGAGAGAGAGAGAGAGAGAGAGGGGAAGCAAGCACCACCCCCATCTGTTATAGTTCACCAGTCAAAGATAAGAGTTGGTTAAGATATCTAGGCTAGGTTACAGGCTCGTGCTATATTAAACACCCAAGGTTACCCACCCCCCTTCTTCCAGTTGCACCGCGTAGTAGTCACGTGACCTGGAAACTATCTCCCGAGTTGATTTTTGGTTTCGGATAACATTGGATTTTCAGAAGCGGGGGTTCTCTTGAAAGTGAGGGCAATTTACATGCAAAATAGTTGCGTATAGGATTTGCCTGCCGTGCATTTCTAACTCACCTATCCAACTTTCAGTTTCTCTTGGAAGTATACACCGTTTGTGATTATTCTTCTTTCAGTTTCTCTCCTATTCTTTTCTTTACATCTTCCTTTTCCTTTTTTTTTTTCGATAGCTCTGCGTTTATGCTTCTCTCCTTTATTTCATTTGTTCTCGTATGTCCCATAATTACGGTTTGTGCTATAGATGGGGGCAATAGAACTCTTTTTATTTTTTACTCCTTTCTTCCATTTCTCTTTTTCGTTTAACGATGTTCAGGATAAGATATTAAGAATAATATTATTATTCTCATAATGTACGATAGTTTTTCATAATAACCGTAAAACAATTTTAATGGTAACATTTGTTAATCATTTCGTCTTATTCATTAAAATCTGTTTTCTCTTTTGTTATAAATTATGACTTTTCTTTAGCAAGATTCTCTTTTCTAAATATATATTTTTTATTATTGTAAATATTATATTAGTCTTTGGCTTGGAGAAGAGGAGGAAGAGCAAGCGAGCGCCTCCTAGTGGAAGACCAACATTTTATTTCTCTGTTGAAACACTTTGTTGGAAGGATTTTGCTTCACGCACTATGGGTAGTTATTAGTAAGAGTTCTCGAAGGACATCTTGCAATTAAATGAATATCATCATACGAACAGAGTTAAATGACTCAAACATTCTTGATCTTTACGAAGACGCCTCAGTGGCGTAATTTTAAGGATGACACAACAGGCGCCCTTTCGTTAGAAAAGATCTGGATTCGATTTTTGTCACATTAGTGATAAGAAGCAAATCGGGAACATTTTTTAAATAAACGGAAAGTGAGGTCGTTGACCATATATGAAGGTAGGTAGGGGTTTTGTGCAAGAGCAATTTTTTTTTTTCATCTGGCATATAAAAACATTGCTGAGAATAAAGCGCGAATTTGTATTAGCTAATTTAGCTCCAAACTTTAATTTATATATATCAGATAAAAGGATTAATCAGTTTATTATTATAAGTAATATTTATTTTATGAATACAAAAATAACAATTTATAATAATAAATACGAACCATATTATTTTTGAAAATATAGTAACGACTTCACAAACATTTCGTCAAGTAGTGCCGGGAGAAAGTTGAAATGAAGTATTTATCAACTCTCTTCAGCTGATCATTATTATTATTGTTTTATGTGAATCTCATCTCACGAACGGCTTCAAACCTTTTTTTTTTTTCTTCACATTTGACGTCCATAGACGCCATATTGGTCATTGCCGTACCTCACATGGTTTTGGCAATGATGTTTTCTGCTAGAATAAGTACTAGGGTCGCCGATTTCCTTTCCACACAAAGTTTGTAAGACAATCCCAAACATTCATGCCCACGGCGGGAGTCGAGCCCGCAGTCTCTTGGCTGGAGAGCGGACACGCTAACCACTCGGCCAATCAGACCGGCTTCAAAACTATCGATACATTAATATTATAAACTAACCGTTATATAACCGGAAATCCCGTCTTTTCCATGTAACGTTTTCAAGTTACTTCAAATATATATACAGGGAACGAAATTCATCTCCTGTCTAAAGACACCCACAAACATGCCCACAGTGGAATTTGAACTCGTACTCTTGATTCGAGAACCCTAGATTCGAGAATATATAAGCCTTCATCGTGCCACAGTACTGAAAGAAAAAAGAAATGCAAAATCTGAGAAAAAGCTAATCTAAACGAAACTGAAACCAAATTGTGTTTTTCTTCCATTCACTCTTTCTATCCTTCATTGTCAAAACTACCATAAACCTGTTATACCTATTTTAAACAACTGATTACTATTATTTGAAGTACATAACTCTGATTTTCCAATGCAAATCTACACGCGTAAATGGTCACCAAATTATTCACTAGACAACTTGTTGGTAAAGATAAAAAAAGATTCGCCTTTAAGGAGAAATCCCATTCAACACGAATCGTGCTATTCATTCTCCAGGTCGCTCTGTTTTAATTAATGTTTAACAATGCCCATTTATGTTATTATAATTTTTAACATAAATAGAACAATAATTTAAATACAATACAAAACTTTTAAAATTAAAATGAATTCTCGAATCTTCTTTATATAGTAAGCAAGGCATCTTAACTTCAGTCGTCTCTTTATCCGATTTGCCAAATAAAAAGAAAGGAACTTTCAGGCTAAAAAAATGAAAAAAAAAGAAAGAAATAAAAACAAAAGAAAGAAAAAGGGAAGCGACTTTGTTACAATATGACTTTATGATAACAATACTTACATCAAAACTGAAATGTTATTATTGATAATAATATTAGTAATATCACCATATACTCGTTGATCGAATATTATGCATATTATAAAGTCAGATTTGTCTTACCATGCAGCCTGTACATCTTTTTTCCTAGTTCCTACAGCTGTGGTTGCCAATAGGTAGTCTTTCTCTCGTGCAATGACGTCACAGACTATTTCCACACAACAATGAAATCTAATTTTAGGCCTCTTTCCTTGATTAGAATAATAGATTGTTCGAAAAAAACGAACTCTTTACTCTTGACTTTACGGGAAAGTTTTGGATTTAAAATATACAGCCGTTGATTTGAGTGATTTCCTGATGCAAGCAGCTGTGTCGGATGAACAACGTCCCTTTATACAGCGTTTTGTGCGGTGCATTGATCTGGTCTCTTCCTTCATGAGAAATCGGGGTTTGTACCTATTAGCATCGCTAATCCACTTAGCAAAGCCTGTCCGCTTGGCCTCCAGTGATCATCCACTTTAGAAGAGACCTGACCGCCAGAGCTCAGCTGTGCGAAGACCTACCAATGACTGCCACGAGGTTTTAGCGACCAGATTCTGATAATGAGGGAATGATAATCGAAATTTATCATTATCTTAGGCCGCAGGTTTAATTAAATTAATTCGCGTCATCAGTGCCCGGGAATCGTTTAACCTTAAATAACTTCTCGGGTTAACCAGAGGCGAAATATGAACACTGGTTTCAGGTCTTAACATCTTTCCTTGTCTACACATGCCCGATGCTGCTTTGCCATAATTGTGTATTTGAATAATTTTCCGCGGCAATGATATTCTGGAAAGTGTCCAACGTGAAAGCGGAATCAATACATAAAATTATATCGTGAACTTCAACTATATGTAGCATAACAAGGTTTAGCCTCTAAATAAGGCAAACTTTTCGGAGCCTAAAAATAAAGGCAAACTTTTGGAAGCCTAAAAAAAGGCAATCTTTCGAAAGACAAAATCATTTTTTACCCCAAAGGGCATTAATTTAGGCTAACATTCAACTGCCTTCAAATCAAAGATAACTTTCGAAAACTTCCAAATTAAGGCTAACTCGAATAGCCTAAATTTCTGGTTAACTTATTTCTAAGAGCAGGAAATAATTTTCTTATTATTAGGTATGATTTTAACATTTTAAAAATACATTCATTTTTAGCTGCAGGAGTGTGTAGTTTGTGTCGTATTTCCACTGCAAACAAACTGCCAATAAACGGTAACCTAAAAACACCTATCTGTCATTGCGATTCAGCTACTTACTTGACAATTCCTCCTTCTCCGTGTACCTCCCTCCTTCCTTGCTTTAATTTTCTGGAGCGATTTTTCGTTTTCCCTTTCCCATAAGACGAAATGCAAACGCCCCAAGAATACGACTGGCGTCTAAGTCACATCAAATTGATATTCGTTCTCCTCCCAACCTTCATACCCTCCCATCGGAGTACGCACACACACACACACAGGAGTAGTCTAGCAACGGTTACAAGAGCTTATCATCGTCACCCTCCCCCCCCTCCCCTTTTGCTCCTACCTCCACCACAATCAGACTCTTACTGAACTTATCGTAGTCGAAGTTGATCAACGACTACCCAGTGCCCCTTTGCATTAGTCAAGAGCATTTGTTTCATCTGCTACTCTGATATACAGTGGCTGTTGGGGGTTTTCTTTCTGCTACTACTTTGGCAGATAAGCCTTATTCCAAATCGATTGGTTTTTCTTTTCTCTTACAACTTTCTTTTTTTTTTTGGAAGATGAAGAAAAGAAGCCGAACAAAGCGAAATATCACTGAAGAAGCTGTCACATTAGTGTCCTAGTGTCTAGCCCTCTGCAGCTCAAAATCAAATTGTGTTAGAAAGAGAAAACTCGGATTTTTTTTTTTTTTCTTGTCTTCTTTTTGCACTCTTTCTTTAGAACTGAACACTGGTAAACCATTTCGGCTATCTCGCTACAAACAAAGAATAGCGCGCCACTGTTACCAAGCAACCCCTAGTTTTGTTCCATTGTTACTAGGAACGTTACATTGTTACTAGGAACTCGATAACATGTAAACTTTAATCTGTTGTTTTTCACATTTTCTATTGTGGCAATAGCATCACCAATACTGTGAGGGGAAAGGAGAAGGGGGGGAAGACTATTGAGACACCAATGGTGTTGTATGAGTTATATTACAATTGCTAATCTCGTGTCATACACGGTGTCGGTTTGAGTTCTACGAAGTCACTAAATCAACCATGACTCCAACATCAACTTAGTGTTTGGACCAGTGCACGTGCATTCACAACAGGCCGCCTTAGACTTCTGAACGGTTCCTAGCGACGGGGTCAGACTCCTCCTTCCTGTGTGATTGATGCACGTTTATCAGAGACAGTTTCTTTTGGTCCCTGCAAACCTCTTCTTTGCCTACACTGGATGGCTATATAATTTCCGGTTTCCAGTTGTTCGCTCAGTATGCAGCATAGTAAGAGCTAGCGACTAAGAGTTTTCCTTATATAATGCGTTCTTTCCTCCATGCATCTTCCGTAACGTTTTATTTATTTTTTTAACTTCCAGCAGAATGCACAAAAGTTCATGTTTTTACTAGGCTATCCGAAGTTTTCTATTTAAAGTTACTTTTGTATTGTAAAGAGAGAGATTAAAATGAAACACGCGACTTTGAAATACACCAGTGGATTTTGTGTGCACCTGGGATTTCCATAGTTGGAAAGTCATGGGACATTCGAAAGCGTGGATAATACATTCTGCTAACGTCAACCACTGTCTTCACCTAAAGGTGACCTTTAACGTTTTCCAACCAAGATATCCATCAAATGAAGCGTATATTTTTCAAGGAGTGGATTCTTGATTCATTTTTTTCTGAATTGTTGGTTATTTTGCATGGTATCTGACTAGGGAATGCATCTTGAATACATTAAATATAAAATTATATATCAATCAGTCATACAATTTAAAATACAAGAATTCAGCTTACCACTGGAAGATTCTTTTTTGTTAAGCTGAACTTTACTATTTTTGCCTTAACAAAAGAAAGAAAAAAAAAAGACGACAACAGTAGTATCCAACATAACAAAAAAAAAAAAAAAAAAAACGTAGGACCATAATGGTTCAACTTAACAACAAAAAAAAAAACATGACAATGATAACGTTGAAGTTAACAGAAACGACACACACACACACACACACACACACACACAAAGCAGTACAACAACAATAGTATCGTTTGACTCAATAAAAATGACATCAATGTTAACTTTCGCTTTAGAAAAAAAAAATATTATAATAATGTTGAACTTAAAAAAAGTGCAACAATGAAATGAACTTAACAAAAAAAGTACAACAATGATATGAACTTAAAAAAAAGGTACAATGAGGTGAACTCAACAAAAAAAGTACAACAATGAAGTGAACTTAACAAAAAAAAGTACAACAATGAAGTGAACTTAACAAAAAAAAGTACAACAATGAAGTGAACTTAACAAAAAAAAGTACAACAATGAAGTGAACTTAACAAAAAAAGTACAACAATGAAGTGAACTTAACAAAAAAAAGTACAACAATGAAGTGAACTTAACAAAAAAAAGTACAACAATGAAGTGAACTTAACAAAAAAAAAGTACAACAATGAAGTGAACTTAACAAAAAAGTACAACAATGAAGTAACTTAACAAAAAAAAGTACAACAATAAGCGAACTACGACCACAATGAACTTAACAAAAAGTACTACAGTGATGAAGTGAACAGAAGTGCAATGATGATAAACCTTAACAAAAATACAATGTCGAAGTACAACTCGAATAAAACTGTGACTGAGGATAGCCTAACAAAAACAAAGGATGATTAACTGAAAAGTACGTAATAAACTAAAAGTTGAGAAAATCTTTGTTGTATACGAACAAGGAACGCTTTTTATGTAATCATGCAGATCTCTATATCAGATTAAAAAAAAAAAATCTCGGCTAGGTTTTTACATATTTTATTCAGAAGCTTAACATTAACGATTAGATTTTTTTTGTGTTTTCGCTAAAAAAAAATCGTCCACTTGCAATACCTTTTAGCCTAGAAACAAATGATAATTAAAATAACTCACAGCGGACACTGTGACATGTTGAGACTTACTTTTGCAGGTGATGGATTTAATTTCACGGTGCAAACTTCTACTTTTAATTAGTTGCTTTAGGCGTAGCCGTGTGGTGTTCTTTGTATCACTGATTATAGGTTATAGGTGGAGTTCATATTATTACCACAAGTGATAATACTATGAATTCCTGAAACTCTAAATTAGGACTACAAATTGTAAACTTGAAGCCTCTGAGAATCATCCATCATGTCTCGTGGACGGATCTGACAGGCGGGTGCAGTATTTTGCCACATATATAACAAAACCATTCCGTGACACGTGCGGATTTCTTGTACTTGCACGTTTCAGGGGATAAAGGCAAGGGGGGGGGGGGGGGATGTAAAAAAATATAAAAAAAAAAACGGATTCCGACAATGCGCAGAAGAGGAAGGGAAGAGAGAGAATAAAAAGATGAGAATAAGATGCCAGTCCGGGGGGGGGGAATGGGTTAATCGATGGTTTACAAAATTACAGAAATGAGAAATAACGTTAAAAAAAAGGTGGGGGAAGAGAAAAAAAATGCAAATTTTTTGGTTTTAAGTAACTTCAAGCTTGTTATTATTTAAAATTAATTAAAATCTTAGCCAAATTATAATTCCTGATTTATATCTTAAATAGCTAGATGAATAGGTTTTATTACTAAAGATTCCACTCTGGTTCGTGTGGTCAAGATTTGAAGGCGCAAACCAAAGGCAACTCACTGATCGTAATATTATCTATCAGTTTAGATTGTTTTTGTTGTCTACATGTATTTTCGAGGTTTATAATTTTAACTGGTAGGACAAACCCTTAGATTTCTAACATTCGGGCCAAAACTAATTCGACTTTTTTGATTAAATTTTCGTAAATTAAAAAAATGAAGTCAATTACAACAACTTAAATTGTTGTAATTGACTTCGTTTTACATCATTATAAATCTTTTTCAAATTTTTGTCATTAAAAAAAATTTTTTTTGAAGTTTAAATTATTGTCTTTTGTAAATTATGTTAACATAAACCTTTGTCAATATTTTAAGTTCGATTTTTTTTTCTTCATCTTTTTTCTGAATATTTGCAAAAAAAAAAAAAAAAGAAAGAAAAAAATCAGCTAACGCCTTTTATTCCTTTATAGGGAGTAGGCAAGGTCTATTAACCCTATCAAGCTTTTGGAGACTGAGTTGGCAGTGAATATTTTCTTATTTGTAAATAAGAAAAAAAAAAAAACTTACTGCCGGCCTTGTTCATTGGATTAATACTTGAGCCATAAATTTATGTATAAGCATTTTCCCCATGAAATGAAGATCGACTTTGATTAAACAGGATAAGATAAGGAGAGGATAAAAAGGGCCATAAATAGCGAGACAAGAAAAAATTGAAGAGTGATACACGTCACGTTTCGTATAAGCTGTTATTATTTTTTATGATGAGCATGCCTAGACTGGTTGAAAACCTATTGGATGGGTTCGGATACTTGTGTCAAACATAGAATTGCATGCCTCCAATAAGAAAGGCAGGCTCACACACCGGTTGATGAAAATCATTTACTACCAAAAGACGCGTTCAAACAACCATACCAAAAGGGATTTGAACCCCCTGTTGATTTTTTTTTCTCTTGGTTTCTAGAGAAAGTTTTTTTGCTTGGTTACAAAGTAAATGATAATAGAATAAAGAATTGTATTCTTGTTTTTATTCTTTGTTATTTTAACATAAGCGTGAGAAGCACGTTAAGAATCTCTTAACGACTAGGGTACTCATATATAGAAGCTCTTGACTTCATATCTGTTGCATCATTATCCCATAATTCACTACACACTTGTTTTGGGACATATATCTTGCTATGCCCTTCCCACAATTAATTTGAGAGATTCTTCTATGTACAAGTAGCCTAGTCGTGAAGATACTTCACGTACAAACTTTGTTTACTCACCCTTAGGTAAAGAATTAAAATTATAAGAATATAATCTCTAGTCGATTATAACATATGTTGGGGTAATAATGGGACAGCATTGTTGCACGACAACAGATCACTGCTGCATTGTTTTCTCTCTCAGGGTAGAAATGTCTGTTAGAATCATTCTGTATAATGAAGTTTACGTTTCAACCGAAATGGTTATTCAGAATCCTCTGGTTGTAACCGAATTGTATCCAATCCATAATTTCGGACTAATACATAATTTCGGTTGAAGACTGAATGCACACACACACACATACACACGGACACACACGCACAAGAAAGAAAGAAAGAAAGAAAGAGGAGGATAAAGATCGCAAAGTCATCATTTAATTGATTTGTATGCATGGATAGAGAACTGTTTTAAAGCGCTGTGAACGACAGAAGATCTCACTTTAATCATGTATTTTCGGTACGATGAATATGTGATCCGCTGTCTGCAATATAGGACTACATCACGAGACGAACCACAGAAACGAAAGTCATTTTCCCCAGATAAGCAGCTTGAAATAATGAGATTTAATTAGCAATGGATTTCCGTAATTCCTCACCACCTTCTCCGCTCTGCTCGTGTCAGGTATTAACAACTGCGCTTAATTATTCTTGCCTTCATCATTTATGTTTGCGAAGCTTTCGAGAGCCGCAAGTATCTATGGCAGTCGCATTACGTTGTACCCCCCCCCCCGTAGTTGCAGATAGTGAATGCAGAAATTTATAGTAAGACGTAATTCTTATCACCTTTTAGGGTTAACAACGCTAAAAAAGTTAACTCCACATTCGTAATTAACACTCCCTCTTAAGTAACGGCTTGCAATTCAGTCTGTAAAAGGGGGGGGATAAAAAAAAAGAAGAAGAAAGCTGCAAAAGATGAAGAAAGAAATTAATTCCTCGATTATCTTGTCAGAGAGCTCAGATTTAAGTAAACAGTTTGAAATGGTGCTGAAATAGGATTCGCCGTTTGTCTCAACGACTTAGTGGACCGAGCACGCGTCACTCCAGAATATCTTAGCTTTCTATTTCTTCTTTTGTTTGAGTTAATCATCACACCTGCTAATGACATCTGAAAATTAACTTTTATGCATAAATTCATGATATTACGATGACTAATTTTAAGAATTATTTTAGACGAATATTATGGCTAAAAAATAATTAGAATAACAGCGTTAAAGCTAGCAATATTAAGGCTAAAAATAATTAGACCAATAACATTAAGGCTAACATTGTTAGACTAATAGTGTTAAGGCTATCAATATTGAGGCTAAAAATCCTTACACTAATAGTGTTAAGGCTAGCAATAATAAGGCTACAATCATTAGACAAATAATGTTAAGGCTATCAATGTTTATAATTTTGCTAATCAATAGTGTTAAGGCCAGCATTAAGGCTAAACATATTAGGCTAAGAAAGCTAAAGGTAGAAATATTGAAGATAATAAAATATGAGACTAATGGTTAAGGCTAATAACACATTGCGTTTAATATTTTTACTAATAATGATAAGGATAATAATTCTGAGACTAGTAATAACTTAAACTAAAAATGTTAAGACTAATAATACTTCCCAAATGCTTGATACTATCCACAGGAAGACAATTCGGTTAATTGATAACTTTTTTTTTCCCTCAAACACTCATCCCCATCACTTTCTCGTTGACGTGCTATTAGCACAGAACTTATTTATTTATTTTATTTTTTTTTTTGAGTTGCTTCAGCTCCAATAAACAAAGTGGCACAATCGCACCGGACAATAAAAATCATCTACCACCAAAATTTATAGTGGATTTGCATTTCTTGGCAGAGCAGTGCAGTCGCTATACTCGAACAGGTAATGCATTTGCCGAGTGTCTGAATTTCAAGATTACGTATCGCAGTAATTGATCTGTTTTGATGTGCACAATTAAAATTTCTCAAGGAAAAAAAGCTATATTACCACCTTAACATGACTAACTCAGTTCTGGACGAAATGTCGGATAAATGTTAAGTATTATTAACGGAATTTGCTCTTCTACCGATTTTGTTAAGACTAGGCGTTAAATTTACTTCTAAAAACCTACTTTAAAATAGCTTAATTTTAATGCTAATTCTAATGGTCACTTTTAGCTTTCAAAACTTCTGTCACCGAAAATGCCACTGATTCAGAATAGGATTTAAACCGATCTCAGTTGGCAGTTGAATTATCTTTGTTCTTTTTCTCCATAAGTTGCGGCTTTTCCCATCATTTCTGTATCATCCAGAACTTGGGGAGGAAAACAAAAAAAAAAGTTTCTATGATCCGTTAGCGTAGCATCAACAGCAAGTAGCGACATTGCTGAAAATGGCTTATTGACAACAAACTCTTAAAACTAAAACGGATATAGTGTACCGAGTTAAAACATAGTAGATCCATTAAGATCTCAAACAAGCCCTTCGTCTCACATGAGTTCTCAGAAGAAACTCTCTGGAAGTAAGGATTAGTCCCAAGTCAGTCAATGGATTGTTGAGATTGAGAAAGAAAGAAAGAAATACTTTTGCTGTATTTATGTCTCTATGAACATCACATCATTTTATCACACACAGAGCCACCTGCAGGCCAAACTTCGCATCTTCTGGAAATGGAACTTATAAGGACAGAATGGAATAAGAAAATGCGACCGAAAATTTAATTTTACTGCTACGAAATGACAGAAAGTATAAAATTTACATTTTAAGAGCTGATATATAGTAATTAAATCAATTCGCGTCTCATTAAGTATAATGGGACAAGTTCAAACATGTTATGTCTTGTTTTCTGTTCAATTACATTACTGGATAGACTTGTTATTTGACTTTATTTTTAATGAAAAGAGAAGTTTTGATAAGAAAATGCTTGTTTCAAATGCCGAAATGAACTTTTTTATGAAGTGTTATTTTTTATTTTATTTTATTATTTTCGAGTGGCTGACACTTTTCATTTTCAAGAAGCAATATCAAAACACACACAAATTTACAACTTAGAGGAAGTAGCTAACTTTACGGAATATTCAAAGATGCTTTTGTGCTCGAAGCGTGTTTTTTTTTTCTTCTTCTTCTTTTTTCATAGCCGCCACAGCAATAAAGAGACCTTTGCTATTCCTTCATCACTCAGTATCTACTGATAAATATTTTATTCCACGCTAAAGAGAAGCAAGAAAGTTTTGGCCGAGTTTGGTTATAAAATACGACAACAGGGAGGTGCCCACACACATACTACTGTCTCTAGAGATGTAACTGGCTTTCCTTTACCCTCGTGCCTTAACACAAGAAGATAACTTCCCTTACTTTCTCCAATGGGAGCAGTCATTTTCCTCGCTCGAAGCTTTGGATATTCGGGAGATGTCTGGAGTCATAGTGGAGACGGGTGGCTGTCTAGGCGCTTGGTGAGCTTGTGGCAGTACACACACACAGATATCGCCGTAGACAAAGCCACGTTGATAAGTAGGACATTCCTGTGTCGTGACACGCGCGTCACATCTCTACTGGACGTTCATTAGAGTCGCGGGCCATGAGGCTTATCAAAGTGCCGATAACCTGCCAGGCTGAAGTGGATAAAATGACTTGCATCCAGCTAACGCAGTTTCTCTTTTTTCTGCCATCCACCACCATGGACAATGAAGAAAAACACATATTTACTTAAAGGGTTAAAACAACAAAGCAAATCACTACTCTATTAACGACCCTAACATCCTTAATGTATGTATACATTTATATAGCCTATCCTTAAAGGATAGCTATATCAGCAATGCACTCGAGATTTTTCCTAAACAGGGAGATCCATAACTGTATTTGATTTTCTTAAGGACTGTTGAATGTTTTTAAATTAACCTTTTTTTTTTATGCCATTCTTTACCAAATAAATACATCGACCCCTTTGTCATTGATCTATTTATCAGTTACAGCAGTTATCTTCAACGGACTTGACTTAATTCCACCTGCGGTAGATTGTAGAGAGAGATTACCAGATTTGTGTTTTGCAAAATATGCAGTAAAAGCTAAGAGAAAAAAAAAACAAATATCTCTCAATTATATAATTTGGTGTAATCTCGATTCCAAAATTTGTGTAAAATAATAACTGGAACATCATCTTGTCTTCAAAATAATAATTTGATCATAATCGTGGAATTAAATATTTAGTAAAAAAATTAATTAAATTAGACAATTCAATGAGAAATAATCAGCTTTCGTACGTAGCTCAGCTGGTATATACGACCTGGGTTCGAATCTCGTCTATGACGAGGAACCTTTATCTGGTCTCTTTCGACTAAAGGTGAGTTAGCCGGTCTCATACTTTGGTGAAGGGTTTTTTCCCTCCCGGAAGTTCGAGTTTTTCGTCCCTCAACAGGCAAACCGGTTGAGGGACGTGAACACATATACATAGGATATCAAGTGCGATGGAAGTGATTAGAATCTCACCATCTTATCTTTCTACTGCACATTACGGATCTCTGCCTGAGATCCATAATAGTCAACCTCTTGAATGGAGATGACACTTGACAGGACCGTCAGTGTTTACAAATTTGTCTTATGAATCAATCGGATGCAGTGGATCCATTGAGTTAGGTTCAGGCCAGTTGACACCCGGCAATTTTTTTGGATTTCATCCTGTACTATCTGTTACGATTATATTAATTTAGCCATACTGGATAATTCTGAATTCCTTTATTAAATTATCTTAAATTTTCAAGGGATTAAATTATTAATCCCTTGAAAATTTTGTCAAGGGATTAATAATTTGTGAATATAGACGAAGCCCTTTGGTCGGAAACACCTGGGTTCGATTCCCGTCCATGACGTGAGGAACCTTTATCTGGTCTCTTTCGACGAAAGGTGAGTTAGCTGGTCTCATACGGAGGTAGGAGGTTTTTACACCTGGAAACTAGGGTTTTTCGTTCCCCAGAACAGGCAAACCGGCCCCGTAAACACAGACACGGACGGCCATGAATACTTACGACCATATGTGGAAGATATAAGGTCCTCACCACATGTAACGCCCGCAGTTAACCATTAGTCCAATCATGATAGTCAACCTCCTAGACCTAGATAGGAGGCACTTGAATGGGATGGGCTCTTTTCGTGATAATGGATTTAAATAACATACAGGGAAAAAATGCTAAAAATCGGAAACATTATTCTAACTAATGTAGTTGAAAAGGATGTAAATTTTGCAAAAAAAAAAAAAAAAAAAGTAAAAATTTTAATTCCCAAGAATTAAAAAAATTCTATTAACAGTAATAAAAAAAAAGGTCAGATGTACATGTTGCAGAATAATATCCTCAGTTATTACATGAATCTGATAATAAAATAATGAGCTGAAAGAAGTAATGCAAGTAAAAGTTGCTAAAGCTAATAAAATGGTCGAACATTTCATTGAAATCGTAAACAAAAACTAATTTTTGCATTGACATTGTCGCCAATGATTTAGTTCTTTACATGTACAGTATATATGTATAATCTGTACACCATCTGTATACCAATAGTAAGTTGATGTACAGGAAGTATTACACCATCACCAAATTAAAATCAATTCGTAGGATTTGGAGCACAAAATGGGGAGAGATAGTTACATCTGTCATTCGCAGGATAAAACATTACAATTAGCCACGGTTCATTTAAGATGCGAAATTCCAAAAATACAGTACCCACTAAGGCAACTTATCTCATTCTCTTGTCATGCTTTACCCCCTCTACAAAAACATCGGCATGCAGGGGTTTTAAGTTTCCTACTGGGTACAAGACCGCGAATTGCACCTACGTTCAACGAAGCGGAAGATCAACCCTGACATACACACACACAAGGCCTAGTTAAGGAAATTGTCTTGCAACTATTCCCGAACACTCTATCCCCTATCTTTCCCCCCTCCTCACTCCTTAGCAAGGAATGAACCTCGGAAATGCCCGTCTCCACGCGCGTGCAACTGTCATGCCGTATAGCGGTCCCTGTCAATTGGGCTGTCGTTGTCAAGTTTTCTTCTCTTTTCCCTCACCCCTCCTGCCCATCTGCACCAGAGCAGGATCAACCAATCTAATAATGGTTCCGTCAAAATCGGTAGACGACGTCAAAAATATGCGCCCCAGGAGTACCATCGACATGCGAAGGGAAAAAAGGCAGGGGTATGCGTCAGCTTACTTTCTCCGCGATCATAAAGATGGGCTTAGTATAGGGTGGACGTTATGCACGTTCTGTGAAAGGTTGTAATTTCAGATCAAGAGAAAGGTTGCAGGGGATAAGACAGTTTCTTTACAACCCACATTTTCCCCGCTTCGCTGTCTCCGTTCTGTAGTCTTTAGACATTTATGGAGGAGGAGGAATGGGGGGGGGGAGGATGTCTTGATGCTGTAGTTTAAGACACGAACTTTTGAGTGAGGCTCCCTGCAAGACCAATGACAACTAAACATAGTAATGTTATATTCTTGATAATGGTGGTCCAAACCTCCTTGAAGAGAGATATAAGTAGATTGCGTCTAACAAACTGTACTCTATCACGTTATTAGAATCTTTCTGTTTGGTTTTGGTTAAAGATTAAGTTCTTTCATTACGAATATGGTGTGATTGTTGATGCCAAATATGCAATGCACATATTTGGCTTCATGTGACAATTGAAGATTATTATCGAAAACAAGGCTGAGTTGTTAAAAATGATGTCTCTGTGTGATACTTAATAGACAGGTCCAGATAGAGCCTGGTTGGTTGAACAGACTTTTTTTTTGTAAAAAAAAATATATACAAAAAATATGGGGAAGAAGGAATGAAATGTGTTAGTTTATTTTGACAGGCTTCTGTATATGCGAATTTATCATTTTCTCGTATATTTAGAAATGAGATATTCTTATTTTCTATTGTATCATCAAATATTATTTTTCGTCTTTCGTTGGAAAGCAATTTATTTTATCCAAATAAAACTGTTCTGGGAAACATTAAGTCAGAAATGCAAATGAAAATAGAAAATTCTCTTCCTACTTCTCCTGATAAATTATCGTCGAAGGCAAAATAATGAATATATTAGATGGAAATGCAATTCGAAGTCTTAAATAACAAGATCTGTGATACACAACTCAAACAAATTAAAACAACTTCTGTGTTCAAAGTTTTATCGATGGAAAATAAAAGAGATGAAAGATAGCATCAGTTGGATAGAAATTAAACTCAATTACATCAAAGAGACATGAACGGAATAATTTATGTACATGAAAATTTGTTGGGAACTTCAAAAAGGTTTTCCAGAAACCCACAGTTGCATAATAAGTACTTTGACAGTTAACATAAGGAGTCGATAGTGAATAAATATCCCACGAGAAATAACTCTAGAGTTAGCTCACCTTTTTATAATTAAGTCAGTCACGTGGATCATACTAAAGATGGAAAACCTTCAATGCGAATGGGAAAGATTTGCTTTCAAATCAGTTAGTAATGTAAAGGGGGGGGGGGTAGGTGCGACTTGCATGAATTAATATAAAATTTTAGATTGCGTACCTTAAGTTGCTACGAGAATTTCAAGGTGTCAAAAAAAGCTTAAGTTGAAACCAACCATGGTGCGTGCGAAGGAATGGATTATCTCTTAGAGAAAAAAGAATTGAATCCCGGTTCGCATCTAAAAGCTATCTTTTACTTTCATTTGGCTTTCAAAAACTTGAAATCCATTGATCTGGAAGTTTTTCCCTCTGCTAAGAATTCAGCAACGATGTGATTATTATTTCACACACACGCAATCAAATCCGACTTAAGACACGACTTCTAACAACCCCCCAGGCTGTTTCCATTGACAGCTAAACGTGTGTTGAATGTGGGGCCAGCTATAGCACCAGAACAACCAGTTGAGTAGCCTAAGTGCTGACCCCTCCTTCTATATGTGATTCTTTTCATTGACAATTTGTCAACTATGAAAGGGGAACTGTGCTAGTCGGAAGAAAGGGGCGGAGGAGGGGAAGGAAGAGAGGCCGTGGATAGGGATTTGGTGACTCATCACCTATTATTGCTTCCGTTAAGCTAGCAATCGCTAGATGCCTGCCTAAAGCCTAGTTTTGGTAGAAGCCGGTTAGATGCCAGTGTCCATACTAATCAGCCACATACAATAACGGTTTTACACACTTTCAGAGAATGCATATACAAATCTATGTTGAACTTCCTTGAAGTAATTATATTTATATAGTAAAAGAAGCGCTATATATGCTAGAACTCATCTTCTGTCTAATGCACAGTCATCTCCGTAATCATGCATATTATTTACCATTTAGTTGCTGGTAACAATGGAAGGTTACGAAATAACAAACTATGTCGTGTCTAACAATGGGAGTGATGGCTGATGTTATTAACAATGGAGTTTTTATAATAATGGAAGCTAATAATACACATGGGTTTGTTCTCAAAGACGAGCGCATTGGTATTTTTCAACCTAGGCTAAGTTAGCTGGTCTTGGTCTCTGCTAAACTGAAAAAACTCCTGTTTTTGCTCACACAAAACAGTCAATAAATTGGCTCCGAAACACACGCAACTGACAGTCATAATACTGATTATATGAAAAGAATTAGAAAATCCACTACATTAATTATCTCCGCACACCAACTGAGCTGGTCGCCGACCTCACTCGCGATGGCATTGGATTGATGGATTATTATATCTAACAATGAAAACCACGTGATTGTTATTAATAATAAAAGTGCGGATGTTTTTGTAGCAGGCAGTAAAAACCGAGTTGCTGCAACAGAGGCTGTTTAAAGCCTTTTTTTTTCCCTTAATATAAAAGCGTAGAGTGTTTCTAATTAAAGTCTTTTTTGTGGCTTCTAGTGATGACTAATAAGATTGAGTTTGAAAAGATAAGCTTACTATTCTGAGGATGCGGAAGAGAATTATGTACAAAAGAAGCAATATTCCAATTAGATTCTTCACGAGCTCTTAACCTTGCGAATCGTTGTATAGGAGAATTGCATATCAAAGGAATTTGCCTTTAGCTTTAGCAGTAATCTGTGGGTTGATTACGGCAGTGGTTCCCAAACTGTGCGCCGCTGCGACCTGGGGCGCTACGAAATATTTCAATATTTTCAGTGAAATCTTATTGAGCTGTCTTGAGACATTACACTTGAAGACAAAATTTAGCTGCATGGAACTGACTGACTTTTGGATATCAGAGTAAGAGATGAATATAGCTCAGCGAATCTTAATTCCATTTGTGACGTCATATTTATGCGAAGCTGGGTTTTCGGCGATCGTTGTGATAAAAAGCAAGTATCTTGCGAAAATCAACGCGGAACAGGAAATGAGGGTGGCTGTGTCCAGTTTAATTTATTTATTTAATGATTTGATTGTTCAAAATATGTACTTATTTAATACTTTCTACATAAATTGTTTGTGAATTTGCAATACGTGTTTCATTTATTATTATTTTTTTAAACTTAACCAACCTAACGCCACCAACTGTGCACTGCAACTGTTAGATGGACCTATGTTCTGACTTTGGGAGCCATGGAAAAATCCTGACACACTAAGGGTGCCGTGAAAAGGTTGTGCTCTTTGGCATTAAAACTAAAATTGTCAAGGGAAATTGTGTAAATATCAAAATAGTTGGCATACCAGGAAGAAGAAGTTAAGTTTTGAAAATTGCTACTGTTCCTTTGAATGAAAATGAAAAGAAATTGAATCAATATGTAGAATCTGTAATCTATTTTAGAGAAATTAAACAAGTATTAGCAAGAGGTGAACGGAAGATGCGATGGATTAATTACGAGCTCGTTATATATAAGATCAATAACATACACGTTTAGTTAATTACCTGTTAAGATGGGTTTAATGCAGTGGCGGCCGGTAAAAATTTTAAGTGGGTACAAAAAATATAAAAAATAAATAAATAAATAAAAAATCCTAATCAGTAACGAATTTATTAATAAATAAATTTACATGTTAAAAATTGCTTTATTAAAAATATTTCATCCTCACCACGAACAAACACCAACAATAAAAGTTTCGTATCAATAGCAACGACAAGTGCAAACGAATATCGGCGTTAGATCGCAGTGCATTTGTTTCGTGTAACGATAATTGAAAAAATATAATTCTTTTCATATTTTCAACAGTGACACTTGTCATAATTCAGCCTGTATCTATAATAAATAAATAATTATATGCTGTTTTAACAAAATAAAATAAGATTTACAAAAAAAAATAGTTCACCACGCACTTGCACCAATAATAAACGTTTCATATCTCACGGAAATAAGGCACGTAAGCATACTAAAAATACACTGCCGTTTGAGCAGTTACAGTTGGGAATGACGTAACGTGCAATGACAAGCACAAACGAATATCGGCGTTAGATCGCAATGCATTTGTTTCGTAATCTAAAGTGTTAATCGATCAATTCCAATTATTAACTATTCAATCAATGTCAAAACATAAGTTGTAACCTTTAACATGTTGTACTGCATTTATATAATGTTGTAAGCATTGTTATTATTTATCAACACAAACAAAATTTTAATTTTTCATTTTTTCCTTGGGTGTGCTGCAGTGTCGCAGTGCTTGTGTACGGGCCGCCACTGGTTTAATGTATTCGTTAAATAACTTTAAAAGGATAACTAAAATGACAAGGCCTTCATTATTTTACAAATGACGAGTTCCATCTTAATTATTTGTAAAATGATAAAAGTTCTATCTTTCATTTTTAATTCTTCTGTCTTTTTTGTTTATTTAAATTCTGACTAGAAATTAATTTACTGAAATATTTATTTTGATCGATCACGATTTTTGTAAGTGAGTTTATTTATGAAAACATTCAGAGAAAGAATCGTCATCAGTATTTATCTAAAAAAAAAGGTGGGGGGGAGTAATCTTAGAATTGAAACTAAGCCATAGAGAAGAAAGCGACACCTTGATGTCTTGCATGGTCATATGAAACCAATAATGCTTCCTAACGGACCTTAAATTTTTTTACATGGATGATATGCGGAAGCCTTCGTAGCTCAGTCGATATAGACGAAACCTTTAGGTTGGAAAAAACCTGAGTTCGAATCCCGTGTAGGACTCGAAAAAACTTTATAAGAGCTTTCAAACTGAAGGTGAGTTAGCCAGTCTCATAGGAAAGTGGTTTTTCCTCCTTGAAACTAATGTTTTCCCCAAAGGAACGCAAGCAGTTTAACCGATACAATACGCTGGATATCGTTTTAGTCAATTTGCCAGTAATCCAAAATAGCCCAACCTGTGATTTGACAATTGGTATCTCTTGAGGTTGGTTAGGCATACGAATCGATTAACTCAAAATCAACGCCATAAGCACCTGAAGCCTCAACTTTTGTCCCAGATTTCAAAGCTTTTCTTGCTACGATAACGCCACGCCACTCACGAAATGATGTGCACCTACACTGCTTGGAAAGAAGTCAACGGACACTATAGTGTGAGGAACAAACAGCCATGGCGCCCACCTTAAAAAGACGTAGGACCTCCTTTCTCTGCATAATTTCAACAATCCTACGCGGCATACTTTCTACAAGCGTACGATAGCAATCAATGGGAATTTTGGACAATTCTTCCCGTAGGCATATAATATGGTCCTGGACCATTGTGAGGCGGACGCTCCTTGACCTCACCCAACGCTTCAGTTCATCCCACAGATGTTCAGTAGGATTGAGATCAGGGCTGTGTGGAGGCCAGTCATGGTCACGCTCATATTCGCAAACCACGCCGTCCAGGATGTTCAGATACCTCTCGGAGTTCAATGTTTGTGGCAACAGAAACAAAGGTCCAAGGCCAAACCAGGAAAAACAGGACCATTCATCACACCGCCATCTCCTAATTTCGTAGTTAGGGTTACGCACTGTGGTAAGAGACGTTCACCAGACATCCGCCACATCCACACCTGTCCATTTGCTTGATAGAGGGTGTAGCGTGATTTGTCGCACTACGAACCTCTCTATTCGTCGTGATTCGTAGCGTGTACAGTGAGTGGGACGAGGAAGCCTTTCAAGCTTCCATGTCCCACTGGACACGCTCTTTGTACCACTGAAGACGACGCTGCATGTTGGTCCGGGCAATGTGGAGCTTATTGTGGTCCTACCATGGAAACCTCTGCTGTGACCTCAGTTCAGAATGTTTTTATACAGACTGGTGTTTCAGTCGACGCCCGGAACTTCTCATTCAACGTGTCGGCCGACAAATGGCGGTATTTACATATTATCCTTCGTAGCACCCTACGGACACGTTGGTCGTCCACCGTGGATAGCACTTGCAGTTCACTCCCTGCTCTTTCACATGAGTATGATATCACTGATTGTTGACCTGGAATTGCCCAGTTTGGGAAACAGATAGGCCTTCAACGTGGCATCCTATCACAACGCCTCTTTCAAACTCCATCAGTTCCTTTCTCGCAATCATTTCACCAGGACACAGTTGCGTTGACTCGGAAGCATCATATTCCTTTAATTTATACCGGCTATGAACACGTGACCCTTACATGGTAAAATGAAACCTGTCCATGGGGGAGAGTGTCCCGCGACTTCTTTCCAAGCAGTGTATAACCTGCTAGGACAATGGCAAGGGCCAAAGTTAGATCATCTAGAAACTTTGCTCCACAGACTAAAGCATCCTACGGGCACCCTCCATATCCAAACATGCCTATCAAACTGGAAGAGAGTACAGTGTGACTCGTCGCTCCACAGGACCGATTTCCATTGTTCCCTGGTTCAGGTTTTGCGTGTCGTGGTCCTTGCCAATCAACGAGGTTCACTTAAGAGTTGTAGGCTAGTTCTTAAATGAACATTCATGGTATGCGCTCTTCTGTATATTGTGGAAATACTTATGGGAACTGTTTGTTGTTACTCGCATTTCCAAACACGGATTCTCCAAGCTCTGAAGGTAAGATGAGGTAAACAGCCTTTTGAAGGTCATATCTTGGGCTCATGGTCATCGGTGGACTTCCGTTTCTTCAGCATGTTGCCAACTCTTGAACTTGAGAGTTCTTAATTCTAGCAGAAATAGTACATATGGAGATAATCCCCAAATGGCATCTGATGTCATCTTCCACTCTGAAAGCCCTGTTAACTCTTTCCCGTGTCATTTTGAGATTATATTTCGACATTATATGACGACTAGTGGATCGTCATATAATATCGAAATCTAAGCCCAAAATGACTCCCGAGTGAAGTTGTGATTTCTTTATTGATTACAAACTGTGCACATTGCCTAGTCGTAGCCGCTTTCCTGCAGTTGAAATGGTCTTCCATGATTTTTGGTTAGATAGTGTATACCTATCTATATAATAATCAGCATTTTCGACAAAAGGCAGTTGTGACTACATCCCCGGGTATTAATAAAGTGATGTTTTTGTTAATACCCAGTAATGAAACTCAGTCTGGTGAAAGTTTTTTGAGTCATATTAAATTTTTCAAAGGCAAAGCTGAAGTAATTGTGCACCCTTAAAAGAAAAATAAAATGAATGAAACATCCGTTCGAAGAATGTATGTGGACTGTTTGATGTTCCCATGCAGATTTTTGTTTACTGACTATACTAGTAAAATTTTCTTAATTTGAAATTTTGAGCAATTGTTGTAACGGACGTACCAATTATTATGGTTTTTTTTTTTTTTTTGCTAGATGGGTGAAGCAAAAATGCTTTTCATATTCCCCGTTATCTGTAGAAGAAAACGTATGGATGGGGTAATATAGAGCTATAAGCTCTGATCATGGCAGGAAGGTAACAACACTAGCCGAGCCTCAGTTAAAACTTCATCGGCTACAGCAATGTTTCCCAAACTTCTTTTTCCGTGGTCCGGTTAGTTTAATACTTCATCTTCGTGACCCGCTAAAATTTTAATCACCAATAGGTAAAATAAAACAGATTTGAATACTTATAGAGTTACTTTCCGCAAACAAATACACTGTGAAATGGCGACGCGGACGGAGCGCGTTTTTCGTCTCTATTAATGAAATTATTTATTCATTAGCCAAATTAAACGCTATTTACTTGTATAAAAAAAAAAAAAAAAAAACGAAACAGCTAGGTTTCGAGAGTTTTTTTAGGCGACCCAGCATTTAGCTTTCGTGACCCGGCGCCGGGTCGTGACCCACCATTTGGGAAACGCTGGGCTGCAGCATTGCATCCATTACCCTCCCTGGGTACCCATTTTAGTCGCCTCGTACGACATGTGGGCTACAGTGGGATTAATAAGTAAAGCCACCTCTAAAAATTAAGACGAACCCTCGGACCACTCCCTACGAGTAGCCGAAAGACCGTCCAACTCAGCGTTGGTTCCACTCAGTGACGGGCTCCCCCACCACTGAGCAGAACCGCTCACATTCCAGGGAAAAGCATCCACCGACAAGGCTCCTCACGAGCCACGCCCTTCCCCCAGAGACTCAAAATGCACTCTCAGACAAAACCCCCGAAATCTAAGCCCCCTCACCGGGAGCAAAATTCCGGAAGAAACCTGAGAGAGAGCGAAACTCTGCGTCCATTTTAGTTGCCTCTTACGACATGCATGGGTTGCAGTGGAGCTATTCTTATCCCGGCCACCACATGGGATAATTATTATGTTTATACTCCCACTTTGTTAGTTAATAAAATAATTTGGAAAGTTGAAAGGTATGTAGTATATTTTTATAATTTTTTTTAAAATTATACAATATTTAAAACAATGACTTTTTACCTAAAGTAAAATATAACTTGCAATATTGTTTCATAGCAAAATAATATAAGTTTTTTGGTAAATCGCATAAATCGTATGCAATATTATGCATGACGTCATATCCTTTTCCAAATATCAAACATATTTGGAAAAGGATATGACGGTGAGTGATTCGTGTCTTTCTTTATTAAATTCACTCAATCCTCTATGAGTTTATTTAATAAGCAGAATAAGTCCTTATGCAGTTTATCAATAAAATTATTTTATTTTGCTCTGAAATAACAATTCAAGTTATATTTTACTTTGAAATCAAAAGTTATTATTTTCAATATTTTAATTTTTTTTCTAAATTTTTAAAATGTAATATACACCTTTATATTTATCAAATCATACTGTTACTGTTATGCCTTCTATCTAGAAGCAAAGTGAGCAACAGCACAGCTTTGGTTGCAGATTTTTCCAATCTTCATGGAAGGAAACAGGAGGCAAAGTGAAAAGTGAATAATTTGTCGTATAGAAGCTGGGTATGAAGGAAGAAGTAAAACAAGATTTAATTGTAAGGAAGTGTTTGTAGACAGTATAAAGGAAACAGAATGAGTGTAAGTTAGTTTGGAAGCTCAAATAAAAGCCAACTTTAGTGTCACCAAAGTGTCCCAGTAAATCTAATCACTTGTTATACATCAGGGACGTGTCCCCACTATAGAAAAGTAATGCTGAGACACATCACAAGATTCCAGCGGGAGAATGACTCAGTTAATCCTTTGGGGAAGATGACGTCGAGGTACGCCACTAACAATCCCCGGAGGAGACACGAAGCAAAACGGAGGACTATCTTTTCTTGTAGTGCTACTCCGTTGGCAGTAGCGTTATCTTCCGATTGGCGGCTAGCCAGCCAGATCTTCTCCTAACCAGCCACCCTCTAATCCACGGTAGCTCTACAGCGGAACCTAGAGAAAGGAAATATTTGCTTAGTGACGAACTCGTGAGCCTTCCCAGAGAGTCGAGACTGACCGTCCGTCGATCAATTCCTTCTTACTCATCCCCAAACTCCCTACCAAGAGTATACAAAATCCTTTGCGAAGTTAGCTCGGAGGTTAGGAGCGAAGTTTGCTATCTATTCCACGCATCTTTTGATGGTTGTTCATAAAAAAGACCTTCCCTCCTTTATATCCCTATAGAATCATCCTGTCTTCGTTTCTTAATTTCTTTTTTTTTTCGCTGTTCGCCAAGTTTTCTAAACTCGTTTAATTTACTTACACGCTTAAAAGTTCATCAATTTTTGTCCGTGTTGTGGTTCTAAACTATCAACGTGTGTTCTTAGCGATGGGATTATCCGACCGATACCATTATATAGTCACTGAGAATATAATCTACCCGAGTACAAAGTTAATTAATGTCTGACTCACAGCTCTAAAATATTGCGAAATAATTTAATTTAGGTGCCTGCAGCCGCTAACCAAGTTAATTCAAATCCCACACATCACAGCTTCCTAAGTACGTTATATCCCACATATTAGAATCAGAACTATGCAGCTCCCTCTGGCGGAACACTTCTATATAAACACGAACAGTTGTATAAGGCAAAATAGAGATAAATCATTATTTATATATTTATTATTAATCTTGCAGCTCTCATTAGCGCGCTAATATGTATACGAGGGGGGGGTGTATGACGTAATTCGTCTTTTGACGATGTAATTTAGATTTCATAGAAATGCCAGTTTACTCATACTTTTCGTAAAAACATGACGTCGCATTTTAACAGTAAAATGTGACGTCATGCAATAAACAAATGAAACAATTTTATTATATTATATATATTTGTTAGATTATTTTGCAACAAATATGTAAGCATTCGTTGTGGTTAGACAAATTTTGATCAGATTTGTATTTAGATTTTTTTTTAAATTTTTATTTTCATTTTATTTTATTTTATTTTACTTATCGACATATTTTAATAGGAAATTATGCATTACCGTATAATACGAAATTCTATTATAGGTAAAGTTTGTAATAATCTTTATTGCCAAGGGTTCACGTTATGCACTGAGTAATAGTTGCTAAGGGCAATCATCTTCTAAAAAGAACATTTATTATCGATTTAGTAATCAATAAAACTTAGAGATAGCCTCCATAATATCCTTTGGTTCGAAAGACTTGGATTCGAATCGTGTCTGAGACGCAAAGAACTTTTATATAGTCTTTTAACTGGAGATGAATTAACCCATCTCATACGGAAGCGACAGAATTTTTAAACCAGCAAACAAACAAGCGAACTAACTAGAGAATAAATACACACAACATCGTTGACAAACGTAACAGTTATGCAAATAAGATTCGCCGCTCTATCAGAACACTAATTAGAATTCCATGGTCTGAAATTATTTGGGTGTGACAGGATATTGATCCTGGCACCTAAGGAGATGGAGGAATGTTGCATTTACATATTTCAGTCTAATGACCTACTAGTTACGCTACAAATGAGTCACTTCTGTATGAAAGACTGAAGCCAACTAGCTAAGCCTTGTCTGAAAAAGGCCTGGAAAACTATATCTGTCTATGATGGGATTTTAGGTCTTTTCAAAGAAGTAAGACGGTAACTAGCCTTCTCCTGACTAGTAGTCATAATTGCGAAACGCGTTATTAACTTTAAAGTGTTACTTATTTCATTAAATATGATGTGGCACATATTTATAATATTAAAAATTTCTTGTTTACATAATGTATTTTAATAAACGAGGCATCGTTTAGCACAGAAGACTGAGATGCCATTAAAACATCTTCCAATTGCAGGCCTACTGGCTAGTGTATCCATTTCTAACCAACAGGCTCTGAGATTGAATCTCGTCTTGAGTAGGAATGTCTGTGATTGGCTTTGGAAGCCTGAAAAGACCTAGCGTTCGAATCCGGTGTAATTCTAGAACAATATTTATAAGAATTTTTCAGCTGTTGGTGAGCCACCCGATCTCAGAATAGAGATGGCAGAGTTTTCGTCCTAAAGCTGACTTTTCTTTTTGTCGCGCGCGCGCACACACACACACACACACACGACATCGGCTGAAGAACGCGTAACTAGATGATGTAATCGTTACGCGTTCTTCGTAACTAACCTCGGCCATAATTCCGATCGCCCCTATGTAATCTGCTTAATTAAATAACTGAAACAATTACAAATTTCCGAAGTAATTAATTACGCAAAAAGTTATAACCTCAAAAAATTGCTTTCACATCATAAATCTTCAAGTTGAAGGTCAGCGTAATATCGAAACTGTCGTTTTAAATAGTTTTAAGTATTGTTTTAAACTAAACTGTTATTCTAAAACTATTCTCTAAACTATTATTACAAATTACTTTATAAACTAAACTATTATTTTTCTAATCCATTGCGCGTTTTAACTGTTGTTTTCAAAGAAAAGTTAAATTTATTCTTCGAAGAAAACACAACAGTGTTAACTATCGTTTAGCGTCGCAATAATTAAAATTTGTTTTAACTATCATAACTATTGTAAAGACATGTAAAATTTAACGATCATAATTAAAATTGCCGTTTTAAATCATCACAGTAGTCGAAACTGTTGGTAAGTATGATTACCCACAGAACAATCGTGATGATTTGCAGCGCGAGCAGGATGCTACACGATTAGCTCAAGTCTTCCATCGCCTTCTTAGAATTCTACTCGAATTCGTGCCGTTGATCGATGTCACACTATCAAGACATTGATTAATAATCAGCTTGTCGTAACGCTAAGTAAATTTTCTTCTATTGTTAATGAAACATTTCGGCAAACAATAACAGAATAAGCCGTCGAAACAACACATTAGCCAGCATATTTAAAATGATAAGCTAGAGCAAAACCATATTTCAGCCAAGCTAATAATATTATCCAAATTGAATATTCAATATAAATTATTATACTCCATGCTCGAGAGAATTACCGCTATGATTTATGAACGTGCCATAAACGCTTACATCAAACATTTACCACGTGCGAAAAATATTACAGGTAATTCCAATTAAACCGATGGCTTATCAGGAAATAAAGGCAAAAAAAAAAAAAAAAATGATATAAGAAATAAGTTGACTTCGACGCGAAAATCCCTGGAATCCGCTAAAATTAATTTCGAGACAAAATTAGATAATGAAATATCAATAATTTTTGGAACACTAGGGGGCGCATTATTAACTAGAGGGAGAGAGAAAGAGAGAGATACAAGAGAAAGTTGGATGGGAAGGAAAAGACCTTTTCTACGTGATGGATAGCCATCGTCAGCGATGCGTTGATAGTAATGGTATGATGTTATCACCTAAATCTGTGCCCTGATTGATCCATGAGCCGCAAACATCTTCGCGCGCACACACAAATACAACCAGATAACGTAAATATCTGGAAATTACCCACCTAATAAATTATCGCCTAACAAGTGTATAAAAGTGAACGCCTCAAAATTATATTTATTCGAGATAGCGTAACACTAACAAATGAAGCACCATTAGCATTATATTTGGTTGTTCGTAGAAACATCGACTTGAACTAAGGATGTGTGTGTGTGTGTGTGTGTGTGTGTGTGTGTGTGTGTGTGTGTGTGTGTGTGTGTGTGTGTGTGTGTGTGTGTGTGTGTGTGTGTGTGTGTGTGTGTGTGTGTGTGTGTGTCCACATTTATGGGGGGGGAGAAAGAAGGAAGAAATTAAAAAGAAAAATACCAAAAAAAGCATTAAGGAAAAATTAAAAAAGTCCGAAACCTAAAAATTTCACCAAAAGTGTCAAAGCGCAGAAAATAAATAAAGGCAGAAAGAGAAAGAGAGAAGAAAGAGAAAGAGAGAGAAGAAAGAGAAAAAAAGAAAGAACAAAACAAAGAAAACAAGAAAAAGAAAGAAGCGAAAAACGTCGATAGGGAAAAGGAAGAAAATGAATGAGAAAGCATGTTAATAAAAAAATAACTGAAGAAGGAAGCACAGTAAAAAGAAGAACGAAAGAAAAATGTATTTACAGAAACGTGTAAAGTTTAAGAAGAAGAAAAATGTGAATCTGGAGAAAATAAGCAAAAGGAGAAAAAATAGAGAAAAAAACACAAAAAAAAGGTATAAACTGACAAAGAAATGAAGAAAGAAATGTTAGAAAGTGAAAAAGAAAAACGTAAAATGAAAAAGACCAAAGTAACGAAAAAGGAATTAAAAAGAAACTGAGAAAAATAGAGATATAAGAGGAAGAAAGTGAAAAGAGAAATAAACGAAAAAGAGAAAGAAATAGAGAAATAAACGAAAAAGAGAAAGAAAATGCAAAAAAATAATGAAAATAACAAAAGAGGAAAAACAATTAAAAGAGAGAAAAATATAATTTCTTTCTCAATGTACTATCGAGAAAGAAAACGAAAGAAAAAGTGACAGAGAGAGAGAGAGAGAGAGAGAGAGAGAGAGATGGTAAAAAAACAAAGAGAAAAAATGACAATAGAAAGTACAAAAGAATACGAAAGACAATGAAACAAAACATAGAAAAAGATAGAAAGATAAATAAAGAAGGAGAGAGAAAAAGAGAGAACAAAATTAATAAGAAAAAATACAGAAAAAGAGCAAGAAAATGAAAATAAAAATCCAGAAATAAAACATGTGATGTAACGTGTCAAGGAAGGAATGAAATAAAACAAAATGAGTAGCAAGTATGTAGGAAAGAAAGAAAATAAGAATAAAGGAAGGAAAAGGGAATTTAAATGATGAAGTAAAAGAAGTCTCGAAAGTTTAATAAAAAAAAAGTATAAAAAAACGATCAGAAAAAACATAACGAAATAAAATTGATAGGAAAAGATATAATCCAAAGACAGAGAGAAAAAAAAGTAAGAAAAAGAGAGTGATGAGAGAGAGAGAGCAGTAAAAAGAAGCACCAAAGAAAAATATCAGCATGTAAATGCAAGCAAAACTTAACCAGATGAAACCAAGAAAATTAAAGAAAAGAAAATGCAAAAAAAAGAAAAGAAACGCATGAAAGAATGAATAAGAAGAAAAGGGGGAGGAAGACAAAGAGACAGAGATGAAATTTAAAATGTCATATTGCAATATTTCTCAACTTTCTAATGACCGTAAGAAAACATCCTTTTACATTTATGTTCATATATACGTAATCTTATGAATTCTTCAACAACAAAAAAAAAAAAAAAAAAAAAAAGAAATTTCATTTCCATGGCTTAGTAACTGACTCGAGCGAAGATAAGATAAAAAATAAGAAACCAATTAAATTTGCATGTATTCTTTTTCTTTGAAATAAAATGTTCTTGCTATTCATGTGAAATTCTCCAGACAAGCCAAATACATGGCGTCTATAAATTGAGAAAGACTGTCTGTGGTATTAAAGCACAAACATAGTAATTAGATGGAGAAATTTAACTGACTGGATACCGGAAAGTATTAAATATAAAACGACTCATACGCAGATGTAAAAGGCATTTACAAAGGAGAACGTACCTGAAGAAGAAGAAATGTAGGCGTCGTTCAAAAAACGCAAAAAAAGTTGTTTATAAGGGACAGTTTCTCTTCATCATAAATGATATTTCATTCCCAGATTCATTTTTATTTTTATTTTTCACAACCTAAAAAATATTTTACGCCTTGTAGACTACGTATTTTCTAAGGAAGATATCTTCTGAGGCAGATCGACTCAATAAAAATAAGAAAGAGGGGAAAAAAAAGATAACTTGACTAAAATGTAGCAATTAATATCTCCAATAAATGGGATATTTCGGCCCACGAAGACCTCAACCATCAGAAATCGCGAAATACAAGTTTGTAGAGATAACAGTGAAGTATGGATCAGCAGGAAAGGTGTCAGTCACACTCCAAACAGCTACAATAACAGAACAATCAATAATGTATCTGGAACGATTCAGTCAACCACCAATACATCTCCTTCCCCACCCCCTTCATCCTTCCTGAAATGGGTGGACGCTGCATGGACCGATATAAATGGCGTTTCGATTTCCGATTTAGATGTCAAATTTAAAGCATTTCCTAAAGCTATTTATCTAAAATGGTCAACTATAGGGCCATTCTTCGATACCAAATAAACCAATTTACTATCGAATATTTTTTGTAGAGAAAAAGAATACAGAAAGGTCTCTGAAAAAAAATATATACTCATCTCGGAAAAGTGCTCTGCACGTGAGGGAGGGGGGGGCATATTTATATAGGATCACTAAATGCCTCATCAGTATGGAACCATCTTCTATATACGACTGATACAAGCACTACTGATTCTGAATTAAAATGAAATTAGCTAAAATCTTTCATTTACCCCCCCTCTCTCTTCACGCCCTATTCATTCTATTTATATTCTAAAAAATATTTGTTATTAGTCTTTGTATATTAACATAACGTCAAAGAGAACTACAGTCATTGTGTTCTGTAATATTAGAAAGATAACGCTTGAATTTCATTTCCTCAAATTCTATAATAGTGGGAACTTTCTTTCCTTGTCCCTACCTGTAGATACTCTCATCTGTTTTGCCATTTTATTTATTAATTAATTAATTATTTTTTTTGGTTTATGATTCAATTTTTCTTTCACGTATCCACTGGTGGTCTATATGTTGTATGTTGACTAAAGTCTATCGCACGAAGGGTTTATGTGTGTGTGTGTGTGTGTGTGTGTGTGTGTCTGTGTCTGCGCGCGCACGGGTGTTAGTTGATTTTTTTCTTTTGTGCTAATTAAAGAGTCAATAAACTCGAGCCGATGCACCTAGAGGTTTACAAGATGACGTCGTTATTCTACGCAGGATAATTTTCTTGCCTACTTAGCACTCGGTGCATAAGACCCAGAGAGTCCATCTCATCACAGTACATCGATCGTGTATGTACTTGCTTCTTTTTGTTTTAGTTTTCCCTCGCTTCTCTTTTTTTTTTTTTTTTTTTTTTCATGCCCAAGAGTTTTGCTGCGGACGCATTTTACTTAACGACAGCGCCACCACATGACTCGAGCTTGAAATAAAACGCAATTCCGAACTATTCAAAGAACAGAACAGACATGCAACCGTTTGTAGTTTTTGATTTGACGAAATTTTAATTTTTTTTTTCATTCTTTTAAAGAAGTTGGTGATGTTTTTTAAATCATGTGTATAAATATTTCCGCTGGTTCCCGCTAGATAGCGCTCTTAGAAATGTAACTTCAACTCAATCCGTATGTTCACAAGTCCTGTAACTGACCACCTATAGAGAACGTCTTTTTCTTTTTAATTTTTTTTTTTCTTTTTGTCGTTATTGTGGATGCAGAGAAAGCGTAGTTAAAAGAACATGGAGAAAAGAGTGGACTTTCTCCAAGTTCTTTTATTTTGAAACTGACTTCGATGAAAAGAAAATAAACTTTAAAAAAAGTTATAAAACTTTGTTGCAATGTCGTATAAAAAAGTCTTTCTGTTTACAGCACAATTATTTTATTTTTTTAAGGCTCAAGTATAACTTATAACTTTGTTCTTCGTGATTCCATCCTTGTAATTGTAGAGCCGGCGACAAGAACAGCTGTTTTCATAGTAGAAAATATTCCTAAAAGTTGCTTTGATGTGTGTGTATGTATCTATCTATCCCCTCTCCTTTTTTATTATTACCCTACATAAAAATGGAAAAGTTTCCACGAAACCCACATACAAAACGTTTATTCCTACGACATAACTCTAAAAGTTTCTTCATATCCGCTATTAAAGGAAAGAGAATTTCGACTGAAACAGAAAAAATAAATAAATAAAGTATCTCAGGCAAGAAAACACATAAAAAAGATTGGTCAAAATACTGAATTACTATATGTGATACAGTTTACAATTTTGTGTACCACCGAAATAGAATTCATCTGACTTACTAAAGTTGTATAAGGAAAGAATATGCGAGTACGCGCATGCGTGAGAGGAGATTTACTTCGGAACAATATAAAGACTCTCTCTACTGTGGGACATCTACCTGATGTACCACAGTAGAGATGCTAAATTTGACATTTTACTTACTACTAATGAAACAATCAGCGATTACGTAATGAGATTCTGTAATGTAGGTCTATTTGGGAATGGCCTGCTACTCCCATGTTGTATTGAGTTGTATATCCGCGATGTATCGAAATGGTTTCCCATTCAAATCACAGAGGAACCTCTGGGATGATATAAGGGAAACGACGGGGATGCTCTTTGGCAAAAAATTTCACGTGACCTAAGTATAGTCGTAGAGTAGAAACCTGATACCAGAAGGTTCTTCAGATGAACTGTCTCCTGAAGATCTAAAGGAAGGAATTATGCTCTTGGTTCTTCCTGAATATACTAATCGCTATCTTTATTACGAGATTCATTTGTACTTTTTAATAAGCAATAAAAGGCTAACTGTACTTGATATGCGTTCAGGAATACTTCGTGATAATATTTGTTACCAGTACTGCCTGATCCGTGATGAATGTCTGGGGATTTCTCAAATCATTCTGTTCAATAATCATCTAGGATTTGCATTACTTAAAAAAGCACTGCTAATTAATTGCAGTCATTTGCCTGATTCCGATGCGAATGCAAATTATTGCATTGTGACCTATTTTGAAATTATCGAAAAAATCGACGCTTGATGAGGATGTTATGGAAACAAAAAAGTCGACCGTAAACATGAGATATATCTGTTTGTTTATGAGATGGCAATTTTTGTTTTCAGATTTAATGTTAATTTTAATTGTGGTAATAACTCATAATCATGGTTTTGAAACAACCCCCCCCTCTCCACCCACACAGATGGATTACTGGCTTGAAACTATCTCTAGGATCACGTCCAAAAATTTCAGCCCTGGATGTTTGCCATATGATGATAGGTATCGCCAACTAACAGCTATCAACTTTATAAGCCTGTCTAAAGCCCGCTTTGCAAAATGCTTCCATCCCATCATTACCCTACCACAATTCTCAACAGTGAGCACAAGGCAATCAGTCCAACTGTCGCCAACGCTATATTGCCACAGCATTTGGTGTCTGGTGAATATGCATTCATCAAGTTACAAATAGAAGTTGCAAGACAAGAGCTCTGCCAGTGAATAGTCTGGTTTCGGGAATTTGAGCTTACAGGTCGAGATCGATGCTAAGTAAGGGAATGAATGACTTGCGAGTTTTCTCACCGAAAACACTGACAATAGATTAAGAGATAGAACTTATCATTGCAAGGGAATGCGTTTATTCACTTGAGTTGGTGGCGGAATTTTTTTTTTTTTTTCTCTTACAAACTGTTCATGAAAATGCACATAAGAAAAATTAGACATCGCCATTTTTCTTGTGTACTGCGTACCAATAATAAAACGTGCAACACCTCAATGCAAAAAAAAAAAAAAAAAAACAAGGAAAGGAATGGTAAATGACTGGAATTGTGTGCGATAGGAAAAATGGGACTTGATTCTCAATTAACGAATCAATACCATTTCCAGTAGTTAATGTTCAGTTAGTATTATCAGAAGCAACATATTAGTCATCAGTCACGGAATTCCCTCAATGGCGTAGAACGCTCCCAGGTGTCAAATTTTCCGAAGTAACATCACGTATTTAAACTCTACATTCTCAAGTTTCTTTGTCAGAGTTTACTGCATTGAAGCCAAATATAACCTAGTCATTGGTTGTGGTAACATGGTTTGAGGAAATGGAAGTACTGCGTAAGTTCGGCTGGCTACTACAGATTGCCTCTCTGGTCCATGTAGAGAGAGCACTCAAGAACAGAGCGTAGGTTGATGGCGTAGCAAACATGTTCGACTTCACAACAGGAATTTGTTGCCATTTTGGTGAACGAATGGGCCTGTGTTCCATTATCAACAATTAGTGGAATGTTTATCCAGGAGAGGGAAATCTGCTGGAGGCAAGAAGTGCATTGAAGTATATGAAAATAAAAGATTTGTTTACTGACGCGTTAGAATAATTTTTGCTTCATAAGTGTGCTTGAGAATACAAACTTTTGATTACTGAATCACTAGTAGCGTTCCCAATGTACACTTCAATATTGGCATGATGTCTCAGGAAAATAAGGGAAAAGAATGATCCTATCCTGGTTTACGTTCACGTGTAGACTTACACATTTTTCCGTGTAGGCACTTGGAACCGAAAATCTTGCGGAATAGGGTTGGTTGCTCCTTATTCCACGAGTGTCTTATGACTGCAGCGGTGTGTGTTCACATGACCGCTTTACCTATTTTGAGTGATGAAAAAACCCGAGTTACCGGAAGGGAAAAAAAAAAAAAAAACGTATGAGAACTAACTAACTAACCGGCTAACTCACCTTTCGTCGAAAGAGACCAGATAAAGGTTCCTCACTTCACTGACAGGAATCGAATCCAGGTCTTTTCGACCAAGAGGCTTCGTCTATATAGACTGAGCTATACAGGCTCATTATATCACCTAGCCTAAAAAAAAAAAAAAAAAAGCTTAAAAACTGCAGTAAGATTATTTTCATTAAAAAAAAAGTTAACCAATTTGAATGTGAGATTCAGATTCTTTAATCGAAACAAACCAGTATTAATAATCGGCTGCAGATCATCGGGGTGTCATGATTTGCAAACAAACTCCAGTGAAATTTGTGAAATGGGGGGGGGGGCTGTAATTTGTAAACGTAGCTAGCTATTAAGTGAGCTGAAAGCACCCTTGTAAAACGAAGGCCAAGCGTCAGGTTCGGCTCTGCAGTTAAACGTGCTGCGGGTTCGAATCCAGCTGCGAGCATGGATCCTTTGAGTGGGAGATGAACTTCATCACCCGGTGTGAGATCACTGCCTCGTTTATTGGAGGCCTGAAATCGATTGAAAAAGTTCCGTATTTGGTCTCCGGAACAGGCTTTTCGGATTATGTAAACAATAAATTAAAAATACCAAAAATTATAAAAATAGAAAAATCTTTAACCTTATCCACGGTACTAATATATTATATGTTGACTAAAATTTTGTGGGTGGAAATCACATAAAAACAAACAAACAAACAAACAAACAAACAAAAGACTAAGGATGCACGTGGTTGTAAAGGCTAAATAAACAATTGGCGTGAGAAATGTAACTCGATGTTAGGGGCGAATTCTCCATGCTTGCTGCACAAGCTCATTAATTGAGAAAGAAGTAATATTTATTTGTTAATAAATGCATGCATTTATAAGCATTCCATTTAGGCTTTTATTTTTGTAGACAGAAGACGTCTTAAGCTTGCGCGGCGATAATTGATCTTTGCGTTGTGTATCGAAGGCCGATGCTTGCTCGTCTAGTCAAACCTACCTTGGCTTGCTCGGTTGTAGGCGCTTCCAGGTCCTCGCTGCAGCACTGTGATTTCATGCGCGCGCATAACCATTTCCACTCCCTTCACGTCGCCTTAAACCCAGGCCATAAGCAGTCAAACTAGCTCTAGCCAGTGAGCTTCAGCCAGCCTTTACAAGTGTGCGTGGGAAAATTAAGTTACAACCAACTTTTTATGACGATGTTATTGAGCAGTTCATAAAGAAGAACCGTAGAGTAGAATTTGTATTCAAGTAGCTAAATTGAAAAAGATAGAATATCATTTGTAAAATAAATGTTGTATTTGTATGATTAAATGGCCATAAATTTCTAAATATATAGTTTGAAATGGTCAGTAATTCATTATTCCGCTAATCAGACTTCAATCACACCTCTCACTCCCTCGATGATAACAAGAGCAAGTGTGAATTTGAAGACCAGCATTCGCTCCTGCTCGATGTTTGGAGAGAAATAAATCCATCCAGAATTAAACATCTAAGGCTGTTCTTCTTCAGCATGCTGTTTTCAGCAAAATAAAATAGCCACCGGTGTTAATTATTTTATTTAGCACATATTTGACTTAATCTACATTTTTAAGGGAGATTTTTATGGGAGCTCTGACATACTGAACATGAATGGCTGTGATATTGACAACAAAAAACTTCTTTTTTTTAGTACACACACAATAACTCGCTGATCAATAAATATAAGACAGAATCAGATCACCTCTTTTCAGTACCAAAATATCTGTTTATCGTTATGTATTCCGATGCCAGTTAATGTGCTTGTAATTTGCCCTGTCGGCGCTTCAAATTGCCGCTAATCTCGTCCCATTTGGACACCAGATCCTATTGGAATGACTGCATTGGCAATCTGCGCCTAACTTTAGAGATTACGTATTAATTGTGCAAACGTCACCATCAGTGACAGGCTAATTTGTTTATGTCATTTTAAGAGCAGATGTAGTCGACTTTATATATATATATTGAAGATATCGTTAAGGTTATTGCAGCGCACATTATTTGCGTGCAAATTTAAACTGTGTGTCGCCTTTCGTATCGTATTAATGCAACAGATCGACGTGGTGCATGTCTATTGAAAGGGGAGGATGCAACTGTGGGGGGGGGGTTGGTGGAAAGAGTACGGGGAAGGACAGCGCATGCATACTGAACCAGACAAGTCAATCTTCATAGCTTATTGTTCAGAAGTTTCTTATCTATCTTGGCGAGCCCTGCAGAGTCTCAGCTGACAAAAACCCGGTTCAGATAAGTTGCGTCACATTATTGGTTTGGCCCAATGGTTTTAAGAAACGAATAGCATTTAAATAACAAAGAGACATACGATTTTCATCCGTGAACCGTTCCCTTTTACAGATGGTAATCTCCGAGGATATAAAGTGATAGCAGCCTCTACACAAGTGACAACAGTCAGTTGAATAGCCATCTATCTTCAATGGGAATCTTCGCTAGATTTTAGTTATTGAATATGCAGTTTCTCTTCTGCTCTTTGATGGGATATAAATGCGAAAGTCACCGGTCGACACCATACATCGAAAGAAAGTGAATCAATTCTTTCATCTGACTTTTTTTTTTCTTTTCTTCTTCTTACTATTATTTCTTTCCTATTATCGCGACACTTTTTCAACATATTATCGAATGAAAGAAGAAAGAGAGAAAAAAATAAACGCCCAGTTTAATCCACGAAATGGGAAGTTTTTTTTTTTTTTGAATATTATTTTTGAATTGTTGTTTCTAAGTAACTGATTCTAGTCATGTTGGCGCAATATTTTGTTTTCGATTGTGTAGGTGTGATTGCTTCTAAAGCAGAAGGAATAGCGAAAGATCATCGATGGAAGTCGGATAACATAAGCGTATGATTGGAACCAGAAGTCGCTGAAAAGATAAAATATAAAAAAATAGAAGAAAATTACAAGAACTAGAAATCTTTTCAGTTGGGAAGGATTGTTATATACCTAGAATCCAAGATAACGTAATGTTTTTCGAATCTATTCATTTGACGGAATTCTTATCCTTTAATTCCATTGAATTATATCGCGACTAAAGAAAGTCTAGTGAGTGTAACATGAATAGAAATGTCGGTTGATAGGCGACCCTTTCGATTTGCCATTAGCATTATCACATCACTGCGTAGACAACTGTCAAACTATTCTGTACGATATTCCTAGAATTGTCGTATATTTCCAAAGGATTTGCATTTGATACTATAATATAGTTTGGGTTAAAAAGACTGCAATGGAACTCGCTGTATGATATATTTTTCAACTCTAAATATGTCACCTTATTTAGAGGCGTAGAGAAAAGTTAATTTATCTCCAAATAAAGCCCTTGATCTATTTCCTCTTTCTTTTTTTGCAAGTACCAAGTTATATGAGTGATGCTTTTCTTATTGAGATCTCTTCGTGATCGTACTTTGGGAATCCTCATGGTGGACATCAAGGACATTCTCAAAATATTTTCCATAACATTGTTCAATTTAGAGAGTTTCCCATCAGCTCTCCATGATCAGTTTTGAAAACAGACATTCCAGAGCTCTCTCAACTAATCTGATACAATTATAAAAATCAAGTGGATATTAAATCCAGCATTATTTCAAAGCCGAATGCAGAACCTATGAAAGTTTTGTACGAAAATTCAGATTTCCAAGTGAAGCCTTTTGGTTTTTTATTTCAGTAAATACTTTACGCACTAACCGAGAGTTCTCTTACGAAAAATAAACCTCTCCGACACTTCGAGTTCCATAGTACTGAACGAGAGTTTTAACTCTCTTAAGGTTTCTGCCTGCTCTCTGAGGAGAGCCAACTAGTTCGAAACAGTTGTCAGGCCAGTGAAACCTTATTAAAATGGACGAATAGAAGGCGAATATATGGACGCTGGGGCAGCGTTCATGTTAAGGTCCGCGCTAGGGCAACTCGTAAATATCGGCGAGTGTATTCCCTCTCTCTGGTCAAATTTCGTACGAAACTTTCATAGTTTCTGCATTAGGCTTTGAATAATACTGGATTTAATATCCACTTAATTTATATAATTGTGCATCGTCGAAATGAAGCTTGTGGCTCTTTATTTTAGTAAACAATCTGATACATTTCCTATTTTTAAATGATTTAACAGAATGCAGTTCCTAAAAAAAAAAAAGACATTGATTGCCATCCAGTTATCCTTCTCGGATATTTTTACATCAAATAATTCTGAAGATGAAGAAATCCGTGAACAATTAAAGATAGCCAAGAATAAAGCATACATATTAAGATTTTCAAAGGTGTTTGATATGTAATCTCTTTTTTCTAAAAGTTCTTGAACAGGGCGAAATACCCTCATGGTTCTATACTATCATACATTTTTAGTTTTTCATTAATATTGAGGATTGTAAAATCTCCAAATTCCATCAAAAATTCTCACACTTCCTCCCTTTTTTTATTTAACAACGCAATATTACTTCTTATCCTTGCTCTACATCCATCGATTTAACTTCTAGATTATTATCTAATAGCTTAAATGACATTCCCGAGATCACTGTCCGATGGAGTAACGATAAATCAGTGCCAGCAACACTCACCTCCGTCTTATTCCCCCCCCCCCATATTATTATTCTTATTACTAACACCTCCAGGAAGTCCAATGACGAGGGAGGGCACTCTACAACTTTGTCTCCACTGCTCAATCCACCAACTACCATCATCATCTACACCAATGCCATCTACCACCCACTACCACCACTAGTATTTTCACAGACAATCACAAACATCCATGCACACGGCGGGATTCGAACCCGCAGACTTTTTACTGGAGAGCGGATATGCTGACCACTAGGCCAACCAGGCCAGCTTATATCCAACTTATAATATTGAGATTCTGATAATATTTCTGTTTATTGAAATCGATTGTTTTAACGTCTGACGATTGGATCGTTTAGAGCTATGCTAATAGCCAATAGCAACTTCCAATAACCTACTTTTGGGTATAAAGAGAACGCATTCTAATCAACATGTATCTGTTGATTAGAATGACCTGGGTTTGATTGTCGTTTAGGATTAGTTATTGGTTGTTTTAGTATTACAGAAGGATATGTGTATCAGTTGTATCAACTGTGTTTGTTTACCAACCGGTTTGCCTGGTCTGGTCTGCCCGAAAAAAATAAAAAATAAATAAAAAATCCAGGAGGGAAATGTTTCGGGCGTACTAGACAAGACTCAGATGCAAATAGAAGGCCCATCATTATTTCTGATTATATTACTGAAGCATGATTATTGTACAGAACATTTATAACGGACTTTTCATCGCTAAAGATGAGTTAGGCGGTTTCTTACATAGATAGCAGAGTTGTTATTATTATTATTATTATTAGAATTACAATTGGCAAAATTACGTATGCCATTAACAGACAATATAATTATGGCTTCAGTTTCTTCCTTTATTAATACAACCATAACAGTCTTCGCAGAAAAACTCAGGTTTTTCGCAAATTTTTCTCAGGCAAACAAATGTGAGAAAAATCTCTCAATGAACAACTGTCATTAATGGCAGAGTATAAAGGGTCATTGACGCAGTTTGCTGTGATGACTCTGGATTTAGAAGTGTTTAAGTACACCCTCTGTCCAAAAAGAAACCAAACTTTTCGAAAATAGAAGAAACTACTGGCGCCACCTGTTGTATCTTTTTGTTATCGAAAGCGGCAACCTTCATTAGTGTTGTGTTAACTGTTTATGACATTTGTTTCATTAGAAGCCGAGTTATAGTGCCAAGAGTGACAGAGTGTTTTGACGAACGGTCGGAAAATGAGTTTCAGACATAGAGCTGTGATTGATCTTTGTGTTAAACTTGGTAAAAAGTTTTACCGAAACGCATCAAATGCTTCAAAAAGCATACGGTGATGAATGCGTATCCCGTACTCAAGTTTACGAGTGGTTTAAGCGATTTCAAAGTGGTCGTGAGACGTTTGAGGACGACGAAAAGCCGAGCCGTCCAAAAACAGGACTGTGCGAAGTTAACATTCAAAAAGTGCGTGATTTCATCAAAGAAAACCCGAAGTCGTCAGTGAGATTGATCGAAGATGAATTGGGGATTCCAAAATCAACTGTGCACAACATTTTGACCGAGAGTTTGGGCTTTCGTAAATTGAATTCGCGACTTATTCCCCACAAGTTGACCGACGACCAAAAAATGTATCGAATTGAACACTGCAAGGACCTCATTAAAACCGCTCGTAAGGACTCAAACTTCCTTGAAACAATCGTTACAGGTGACGAAACGTGGAGCCCGGAACAAAGCGCCAGAGTGCTGCGTCGAGACCACCAGAAGAGGGGCATCCGAAAAAAACTCGCTTGGAGAAGTCAAAAGTAAAAACAATGCTGATTTGTTTCCACGATTCCAAGGACATCCACAAAGAATTCGTTCTGCCTGGCCAAACCGTCAATGGTGAGTTTTGTCTCGAAGTTTTGAAGCGATTGATAGCGAGAATTCATCGCGTACATCATGAATATCGTGACGACCGACCGTTCATCAACACACACACACACACTGTCATTCTTGGCACTATGACTCGGCTTCTAATGAAACAAATATCATAAACAGTTGACACAATACTAATGGAGGTTGCCGCTTTCGACAACAAAAAGATACAACAGGTGGCGCCACTAGTTTTTTCTACTTTCGAAAAGTTCGGTTTCTTTTTGGACAGAGGGTGTACGAATGCCTATTGGTTTGATTAGTTGAAATTATGGCTGAACAGTTAAGAATACGAAACCAGTTTATTATGTTTGTTAATTGAGTGCGTTCTACAGGTCATTTTGTCTGTCTTGTTGGAATGAAAAACCTGACTTTCTGTGAGGGGAAAAAAAAACCTTCCAACACCTTATATGATTGCCGTACTGATTGGCCTACAGAGACCGCAAACTTGGCATTCTCAGGTGCTACGTAGAAAATTGAAAACCTCGGTTGCAACCAATCAATAAGTCCATCTAATGATTGATTTCGATGTGTGTGTGTGTTGGTCAACAGTTAAACGAATAAATGACGTCACAATATCCAAAGTTTTGTTAATTCTGAAGCTGCAGTAAGATCATGAAAGCCACTGCGTTATGACCATCAGTCGCGCATGTTTTTTTGTGGGGGAAAACTTGTGACCTCCATATAAGGCTGATAGGTTATCACCAAAGAATGCTTAAGAAAGTTTTTCATTTTAGACTAGACATTTTTAAGATAATTTATTTCCTATACAAGTAACGTTAGGGGAAAATAACCCACTGAGTCAGTCAGTCAAGCCTCAAATACCCAGAGAGAGAGAATGAATGATTTAAAGTATCTTTTCCATAGCAAGTATGCGTGGGTGGGGCTGTAATAAGACGAACAACGGTGGCCTTACTAGTGATCGGTGATCCAGAGTTGGTGACGAGAAGTTTAATACCCAACATAAAATATTATTTATAGGAACAGAGTAGCTGCAGGAATTTCTTACGCCAATGAATACGTTCAGTGGTTCGTCGTAAAATGTTTGAATTAAAATGTCGACCATTGCGAAAAAGAAACATTTTTAATCCTAAGTTATAGGTTAGATGACATTTATGGCGATCATTCCCTGTTCTGCGTGGTTCCGACAAGTTTCATATAAACGAGATAAAAAAGTACTCGTGGCAATTTTGAACACTCGACGCTGATCCAAGTGCAGTTGGCTTCGATCATGAACGATTTTTTTTTCTTTTTTTTTTCTTCTCAGCAGATGCGGACAGCGTGTAGTCGCCGGCTACAAGTGTGTCTGGTGATAAGGAAGAATGAATGGAGAGAATTCCAGTGATTTAGAAGATTAAACAGAGTGGCCTGTATGAAGTGATCAGTGGCTTATGGTTATTTCATTCACGTAGCGCGTGCAATTTAAAGGGTGCATCTGAAAGTATAAGTAGATGAATTGCTCAAGTTTTCCATTTTAAAATTGTAAATATTTTACATCGTTTCTCTAATCTTTATAAAATGCGCTAGATGGCGCCAGTGTATTCGAACAACAGTAACGATATTAGGCTTCATAAAACAAACAATAGCCGTAAAAATTTGAATTTCATTTAAAAAAAAAGTAGTTTGTTTAACATCTTTACAAAAAATCTAGAATTTAAGATTCAGGTTCATAAAAAGTGTCATTTGAGTCTATTATAAGTCATATCGACCGGTCTCAGGCACATGTAAACTAATGGCTTGTGCCTATGGAGAAAATGCTTAGAGAGAGAGAGAGAGAGAGAGAGAGAGAGAGAGAGAGAGCAGACTTACATTTTCTAAATTAATATAAAATTTACCATCGCATAAGCTGAAAAATGCTTTTAGATTCTCCACTTCTTCATATTGCTTTGGGTCTACCAACTGCAATATCCCTTCCTGCACTGCATACCTTAGTTATCTATAAAATATCATCGGCACCACCCTGTGGATCATTCTAGAATGTATTTTGTCCGCGGTCGAAGTTAAAGACTTAAGTGTCGCAGAATATTAAATTCCTAATATTGTGTGAGATACAAATTAAAAAAGTTTATAATAATAATCTATATTTTAATTAAAATGTGATAATTGATGTAGTCGATTTAAGTGTTATAGAATAGATATTTAAATAATTAGCGATTATCCTGATAGATGTAATTCTATAATGTACCTGTAATATTATATGTAATACTATTCTATACCGTACTCATGATATTCTTAGAATGGGAAACCTAAAGGGGAAAAAAATGTGAAAATTTCTTCCAACAGGTGAGGGAGTTGAATTCCAAATTTTGAATCCTGAGAACCCATATAGTCCCTAGAACAGCAATGGTGAATCTTTCCTAGCTAATGTGTCAAAAATATAAAATAAGATGCATAGTCTAGTTCTTACGCTAGCGTATTACAATTTTGATGAACTATCTGTTTTATTTCTTTTTTTTTCATCATGTTTTTATTATTAAAAAAAAAGACTTCCATATTTTTCAATTTGGATTGAGAACAGTATCGAAGTCTCTGTCTCAGGCTTTTCTGTCTCCTTTGATTGGATGCTTGAAGCCATTTTCCTCTTGGAAAAACGATGCAAGGAAGAAAAGTAGCGCAAACTCATAGACTGCAGTTGAATTGCAATTAGAAACAGTTCAAAGCATTGAAAAGATCAAGGCTATGGTGAACTCTAGTTCGATCTCTATATGTTTCTTTCAACCTCGATGTTTATTGGCATAACATAGAATTATGACTGCCCGATATCGTGTTGTGCCGCCTTTCACGTGTCTGTACCCGTATCCACTCTTTCCAGTCGATGTTGATCAGTAGCCATGATGTCAACGAGGAACCCAACAGCCTCTAAATGGAAAAGGATGAAGTGTCTTATATGCCTCATAGCACATTCAACAACCTTCGACATGCGTTCGATTGGGTTGAGATCCAATGAATTTGCCATCATTCAAAATGGATGATCTTCTGCGCGTGTTCCTCAAACTGGTTTCTTGCAAAGTGGGCCAAGTGATCATGGCGCATTACCACCTATCTAGTGGTCTGTGACATGCTGTCTGTCGGCCACACCGTGGCCGACAGACAGCATGTCACAGATCATACGTTGTCAAAAAATCATACGTTGGTCGGTATACAAAAGCGATCCCAATTCTTATTAGCATACCCCGTATGACAGCACCACCTCCACCTACCTGGATAATGGACATGCCAAGTCCATCGACTCATGTTTGTACTATTTGAAAGATACAAACATGAGTCGAAAAAGGATAAAAACCGCACCAAGCAGATGGGTGCTTGGTACTATAAGATATACGTTTGTATATCTTATAAATATTTTGTGCAGTGTCTACACAAAATATTTATACGGTGCACAAGCGATCCAATAAATGGGACCTTTCACGATTGGGTTGTGGGTGGGGGGGGGGGGGGGTGGGGGGGGGGGGGGGTGGGGGGGGGGGGGGGTGGGGGGGGGGGGGGGTGGGGGGGGGGGGGGGTGGGGGGGGGGGGGGGTGGGGGGGGGGGGGGGTGGGGGGGGGGGGGGGTGGGGGGGGGGGGGGGTGGGGGGGGGGGGGGGTGGGGGGGGGGGGGGGTGGGGGGGGGGGGGGGTGGGGGGGGGGGGGGGTGGGGGGGGGGGGGGGTGGGGGGGGGGGGGGGTGGGGGGGGGGGGGGGTGGGGGGGGGGGGGGGTGGGGGGGGGGGGGGGTGGGGGGGGGGGGGGGTGGGGGGGGGGGGGGGTGGGGGGGGGGGGGGGTGGGGGGGGGGGGGGGTGGGGGGGGGGGGGGGTGGGGGGGGGGGGGGGTGGGGGGGGGGGGGGGTGGGGGGGGGGGGGGGTGGGGGGGGGGGGGGGTGGGGGGGGGGGGGGGTGGGGGGGGGGGGGGGTGGGGGGGGGGGGGGGTGGGGGGGGGGGGGGGGATTATCTGTGAAAATACTAGGTGGTGGTGGTGGACGGTAGATGGCGTTGGTTTAGTTGGCGGATTGTGAGCGGTGGAGATAGAGAATGGTAGAATAAATGCCCTCCCTCGATGAGTCTTTGGACTCCCTGAATGTGTCACGTAATAATAATAATAATAATAGAATATACTATACGACGGGGGGGAGGAGTAAGTCTTGTCAGCATATCTTTTTTTTTTCTTGATGTGTTTGATAAATAAGTGAGATTACTTCAGCAGAAACCTCGTCCATGGCAGTGAAGTATTTCCCACGCAGAAGCTCCTTCAACTTAGGGAATAGATCGAAGTCTGCAGAGCTCATGAGTGGTGTGACTCTACTAGGATTGGGAATGAGGAATCACGTGTATGCGTACTTTTCCATAAAGATTAGTTTCATATGAAACATAGGGGTTGGCCATTGCGATATCCGAACTGGAGTCAGATTTTTACTCCATTTTGAAGTTTTATTTCGAGAAATCAGAAACAGAACACTGCATGTTTTGTGAAGATGGGAAGTATTTTGCATTCTTATTCGCTGCATAACTTTTGTAATGACCCTCGTATAAAGCCATAATATACAGTCTTTTTTGTTTACTATTAAAAATAATTTACACTACAAAATGCTGCATATAAATTAGTATTTATATACAATAGCATACATAATCTGGTTGGCTGAATGGTTAGCGTATCCGCTCTCCAACCAAGAGGTTGCGAGTTCGAATTCCGCTGCGGACAGCCAGATGAATTTCATCACCCCGATGTGAGACCACCACCACCCTGCTTATTGAAGTCCTGAAGTGGCTTGAAAAAGTTTCATTTTGGTCTGTAGAGCAGGGTTTCCGGAATAGGTAAAAAAATACAAAAGAAATAGAAAAATTAATTAAAAATTCCATAAAATATAGATTTAGAATAGGCAATAGCTGTTCAGTAATAAAAAAAAGTATGTTATGATATCTACTGATAAAACATCGCACTCACACATAATTACTAATACAGTTATGGTGGACGATAATTCCCTGAATTTTAATTGTTTTTTCCCTTATCCAATCATCATCATCATCATCATCATACGTATCAAGGATTTAGGCCTAGCATGGCCTGTTCCGTCCTTAGAAGTCATTGTTGAATCGTTTAAGACGACGTCTTGGTTTTCTTTTTCCTAATGGCTTGTACTTTAAGGCTTGTTTTGGTAATCTTTCTGTTTTCATTCTTTGAACGTGTTCCATCCATTTATGTTTATATTTTTTTAATTTTTTCTATTACTGGTTCTTGGTTTAATTCTTTCATAATATCTTCGTTTCTTTTGTGATCAAATAGGGTATACTTTGTAGTTTTTCTCATAAACTTCATTTCTGCTGTTGTTAATCTTTGTTTGTCTTTTTGCTTTATTGTCCAGATTTCGCTTCCATACATTAAGACCGGTAAGGCTAATGTATTGTATGCTTTTAGTCTGGTTTGTGTTTGAACTAGGTTTGGTTTAAATATAGAGTAAATTATTTTATAATTAATTAATTACAGTTAATTAAGTATATAATTAATTAATTAAATGTAATTTAATTAATTATAGTTAATTAATTAAATAACAGTCAGTTACTGTTATTTTTAAATATTTTGCAATTTTTACTTTATATCTTTTTCATTTTCATATGTGATCGTACATCCTAGGTAGTTAAATGAATTCACCTGTTCTAAGATCTTGTTATCTATTACTATTTTAGTTCTTGCTGGATTTTGCCCTTTAAAGATCATAGTTTTTGATTTTTCTGTTGATATTATCATAGCATAATCTTTGGCTATCTCATTTAAATCTAAAATAGCTTTGTTTAAGTTATCTTCAGAATTTGTTATTATTCTTTGGTCGTCGGCAAAAAAGAGAGTGTTTAAGTTTACTGTAGGAGAAAGTTTAATTCCTTGATGTAAATTTTTATTCCATTTTATTATTATTTCATTTAAGTAAATATTAAAAGGGTTGCTGAGAGGGGACATCCCTGTCGGACCCCTTGGTTTATCTCTCTCGTATAGCTTGTGATTTAATCTTATTTGTATTTGATTATTTTCATATATACTTGTGATAGCTTTTAGAATATTATTTGGCATTTGTCTTTCTTTTAAAATGTTAAATAAAATGCTTCTTTTAACTATGTCAAATGCTTTTTCAAAGTCAATAAACGCAATATATATATATATTTCTAAATTGTATTATCTTCTTTTCTCTATTATTAATTTTAGGCAAAAGGCCGGGTCTATACATGATCGTCCTTTTCTAAATCCATTCTGTACTTCTAAAATAAAGTTTTCGGAATATTTCATTAGTTTGCTATTTAAGATTCTGCTGTATATTTTGTAACAGGAATTTAGTATACCTCTATAGTTTTTACTGTCATCTCTACTACCTTTTTTAAAAATAGGAATCACAATTTCTTTTCTCCATTCTATTGGGGGGGGGGATACCAGTTGAATAAATTTTATTTAAAAATAATAAGAGTCTTTGTTTGAATCTTGTTTAATACTTGAACCTTATCTAATAGGACGAAAAATACAGCGGGCCATTTTTAAAGTGCTCTCTTAAAAAAGCCATTTTAAAATTGTTCTCTTGATAGGCCATTTTAGAAGAGCTCTCTAAAATAGGCCATTTCAAAAGTGCTTTTGAGTTAGATGTGGTCCGTTAGAAGTAGGTTGCACTGAATCATACTAGACAGAACCATGAACTTTCTTACTGTGTATCCTTAAAATCCCAGAAGACTGTTTCCAAGCAATTAAAAGACAAACTTAAGTCGAAATAACTTTTTTACAAAAGCATAGCTATCTAATGTTGACAAAAGTGGAAAGACGTTAGTTTCTCTTTCACTTTCCGAGTGTGGGTAGAAATTAATTTCAAGTATTCAAAAGAGTGGTACGATGTTTCTCTCTTTTTTTTTCCTTCTTTTTCTTTAGCGTCCGGGAATCCATTGCTCTAAGCATGAAAGTGTAGAGAAATGTATCACTGAAGACAGTTTTTCTTTAAAGTTTGCATGGTCGTAACAGTGTGAATAAAACATGAATCTTGATGTATGGAGCTACTAAACTTTAAGGGTATCCATGACGAATTTATATAATGGATAAATCATTCATACATGCGCCGTTACATTAACGCTCGTGTGACTAACGTTGCCGCAACCAAACAGCCCCAGCTGGAATGTAAAAATCTCTGGTCTGTATTTGTCACCGCTGTTTTCTTGACCAACAAAACAAAATAGCGCACTTTGCAAAAATATTATTTTAACATATTTATTTTCTGCATTCTTCGGGCGAGAACAAAACTAGGCTAATATTTCACTCTAATACCGGCATTACTTGAGAACGGTACAGAATAAACCGCTCAGTAATTCCAAGCATGAAAAAAAAAAAAGGGTATATCATAATTCTGCTTCATAAAAACAATAATAAAAAACACGCCCCCTAGTGAAAGTTTTACATTTAGCTCAGGTGAAGAGGGAAAAAAAAATAATAATTGTAACGCAACATCAGCAGACACATTTTATTAATTACAAAGTACATTCAGGAACTTTTTATGTTTTTTTTTGTTGTTTTATTTAACGAACATACCAAAAATTAATGAGGGCATGAAATAATAACAGCTTTATTAACCAAAGTGACATGTAAAAACACACGCACTAAAATTTCGTTTTTTTTTTTTTTTAATTATTTTAGCTTGCTGTCTGAATCTTTGGCGATGCTCAGCAAACTCAGTTTTGCTTGGGAATTATTTTAAAGAGATTTAAAAAAAAAAGTAAGGTTTCTCGCTTATAACCTTCCTTTGAAAAAAAAAAAAAAAATTAAATATAAATTACAAAGAATCCGAAACGAAAGAACGTATTTTAATGAATTTTGAATTTGAATTATTTTGTTACACAGAATTTCTCTCAATGTACGTATGTTTTGATCACGTGACTATAAAATTTATTGTGAAATACAAATAGACTCATAAAGTACCATTGCGTCACAATGGTGATCGGAGACCCTTAAATATGACCTTTTAAAAACTCTACAAGTCAGAATTTTAGTCTAGCGGCACCTATTTTTCTTTTTAACCAAGAAATGTTAATAAATTTATTATTTTTTTTTATCCATAGAAAACCCGGCAGTCAAAGAGAGAATTTTAGCTTTCAGGATTTTATTGCTAGTGAGTCTCCCTATCTACTATTTGACAGTCCAAGCAGTAGGAATTGAAGTATTGTATAGAAAAATTCAGAGAGAGAGAACTCGAGGCTTAGATTTTAGTTTCCAGGAATGCCAGTGGGTTCCATAATTCGTCTCTTCTGTCGCTAGGTGTTTTGACTGTTGATTGCCAAGGGAAGGTTAGACGTATCTACAACTACTAGAGTTATCATCCCACCTGCGGCTCTTCAATAAAAAAAAAAAAATAATAAAAAAACCCGCTGCCGATAAATTGATAAAGAAACTTGAAAAACACATATTAAGATAAAAATGAGAGAGACGGGGGATGGAATTAAAAAAATAGAAAATTCAGAGAAAGAGATATAAGTAAAATGAAAAAAAAAGAAGGAAGAAGATAAAAAATAGAGAGAAAATAATAAAATATGATACATTCTCGTATATATTAAAAGGCAAATTAGCACCTACGATAATTTTATCTTTTAACATGTCATTGACAATTATTTTTCGCAGATTCTAGTAATCTAATGTTACCACACAAAGAAAAACGGCTATTTAAATGGATCCGGTTATTTTACCGGAATGTATAATTATGAAGCAAACACAATGAAAATTGAGGCTAAATAGTGTTAATTATCTTTTTTTTTTATGTACGTATCGAGTCTTCTGTATTGCAACAAAGGAACGTTTACAGTTCCTAAATGTTTGGTTTTTTTTCGCATTGGTTTGTTTTTTTTTCTGTGTGTCGAAGTGCTGTGCGTGTGTGTGTGTCATTGGAAATTGCACGAGACCAGGAACCGCTATGAAAAGTAGGGTCGAAGCTCAAGCGTCTGTAACTTCAATTAAATTAATTATCTCTAATTAAGCTCACGGCATTTTGTGCCCCATTTTTTTTTCAGGACATCTAAGTTTTATCTAATTAGATTAATTTGACGATTAGTTGGGTAAATTGTCGATAATTGTTTTGAGAATAACATTAGTTTCCCCCTTTTTTTCTTTTTTTTTTGGCAGAGAGGAAGAGAGTATTGTTTGTGTTTTACTTTCTTCGTCGGATGAGTTCCTAATAGCATCAAGAAAAGTTCTTTTCAAAGATTTGCCATTTACCTGAAACTAATACAAACAACGATTGCTTTTACCTTCTCATAAACACGGCTATGAAAGGAAAGAGAAAAAAAAAAGTTACTTCAAAGAAAGTAAAGTATTTAATGAACTTTATTTTTCTTTTTTTCACCTTTCTTTAAATGTACTAATGGAAGTTTTGGTAGCAAAGTTAACTTTCAGGTATTGAGTAACATACTGTTTATAATTAGATAAATGCGGACAATTAGATAACAAAAAGATATACATAGTCTATATATTCTCTCTCTCTCTCTCTCTCTCTCTCTCTCTCTCTCTCTCACTTTCTTTCTTTCTTTCTTTCTTTTTTTTTGTATTTGTATTTTCATGATGCCTCTCTAATACAAGAGACAGAATATATTCTTATGACCCAACAAATCCGAACTTGAATGCAAGGAATTCTTTCTAAGACAGTCTTCTACCAGAAACTGAGTTCGTTAGTCATCATCATCATCATCAGATTCCTGACATGTACACTCAAGGGGGTGTATGATAGTACTATATGAACAATTTGCATCATTACTAACTTCCTATCTACAATTTTCCTCCAAATCAGTCTGTTACTTGTCAAGACTCCAACATTATCAGATCTTACATTTCTATCGTCTAAGGCACTTTTTACAGTATCAATCCATACTGGATTGATACCGTAGAAGGGATATTTTTCTTGCCAACCTGGCAGAGAACATTTGTTTTGCTAATCGTTAGTCTCAAGATGAAATTTTTTTTTTTTTTTTCCACAAAGAACTCCAGGCTCTCTTCTCTTTTATGGGGAACAGTCTTCCTCAACATATTTCCCAGTGATTACAACCATCAGTCCTTCAAAAAACATAAAAATTTTCTTTTCTTTCTAACCACTTGCCTACACGCAGCATTGTCGTATCATAGATCTTGGGACCTTTTGCGTGTGGCAAAAGCAAGTGGTTTTATTATGCTGAGAAAAGGAACTAAGTTCGAACCTGTCTTTTCTACAGGAGGAAGTTTTACATCTTTGTTTTAGGGAAACGATTAAGTCTTTTTGGTACCGAAACTTATTAATTCTTCTCATCTCTTTATGGATAAAAAGCAGAAGCAGATAGATATAACAAGAGATTTTTCTGAGATGTTCACAGCAACAGACGAAAAAACGTAGAAAGATAGTAAGTCAGCTTTATTTTTAGATAATAAAAAAAATAAATTTAATAAATCTGAATGCACGAAAAGATGAAAATCAGGTTAAACAGAAGGTACTTCTTTAATGAACGTCAGAATGTATAACTGCCATCGAAGCGGGTCAAAGTGATATCCCCCCCCCACACACACACAAGCAAGAAGTCGGCGCAGGTAAAGTTCTGAGAATTCTAAATTCCAAGAACAGTCTTTTCTTATAGCGTACCATTCTGCATAAGTATCTACATCCGCTTGTTCTACGACGTTTGATTTGTTGCTACTTCCAAAGTAGTATTGGAGACGCGGAACGATTCATATAGAACCGAACTCAAAAATTTCGTTCTAGATTGCATAAAGCGCTCGATAACTCACAAATGCTTCGAGTTCTTTTCAAAGATTTCAACCTCTCTATACAAGAGAGAGAACACATTCTTATGGCCCAACAAATCCGAACTTGAATGCAGGGAATTCTTTTTAAGACAGTCTTCTACCAGAAACTGAGTTCGCTAGTCATCATCATCATCAGATGATGATGATGATGACTAGACGAATCCATGTAACCATTTCTGGTTTGCAATAGAATTTTTGGGTTCGTTTCTATATGAATCACTCTGTATAAGCATTTATTATCGCCAGGCGCTGATGAAACATCCTGTATTATATCAGTTTCTTCATTTTCCTACTCCAAATGTTAAGCTCACGGACTTTCCAAACAGTTTCGAAGACCGTTTGATGAGATTCTTTATATCGGCAATCAGAAAATTTGCACTCATCCTACCAATTTCTAGGCATCCAGTGTTCCTTTTCCCAGTTGCAATAGGTTGATTACACTTGGACAAATATCCTTTGTACACAAATATTCCCATACTACCTTGCATGCGTAATAGAAGTCGAAGTAACTACAGCTGTATGATTCAAATCTTTTTACTTCTATATTGAAATTAGGACATTGTTGAGGGAAGAAACACGCCCAAATATACTTCACAGAAACTATACTAACTTATTTATCTGTTTGTCTTTTTTACTTCTCTATCTTTTATATTTAGTATTTTCTACATCCGTCTATTATCTGTATGGCTATTTGGAGAAGCGAACTAATGCAAAACTTCGGGCAAAGAAAATAAATAAACAATCAAAGAGAGAGAGAGAGAGAGAGAGAGAGAGAGAGACCAGCTAAAAGATTAGAATTATTCCAAGGCGTGTTTTTCGCTTACTCTGATCCTTTAGCACTGGGCTGATGGAAGTATTGGTTTAATCTTAGAGTGGAAGCTCCAAATTGATTTTGTAATCAGCGAGGCCAAATAATTACATACGTTCCAGACTGTTCTTTAGTTTTAGAATGTTCCTCCCGCTCCTGCTTGTAATGTTTTGCATTTGCAACTGATATTCTCCCCCGTTAATTGGATAAGGCTGAATAGGGAAAATGTATGTGTGCGCTCTTGGAAAAGTTTAACTCGAGTTGATGTGAAAATTTGTGATTTTTATCCCGATTTCCTGATAAATCCAAAATTTCATTCATCCCATTGGGAAGATTTATGCTTTGCCCAACAACCTTTCTCGCCTGTACTTAGTAATTTACGTTGCATTTATTCTAACCGTATAAATCTGCAAGTAATTATTATTCGTTCTCAGGTGGCTGTCTGAATTATAAGCAGGGTTCGCAAGTTACGTCGCTGGTCGAAGTGGTACTTGGCCACGAGGATACATTTCCGTGAAACCGGAATAATTTCTCAAAACTTTCCATGCTTGGAATAGATTCTACGCAACCAGGTTCATATTTTCAACTCTATATTCATTATGTCAACTGTCTTATGTATCAGTTAACGTGTCAAAAGTCCAGCGGTTATTTAGTCAAATATCACGTACCAAGTTTAAAGACGTATCGCGGTCAAAGATCAAATACTCGTATATGTTACTGTATCGAAATCAAGTATCTGATTCAGAGTTTTAAGTCGAAGTATTCGCTGCAGTCAAAGGTCAATATTACGCACTACAAGCGTCTTGGTATTAGAATCTAGGCGCTACCACTCCAAGATTTTAATACTAAGACTTAAGTTTGTACTTCTAATGATGTTCGGCTTTCCATGTCCTCGAGTATACTATTATAGTTGTATCGTAATTTAAAGGAAATGTCGTCGTCGTTATACTCTCGATATTAAAATGTCGATCCGGCATTGAAATATTTCCAACGCAACCGATTTGGTAAGAAATGAAATGGAACTCAATTATTTCAGTAAGCCTACTTTGTAGGCTTACTGCTTCGACTTAGGGCATCGGGCATTATTTCACACGGGTAGGCAGTCCTATAGTTCACTTACTCGTAAGTTCATACGATCTGATACGCAGCATTCACTGTAATGATTATGATTATTTTTTGGATTTACAGTCAAAGCAACTAAGGCTATGGAGCTGGTATATTATGTTTGTAAATTGCGTGTGTTCTTTTGTTCGGTTTGTCTGTTTTGCTGGATGATAAACCGGAATTTCCAGAAGGAAAAACTCTGCTACTTCCACATGACACCTCCTAACTCACCTTAAGGTGAAAAACTCTAAAAGGCTCTTGGCATTCCTAGACGCGATTCGAACTAGGTCTTTCCAATCCAGAGGGCATTGTTGGTACCGACTGAGCTACGGACACTCCCTTAACTTAATGAAATAGAAAAATAGAGTTAAGTCCTATGAAAAAGCTACTTTTTACATCGATATAAATTATATCTTAACAAGAAATTATCTTCTTCTTCCTTTTACGTATTAGGCCTAGTGGCCTGTTACGTTACGTATTAGGCAAGGCCTATTACGATTCGAAACCGGAAGTCCCACTGAATAAGTTAGTCAATCCTATTCCAGGAGTGTCCTATGTCTGTAGATGCGTCTGTTTACGGGACCGGTTTGCCTATTCTGTGGTCAAAACCCCAGTTTTTCCGAGTGGAACCCTCCCCCTGTATGAGACCTGCTAACTCACCTTTCGTCAAAGAGACCAGATAAAAGTTCCTCATGTCACTGACGGGAATCGAACCCAGGTCATTCCGACCAAAGGGCTTCGACTGAGCTACGGAGGCTGACAAGAAATTACATTCTTATTAAATCCTTTACAAGTAAAGGCAAACAAAGTTTGCGCGTGCAGTATCTTCACGACTAGGCTATTTGTAAATAAGAGGATGTTAACTTCACATCAACTGCGTTTTTAAACCGTTGTTGTGGACGATGGCTTCAACGTAGTCGATATATTTATTATATCAAACTACTCTAATAAAACTATTATTGAGGAACGTAGCTGTTAAATTTTTTAAATATATGAGTCAAATGCGCTAAACCAATAAATAAATAATACATGACTACTAAAATAATTTATTTTATTGTATATCTACTTATTTTGTAAATTAGTATGGGTGACGTCACACATCTCAAACTCAAACAAACCTTTTATATATGAACTGACATACCCAGACATAACGCGAAATGCGCTATACAGAAAAAAAAAAAAACGTAACTTGGTATAAAATATACGTTTAATATATTTTTCTTTTAATTTTAATTTTATCTAAATCTTAATTCTATCTTAAATCTTAATTTCAATTAAAAAAAAAATTAAATTGAGGTAAAAACTTGATGTTATACTTTGTGTGCTCTAGAGGGACTCAATCTATTCTATGTAGCAGCAGCAAACAATTAGTATGCCTATACATCTTTCATGGTCCTCTCTTTCTCTCTCTCTCTCTCTCTCTCTTAATCTACTATTAGCCTATATCTTAGTTAAACGATACGCGCGCGCGCTCACTCACCACAGCACTAAACCACACCCAGTTTAGATTGCATGACTTCGGGATAGGGTAGTCGGGTCTAATAAAGAAAGCCTCTTGATGTCCTTTGCGATTATTATACAACATAGTAGCCATATCTTGACACCGAGGCCAACGCCCTCTTTTAATGATTTACCGAACTGATTTTTGTGCATATAATATCGCGTGTGGGAAGATAAAAGCGTGATCCTGTCTGTGTGTCCTCACATGGAAACAATGAGTTTCGATGTGACGCTATGTAGTAGCTCTTACAAGAACCAATGCATTGTTGGTTACGTTGCTATGGGGATCACATGAATGGCATACGCTACTTCTTAGCTTCATTACTGTAATGGCCAACGGGAATACGTTGCTGTATAGAGAAATTGTGGGATTGGTGGTTACATGCGAAAATGAAATATCTAGAAAATGAGTTCTTTTGAGATTGTGGTTATTACTTTTGCATGGATTAGATCTAAATAATATAAGATAATGTAATAAATAGAGACCGATAAGTTAATAAAACAACACTTAAAAGCAAAACGTGTTTTTAGTACCACAATATACACGTAAATGAAATCAACATAAAAATGACAATATGACGTAAAATCACGAGGCACATTAAAGTATGGCGCGAGACAGAACAATGAAATACTATATATATATATATATATATATATATATATTTTTTTTTTTTTTTTTTTTTTAGAGATATTGGCACCACTGATATTGCCTTGAATTTTTTTCGTTTTACAAAGTAACAAAAACTATTAATTGAACTTTTAATACAATAAACATAAAGTTTTATATTAAGATGATTATGAAAAGAAAGCAGAAATTATACTAGTAAAAAATTTAAATCTCTTTCTACTTATTGGTTTAAGTATTCCTATTGATAGCAGGAAATGGATGCATAATACACATAAACCTGTTTATATCGATTACTCAATTTAAAAATGTTTTTATATAAAAATGTTTGGAAACTTTAATTATTATAGTTTATCGAACTATTATTTAATAAAATCATATTTATTCAGACACCTTTTTTTTAATATAAGAAAGCCTTGAAATAGATCCATCGAAATTAATAATAGCGAAGGAAAAAATCCTGTGCGGTGGCCGGGATAAGAATAGCCCCACTGTAGTCCATGCATGTCGTACGAGGCGACTAAAATGGGTACCCAGGGAGGGTAATGGATGGCAATGTTGTAGCCAATGAAGTTTTAACTGAGGCTTGGCTATTGCTGTTACCCTCCTGCCATGATCAGAGCTTATAGCGTTATATTACTCCATCCATACATTTTCTTTACAGATAACGGAGAATATGAAAAGCATTTTTGCTTCAGCCATCTAGTAAAAAAATAAAATAATAATAATAATAATAATAGCGAATGGAGACTCCAGGTAACGGATGGCAATGCTGTATGTCGCCAATGAAGTTTTATAACTGAGGCTCTGCTATTGCCGTTACCCAGTCATGACCAGAACTTATAGCTAAATAACACCCCATCCATATATTTTCTTCAATCAGATGAAGGGATAAAGAGTCAAGGACTCAGTACATCTCCCCCCCAAAAAAAATAGTATTCGAATAGTAATAATAGTAATAATAATAATAACAATAATAGCGAATGTGAACTACACTCGCGAATTATGAGGATTCATGAAAATCAAAAAGAGGGTAATAACAGATGGCGATGCTGTAGCCAATGAAGTTTTAACTGAGGCTCGGTTATTGCTGTTACCTAGCCATGACCAGAGCTTATAGCTCAATAATACCCATTCATACATCTTTTTCTACAGATAAAGGAGAATATGAAAGCGTTCTTGCTTCACCCATCTAGCCAATAATAATAATAATAATAATAATAATAATAATAATAATAATAATAATAATAGCGAATTTATCATCGTTTTGTGATTGAATTTTCCATCCAGTATGGATTGCGTTTCTTAGTACAGACATTTCAATACAGCATGATTAAGTTTCTTCTGCTACATCCCTAAGAGGAGGGTGAGTGCGGATACGCCTATAAATATGTGTTCATTGGACTGATTTGCTTTCTTTGAGAGGAAGCACTCTATCCAAAGAAGACCGTCGTTACCGACTACGCTACGGAACCTCGGGGATCTTCACTTATAATAAATAAATAAATGTTTAGTGGCATTGATTGTAATTCAAAATTTCTCTCTCTCTAAAAGAAATAGAATATATTTTGAATACTACTTTCTTTGCCAGATGTATCCTGTTACAAGCAAAACTATTCACCCACGTTCTTTCTGGAAATAGTGATGCATATCTTCATCCCTCAGGAAGAAATGTTTATATGCAATCAAATCTCACATATCTCAAACATTATTTTTTGTATTCAGGCTTTCATAAAAATTTGATACCTCAATTACACGTTTATGCATCCTTTAAGGTAATAATATTAGTAACATCGATATAATCTTAATGTGTAATAAGGATAAATGCAACTACGTTTCATATTTGAGCTTACATTGCGCTGTAAACATTAAAAAAAAGAAGAAAAAAAATCGGAATCTATTAAATAAAAACCAAAATGATATGTTCATAAAACAGCAGTTAAAAATGAAGCATGCTTCCCAGTACCAAAAGGAAGCTACAAGACATGCGTTATAAAATGAGGTAATGAAATTGTCATAAAAATTCCAATGTGACGTAACATCACGAAATCACGTCAAGTAGCGTGGCGCGAGGTAGAAGAAAGATGAAATGTGACATCCGAGATTTACAATAAATAAAAATTTCGTCTGCTAGAGAGAAATGAAAGATTTTGAATTTCTCTAAATACAATTAATAATTTACATTTCAAATTTTTCTATTAGAAGGAATGATTTCATTTTTTTTTTTTTTAATTTATCTAAGCAAAATGTATAGATAATTGAAAAATAAATATTAAACCTATCTGTTTATTTACTAATAATTAAAAAAATTAACGCCATGTTTTTGTTGTCGGAAGTTTCCATTGCCAATTCTGTTAACAAACCTTATTTATTCAGAGTTAGAATTTATTAGTTAAATCTTGTTACGGTTTAAACAGAACGACATTTGAGCAATTTAATCTTGCATTTGTGTAAAATATTAGCAACACTTACCGCTAGAAATTCCTCGTGAATTAATTGATGACCAGCTATTGTACAATACGTTACATGCCGATAACGCTTAAAGATATTTATCTGAAAAGAAGAAACATATTTCCGTGATTTAAATACTGATTTATTTCTATATTATGTTATTAATATATACTGGCAAATACAAATAGTATAATACAATAAATTATAAATAAAATTGTGATCTAAATAAGAATACAATTGTACACTAACGGTAAATATACAGCTTGATTTAAAAACTTCCTGAAAGTTTTAAAATGCCATTTAAACTCCTAATTTACAAGTCGGTTGGTTCTATATTAACGTATGCTCAAAGTTTCGTACACACGACAATTAAGGTAGCTTCGTTTTTTTTTCTTCTTTTTTTTTCCCGTTTATTATCGACTCAAACTGAGTGAACTGCATAGCGATCCCTGAAAAGGATCTAATGAAATTTCTCTGTGCTAATTGGTTATGTAAATGATGTAATTAATTAAAACTAAATTGCATACAATTTCGTTGTGTATTTTTTTTTTTTCCCTACACAGGAAACATTTTAAGGCAGTTTAAAATTCCTGGAATGTCATTTATTTTTCAAATTTTCTCATTGCATTTGTTAATAGATGTCTTTGTGTGTGTGTGTGTGTAAAATTGGTTTTAGAAATATCAAATTATAGTTTAAACTTTTGGTAATATTGTTTAGAAATCTTAATGTAGTTAAAAGGGATTTTTTAATGCTCTGATTTAACTCCAGTTGCATTAAGTGGGAAACAAATTGAAATACAAACTGAAGTTTTTATTTTTATTAATTATTTTTGTTATTTCGTGAGATAAGAGTTCCATGCCAACGCAATTCTAGTTTTAGAAGTTAGTTTAAAAATACGTGTAAATAAATATATATATATATATATATAAATTGTTATTATGACTTTAAAGTTTGTGAAAATGGAAGAATTACCTCCTAATATGAAGAAACATGTGAGTTTTCATCTTAAGAGGGAGATTATATATATACATCGCAATCAATATATATATATTGATTGCAATGAGAATTGATCCGCAAAGGATCTAGAGGAAAGATTTTCTTGAGACACTCCAGTTGCTAGTCTAATCACTGTGAAACCTTAACTGTTCTTAGATTCATCAATTCCCAGATGTTTCTCTCTTTATATTATTATTATTATTTGACACCTCCAGGGAGTCCAAGGACTCATCGAGGGAGGGCACTGCTCTACAACTCCGTCTCTACCATTCAATCACCGCCGAACACCACGTATTTCCACAGACAATCACAAACATTCATGCCCACGGCGGGATTCGAACCCGCAGCCTTTTGGCTGGAGAGCGGATACGCTATCCACTCGGCCCACCAGGCCGGCCATTATATTTGAACAAATATGAGAAATCCTGGGTTCAATTTTCCATGTTATCTTGTCTTCTTCTTCTTCTTCCTTTCCAGGCTTATAGGCCAAGTGGTCTGTTCCGGACTCAGTTCCATCTTTTTAAGGATCTTCTTCTGCATCGAGTACCTTTTGGGTAGTAATTTAGAATTTGTTTCGGTATTCTGCTTCTGTTCATTCTGAGTACGTGTTCTTTTCATTTTTCTCCATAGCAAATTACTGTTTCATTTAGGGAGGTCGTAATTCCAAGATTATTTCTACTTTCGCTGCTTTTCATTTTGTCCATTATTGTGACTCCTTCAGTTCTGCGCAGAAATTTCATCTCGGATGATTCAATGCTTCTTTCATTTGCTTTTTTTTTTTTTTTGTCCATCTCTCACTACCATAAAGTAAGGTAGGTGTAGCTACTGTATTGTTGATTCTTATTCGTGTGTGTTTTTGTACATAATTGAATTTAAAAATGTTATTTATAATGCCTGTTACTTTTAAACATTTTGACGGCTTCGGTTCTATATCAGCTCCATTTTCATATGACATTGGGCATCCTAAATATTTGAATGTATTTACTTACTCTATTATTAGGTTGTTTGTTACTATTTTGCTTCTTATTGGATTAGCTTTGACTTTTGTTTTGTCTGTTGATATTTCCATACCATATGCTTTTATCAGATTATTTAGACTGCGTAATCTAAATAATCACAATTATTTGCCCATCAACAAAAAAGTAGAGTAGCTATGGTATCTTGTTTTTTTGAAGTATATGTGCTTTAAGAAAAATCTGCCTCCTTAGCTCAATTGGTTTGTTTCGATGATGTCCTTTGGTTGGAAAGATCTGGGTTCGAATCCCGTGTAAGACGTGAAGAACCTTCATGAGTGCATTTCAATTGAAAATGAGTTAACCGGTCTCATACGGAGGTGAAAGTGTGGTATCCCTTACTGGAAACTCGAGTTTTCCATCCCGAAAACCAAACTAGAAGCACGCAGTATACATACATACAGACATAGGAGACTATGGAATTAGGACTAACCACCCTTTTTAATCGGATCTATTTTCGAAATCAGACATTGTGGGAATGGGTCTATGCTTAAGTGTAAAATAGAATAGATTGAATATGTTTTTTTTTTTTTTATTTGCTTCTTCTTCACTTTTAATTCATTTCTCTACAGATTGACTACAGTTTAATAAAACTTTTCATGTAAAATAAATGAAATCCTCCAGCTTTGGAACATCATCATTTTGTAACCTACCATCGTTTTGCATGCGGATTCTTTCATCAGTGGAATGCGGATTAATGCCACCCAAAAGAACACTCGAACCAATGTTAATAGGGGAGGGGAGGAGAGGGAATACTATTACACGTTTCTCTGATTGTTTATGAAACGAGTGATAGTGGAAGCACAAGTTACGCATTCAATGGAAGAGAATACGTTCCACAGGGAACTTTGTCGTGTCTCTTTAGTTCTTTAACATCTCCTGTTAAGTGCGTTAAAGGAAATAATTGCAACTTCACGCCCCCTACATCCCTCTATTTGCCCAATGGACGTCGAGGGTCTTCCTACGGCACGGAGTTGTCGAGGCGAAACCTTTTTAGACAATGGATCCTCTGAACCGTTAAAAGCGTTGGCCTTGAGCCAGCCTGGGATTTCAAATTAAGGAGTTCTCTTTTTTTTTTTCTTTCTGTCTTTCTATCTTTCCATGCGAAACTTTCAGATTCCAGTATGGGAATCAAGTTTGGTTTCAAATCTACTATAATCATTACCACCTTTTTACGTGATGAGAGAGAGAGAGAGAGAGAGAGAGAGAGTATTACAGTAGAAAGAGCAAAGAGTCCTTTTTTTTTTTTTTTGGTATGAGTCTCACGGTAGGTATTTAGATAATTGTATTCTCCGCTAATTACCGACCGCTACCTAACGATTAGGGGAAGTGAAGTTCCTGTTTTCTCTCATTAACCATGCAAGTGAGAATGAAATGATTAGTGCGTTTATTTAATTATTTTTTTCTTTCTGAAGGCCATATTTGTAAGTTGTTTTCCTTTCACTGTTTGCCTTTGCAAATAAATAGAAACGTAGCAACAAATATGCATTTCTGATAAAATTTCTAGGAGTCAAAGGAAAATTGACCCTCGTTAAGATGTTTTTGTTCTCTTTCCCTTAAATTAATGTGGAAGATCTTCATGATTCCAGATATTTAAATATATATTTAGGGAACTATTTGTTGACTCAAAGGAGCGAACCTCCTTAGTGTAATCGGAAACACCTGAGATTGAATCCCGTCTAAATCGAAACCGAAATTTCTACTTATTATTATTATTACGTGACTTTTCCAGGAAGTCCATAGACTCATCGAGGGAATGCATCTGCTCTACAACTCCGTCTCCACCATTCAATCACCAACTGACCGCAACTACGCCATCGCCATCTACCGCCGACCATCACTGGTATTTCCGCAGACAATCACAAACATCCATGCCCACGGCAGGATTCGAACTCGCAGCCTTTTAGCTGGAGAGCGGATACGCTAACCACTCAACCAACCATTTATTAAAGCTTTACAGAGGTGAGATTGCTTCATAAGGAAGTGACAGAGACTCTTTGGCAATTTATATTGGTTTTCTTCCCGCGTATTCTCTGGAAGGATTATTAGCCAAAAACCAATTTAATTAAGGTTTCGCCAACAAAGTGTCATTGCTACTGATTTTACTCCAAGAACCGTCCCCCTTCCTCTGTCAACACAATCTGGCCTGATAATACAGGATTTCCGTATGCGATTGGTTAACTCTCAACTGCTTTAGATAGTTAACTGCATTGGTTAACTGTTCTTTTACATCGGATATAAAACGGACAGGAGTTTCTTCTTCACATGGTAGGAATACCGATGAATATTCTTGGAGTGCAATAGGAACGTCTATAGTAGCCCGAGTGTAGGATCAAGTTGTGTGTAGTCTGAAGATCTGGGATGTAGATGTAGGGAAAGGGGGGGGTACTCAAAATGCATAATCTGGATAAGGGGACTGAATCTGTTCTAATCCAGGAATCAAACATCCTCTAAGTCGACTGAAACTTAATGTCCAACAGACACATCTGAGCAACGGAGAATGGGCACACTCAGGATTATCCATTTGGATATTTACCCAGCAACTATCCAGCATTCCAAATACGAGTTCAGATACAACTTAAAACTAAAGAAAAGAAAAGGAGGGGAGAAGTATTTCTCAATGAATGTAATTGCCCAGAAATATTCTCCTGTTTTATAAAAGTTTTCCAGATGGATCATTCAATTTGCATAAAATACTAGTTGTATTTACGAGTTACGTAATTTCCGAAGATAAAAGGAAATTCAAAGAAAACTGTGAATTGGCGTTCTTCCGATGCTTTAAAAAAGAAACGTTATTTTTTTTTACAAAATCTAAAGGTGAGATGCCTCTTATATTCGAATAAATATGATAATCAATAAAAAATAAATTAAAAAAAGAATGAGAATCCTGCCCGAAAGATCAAAAACGTATTATACATGAATTCAATAGGCGTCTATCGGTTAAACGTATGACCAAAGAAAAAAAAAAAAAAAAAAACTCTTCAAAACGCATCGGAACAAACAAATCACTATTTTAAAGGGATTAGACCAGTGATATGCATTGTGTATTAAATTTATGCTCTATTTTGTTGGGTTTTTGGGATAAAAAAAAACCCTGCCATCTCAATGACTGACTCACCTTCATTTGTAAATCGCTTATAAACGTTCCTCGCATCCTAGACGTGTTCGAACTGAGATCTTGCCAACCGAATAGTAATCGAGCTAAGGGGTAAATCTAATCATGCTCCCTCTAGTGACCAAACACGGCACTCTTTCAAGTCACCTCCAACTTTCAATAAGCGTAGTTGTGGTCTCACATCAGACGATGAAAATCATCTATAACGCTTAAGTTACTGTTTTATAGCAACGATGCTCATTCTTTTTAGCTTGGACCGCAAATTTCTTCTCTAAAAGTAATCACGATCTATAACCAAGTTGCTGAAATAAGAATTCGTACGAGTTTTACACATTTACTTTTAGTCAACGGGAGGATAACAAATATGTTACAATTTTTTTCTTTTTTTTTAAGGGGAAAAGTAAAGAAAATGATAATTTGTCATTAGAGGTGGATCCAACTTATTGAGCGCATTTTCAATGAGAATTATCTTTCAAATTTTAGAAAGGAAAAATATTTATGCATAATTCATACAAATAGTCTTAACCAAAATAAGAAAATTAGTTGTTTTTTTTTTTTTAAGTCGAATGAAAATATTTCTGATGAATTTTCCACACACACACACATAAAGTATATACTTTCAAAAATGACCGAAATCTAGTTGATAGTTTTTTATTTTTTATTTTTTGAGTTTGAAATCTCATTTCCGGTAGTGTACTTTTTTTAATTACGTTTTTATTATTATTGGCAAAATGAACAGAATATACAGTGAAAAACAAAATGATTTAGCAATTAATTGCTCTAATTGGTCGACTGTTTGTGGTAAAGGTCCAACTAACTGCAAATAATATCGTGCATTCATCGCTAATACGATTTTTTTTTCTTTCTTTCTCCTACGACTGTGTACTCTTGCGGTTTGTATCTCCATCCAAAAATGCAAAACCTCTCCTGCCATTGAAAACATAATTATTAGGCTGATCAGTTGAAAATAAAAGGGCAATAACTATTATTATTACTATTATGTGACACCTCCAAGGAGTCCAACGACGAATCTTTTTAATCCATCGAAACCGAGATAGTTTCAAGACACCCGCTTTCCCTCATTTATATGCACAAAACATAATCTCCCACTTTTCTCCAAAAGAGATCTATCGTAGACGAAAATCGAGTCGAACTCCAAAACCGGAAGTACGCAATAACGATATAGCGCACTTCCGGTTAAACATCAACTAATTATGCATATGACTCGGTGGAATGTTTAATCCATGCAGCTTGGATGGAGGGGGGGGGGGGGAGAGAAAGAAACCGACAATGGCACAATCAAGGTACGAATTATACAGAGGGAGAAAAGTACTTGAGACACCACTTGAATTTGAAATGATGTGACGGAGAAAATGGGGACACTCAATTGGGCCAAAACGATATTGTACGCTACTAAATTTGCAAATGACTGTCCTTAATCTACTGCAACATTTACTTCAGCCAGCTTTAATTACGAATGTGAGTACGCGATGATGGGAGAGAGAGAGAGAGTACAAAAATAATAAGAAATTCACTAAAATTTTCAGTTGCTTCTCAAGTCATAAGCATCATTGTAAATGAGAGTTACTTACGCCTGCGAAAAGTTTATTTAATTAGCTGCATACATTAGGGAATAATAGAGAGAAAGAGAGAAGGTTATTTTCGCATGCTAGAATTAGCAGGGAAAGCAAACACATACACGATACAGTAGATATTAGCGCCAGGTGGCAATGACATTAGCTAGAACAGTGTTCGAAATGATTACCCAACATATGGTAGCTTGAGAAACAAGCAGACAGTTCTAGAGAAAGCATGTGACTGTCAAGGAGGGGAGGGAGGGAAGAGACCGGGAGGGGGGGGTTAGTTTCATATTCTAATTCCACCACACTGAGCTCACAATCATTCTCCTTTTTGTGGGCAAACAGACGCATGCATAAATTTTGTTTCCTTATTCCATGTGTGTGTGTGTATACTGATTTTCTTGTTGTTGTTCCGAATTCTTTCTAAGAAGCTGTTTTTGGTATCCAAAATATGGTTCGATGCCAAGAAAGTTTTCAAAGATCAAATATAAGAAAGGAAAGGTAAAACTCCAAAAAGAACACTTTCGGAATTTTTATTTTTTTATTTTTTTATATTTTTTAATAATGGGACAAGGGTTTCCCTTAACAAAGGTTGGTGAATATGCAAAATATGTTCCACTGGAAGTTGAAGAGAAAATAAACAGAAATGTACATGAATAAAAAAAAAAAAAAAAAAAAAAAAAACGATAGAGTTTCTCTACTTGGCTCACGTAAAGCATGTGGTAATAAATGAAACAGAGCATGCGCGCACCATCTAGTATTTTGAATACTGTACATTTCTTTTGGCAGCCACAGATTTAAAAGAGATGCGCCAAGAGTAAGATCGGGTTGCCTTGTTCGATCATAACGTAAATTGTCGCAAGGGGAAGGAGGAAGGAAAAAAAAAAAAAAAAAAAAGTTAAACTTTTGTGTTTTTGTATTTTTAACTGATTTTGTTTTTTTATTTTAAGAATCAGTTACAACTCACGTTTCGAGTCGATACGTTTCAATTAGTTGGGATTTATTTTGTTCTCGATAAGAAACTGCAACTGTTGTAAGTTAAAAAATGAAAAAGTATAATTTATTCAAATTTCAAATTTATTACACAAAATATGTTCTAATTTAGAGCTAGCTTTACATAAGATTGATGAATTTAAAAAAAAAAACAAGAAAAAAATCTGTTTGTGTAATTAAGCCTACGCCCTTTTCCATGCCTGCCAGACGAATCCCTTATGCACTAAGCAACCTTGACTGCATTTCGAACTTTAATAAATGTATTATATTCCCGAAAAAAAAAAAAAAAAAAAAGGGCTAATATATGTAATTAAATCCCATCCGCATAGCGGCGCTGCATGTACGTGCAGATTTCATCCTAAACAATGGTAGATGTGCATGCGGTAACTGATATTACAAAACAATAGTGGAGTTGCAACAAGAGTTATTGCGCATGCGTCATCTGAAATCTTATTCAACAATAGTACATTACATGGATTAAATCATTGTATAACAATGATAGGATGCATGCTTTTTCTGAATATTATCCACTAATTTATTATTTACGAATGCTTTCTCTGAATTAATACAGACAAAGTAGAAATCAAACACGTATGTATTTATCTTCATACTTTACATTAATTTGCATTACGTAGTATAAAACGTTGACACTCAAGTAGAATACTGTTTATCGCTCTTGATTTCGGAATGGAGGATGTGTCCAAAAATTGAATTAAATTGAAAAACAAACTCGACAGATTTTTTTTTTAAGCCATCCATTTCCTCCTCCCCTTCTCACTCAACGCTTTATAATCTATTCTCCATCACGTGCTAAAGAAAACAACAAAATGTCGCTTCTTTGAGTTGTGTGTGTGTGTGTGTGTGTGTGCCTGTTTAACATTCCGTCGTAGAATTATACTCGATGTCCAAATTCCCTCATGTACATTCTAGTAGAGCAGAAGGACTCCATAAGTCAATATTTTCATGTAGTTAATATTCAAGAGACGCTTTCTAATACTTCTGCAGTCTCGCGACGTACTTCGTATGTCCGTAAATGACAGCTAACCGCCCCTACCCACTTTCTCTATCTACCCCCCCCCCCCTCTCACCATCTCTCGGTAACTTCGTACGACGCATGTACGGATCGTGATATGGTACATTTCGCAGAAAAATACTCACTTGACATAGATGTGGTCTTTTTTTTTTTTTTTTTTTTTTTTTTTTTTTTTTTTTTTTTTGTAAGGGGAAGAAGAGAAGAGAACAGGGGATGGTCATGATGGATTGTAGAGATGAAGGCTGTGGACACCAAAAGAAATTTCGTTGTTGTGTAAGTCATTAATTTTGAAACATCTATAGGAGAAAGATAACTGTGTTAGCATATTGAGAAAGCTTTTTAGTTGTCTGATAATTTCAACAGTCGTAGGTTATTCAGTGATCCTAAAGGACGTCACTTGTATGGTGGATGAATGCTAAATTATTAAACGATATATGGTTATAAATTTACACCGTATATTCAAATTAAAAACTGTAGGGCATTTTTTGACACCTCGGAACTCATGTCATGATTAAAAAAAAATTTGGGGTGGGGGGGGGGGGGGGTGGGGGGGGGGGGGGGTGGGGGGGGGGGGGGGTGGGGGGGGGGGGGGGTGGGGGGGGGGGGGGGTGGGGGGGGGGGGGGGTGGGGGGGGGGGGGGGTGGGGGGGGGGGGGGGTGGGGGGGGGGGGGGGTGGGGGGGGGGGGGGGTGGGGGGGGGGGGGGGTGGGGGGGGGGGGGGGTGGGGGGGGGGGGGGGTGGGGGGGGGGGGGGGTGGGGGGGGGGGGGGGTGGGGGGGGGGGGGGGTGGGGGGGGGGGGGGGTGGGGGGGGGGGGGGGTGGGGGGGGGGGGGGGTGGGGGGGGGGGGGGGTGGGGGGGGGGGGGGGTGGGGGGGGGGGGGGGTGGGGGGGGGGGGGGGTGGGGGGGGGGGGGGGTGGGGGGGGGGGGGGGTGGGGGGGGGGGGGGGTGGGGGGGGGGGGGGGTGGGGGGGGGGGGGGGTGGGGGGGGGGGGGGGTGGGGGGGGGGGGGGGTGGGGGGGGGGGGGGAGTTTATCTGGCGTTTTTCATCCCGCAAGCAGGCAAACCGGCCCCATGAACACACACACACACGGATCTATAGCCATAAATACTTTTCCCCATGAGGGGGACTCAACTCGCCCCAATAGGGACGGAGGAGAAAAAGGGAGGAAACTCCATACGAATAAATAAATAAATAAATTCCCATTGATAACTAGATTTTTTTAATTTTTTTTACCAAGTACTGAGCTAGTCAGTCTCATCTTGAGTTAATGAGGTTTCACATTAGGAATAGTAACCACATTTTTTGTTCACTTGCTAAAGAAAACTTCAGAAATTTTTACAGTTTTTATCTGTATCACCGTGTTCATATACAAAATAACTTGCAATCTTTCTTGTGCTAATTCACTTGAGCTGTTTTACAAATCGAGCTTGACTTAAGTCTGATCTGTTCACATTATCTTTGTTACTGAAGCTCGTCAGCCTTATATCATGTTGCTAGTATTGTAACATGAAAAAGAAACTTATCAGCAATGCACTAAAGTAAAGTGATTAATCTTTCTTCTTCTTATGTGCCAAATCCTTCAATTATTTTAATCTTCTTAACTGATAAAACTATTTCTAAAAGTTATTCGCACCAGTTTTAGACTGTCCTACCTTTAGAACTAAAGCTAACAACCATCAATCTAAACGTCATGTCCGATTATGTAATCTGTAGTATCCGAAGTGTTTTTCGACATCTGTAAAAGTATCTCCATTTCTAAAGTTGCTAAATATAACAATGTCCAGATTAGGTTGATAAACGATTGTCGCAAGCCTGTGCCTTACCAACACCCGATAGTCAACTGTTCAGAGGATTAATATCAGTAATATGCTAGTCATGGTCACAGAAGAATCCTGTTTATAATGTAATTCATTCTGCAAATGTTTAACCTTAATTTAGATACCCACTAACGGGAATTGAAGATGGAGTTAGCTGGTCTTATATGGAGATGCAGAACTTTTCTTCCGAAATCTCCAGTTTTTCATCCCGCAAAACAAACAGGCCAGAACACGAACTGTTAACATATATAACTACACTGGACTAGCAGTAACAATCTATCACCCGGGTGGATACACAGCTAGGCTTAGCCTAAGGTAATCATGGGGGTATGGGAAGGCTTGGGATGTTGCTCCGTCTTGAAAACGTATGGATATATCAATAGATTACTTGTGCAGTCTGTCTATACTTAGAACTCAAGCAGAAGGACTGAGTATAGAGTGGAAAATGCACCTGATGTAGTCAATGCGTGTTTTTCTTATTTTTATTTTATCCGTTCAATAAATTCCAACTAAGAGGTTGCGAACAATTCGTAGTCCATGCTTATAGAGCTTGTGTCCTATGAATGACGAAATGTATAAGGAACAAACAAGAAAAATTGCTGATAGAATGAAGAAAACACGTGCATTATTGGGCAAGACTCCTTCCACCACTACCATCTAAGAGGATAACTTAGCCTTGGTGGTGTATGTCCATAAAATCCTCTTATGGACACACGTAATAACACAGCAGCTGTCCGTTGTTTGATCATCCAATACGATCATTTCAACTGTTCCGACAATCGGTAATAATCCTGCACTCATCCTAAGACCGCTGTGATAGACTTTAGGTTGGCGCCGCATAAGCTTAATATGAGTTTCCAATGTTCAATCAAACTACTTCTCTATATTTTATGCATACTTTTGTTATTAATGGGACAACAATGACGATATCTTTACACATATATACAAGTTTCTATTCAAGAATAGTATCGCTTTAATATAATGTAATGTTTTACAGATACTCGCATTTGTATGAGTAAAAAAAATCATAAAAAAAATTCCCATTTGTCATGTAAAATACAATGAGATGGTCTGATTAACAAAATAATTTTATAAATGGCATTCTGTGTTTATTTTTCATTTATTTATATTTTTATGACTACTTGATCAACATAAGTTGTAAAGCCCTAGTATCCATGCTATAGATGGAGATCAAGGGTTAGAGATCAAGGGAGACAATACTTGCAAACCAAACACGTTTTTTTTTTTTTTTTTTTTTGTCACTTTACACTTCTAATAATCAAGGCGGTGGAGATGAAAATCATGTCATCTACTACCTCATAGTTTTTTTTTTTTTTTTCCTGACATTCCCAATAACTTCCCAAAGCTATGAGCTTAACTGTAAAGAGCTTTAAATCCATGCCACAATCTGTCGGTAGCAAAGTGAAAACGTTACCCACTCAGCCACTGCGGCCAGCTGTTTTTTTATGATAATTACAAACACACACACACACACACACACACACACACATACAAAGACAGAGAGAGATGAAAGAGCTAAGCAGTTACATAAAAAAAAGTGAATGAGAAAGAAAAGAAAGCGAAATGAGAGAAAGAAAAGGGAACGTTTAAAAAAGAAAGTCAGAAGGAGATACAGAGAGGACGAAGAGAGTAGTGAATGAGGAGAAACACGCAAAGAGAAAAGAAAACAGACAAATGAAACAGAGCGAGACGAAGTGCGAAAGAGGAAAGTGCGATAAAAGAGAAAGGATAGACAGATAGCGAGAGAAGGGAACTCAACTAATGAAATTGGCGAAGTTTGTGTAACTAAATATCTTTTCCATTCACCGTCATCCGTGCAAACATCGTTATTAATAGAGATGATAGCGACCAGAGGACAGAACATGTGCGCGTGCTGGCGTGGCAAAAGATATAGCTTTAACGTGGCGACTTGTCACTAACCCGTTCAAATTATCTTCGCATTCCTTCGTGAGTGGTGCTTCGTCAGTGAGCAGCGCCCCCTTGTCTAGGGTATTTCGTAGTTTGGCCGTCAGCAGATACCTAATCGAATCACGGTCCTATTTCGTTGATTGGAGTCGGGGAGCAAAATGCTTGACAGTGTCACCTCGGCGCACGAGCCGACTCTTTGCCACCTCATCAATCTGCGACGATGATCTGATCGAAACGACAACGGTGACACATCCAATTCTTCGCCCCAGTCAGCCTTGAAAATTTGCCCAAACTGATGAGGCGCCGAGAGCTCTGTCAAGTGTGCTCGAAGAATTCTTTAGTTTTCTTAGAGCAAAACTCCAAGACAGAGAGAGAGAGAGAGAAAGAAGAGGAGGAGAAGAGGTGCAAACGGAAGCACACACACACACACACACACACCAAGCTGATGGGGATAAGAAGGAGGGTCGTAAAGAGCAACATGGAAATAATTGTAAACCCAGGCGTTGTGAAAATGATTCACAAAACGAATAAGTAACATAAATAATTGGCTAACTGATCACACGTGTGATGTTGGGGGTAGGAGCATGCGCATTGCGTTAAAGTGCAAGCTTTGGTGATATGGTTGGTAGGGTGCTTGCTACTTACTTTCTTTTTTTAATGTTATGCTTTGGCAAGTAAGTCGAGGAATAATCTGTGGTAATACGTCCATAAAGCGAGGATTCTCCAATCAAAACCCGAATTTTCAAGAAACCTTGCCTATAGCCGTTGGTGTATTAAGAATGTTTTTCTATTTCTTCATTTTTTTTTTGTATTTTTATTTGTTTTTTACATAGTTAGGAAAACTCTGCTCTAAGAAACCAAACATGGAACTTTTTCAAACAAGTTGGTAGTCTCACACCAGGCATTTTATTTATTTATTCGCGTGGAATTTCCTCCCTTTTCTCCTCCGTCACTATTGGGGAGAGTTGAGCTCCCATGAGGGTTAAGTATTATTTATGACTGTAATTCATGTGTGCTCACGAGGCCGGTTTGTCTGTTCTGGGGGACGAAAACCCCGAGTTTCCGGGTTAAAAAAAACCCTACCTCCAGTATGAGACTGGCTAACTCACCTTTAGTCTGAAAGAGACCAGATAAAGATTCCTCACGTCATGGACCGGAATCGAACCCAGGTCTTTCCGACCAAAGAGCTTCGTCTATACCGACTGAGCTGTTTTTTTTTTTGTTTTTTTTTAACAACTTTATTATAAACGTTTGCAATTATTTACATCATAATGAACTATATATACAATTGTTATACCATTATTTCAATCGAAGTTTGATTTTATATTATATCATCATGTTATAATGTAGTTGTTACATTACTGTTTTCTTAAAATGCCTTACCTTCCTTTACTTATAAACAGGGAATCTCATAACTGGTACCGACTGAGCTGTGGAGGCGCTTTCATCTACACAACCTAAAGACAATCACGTATATCCATTCTCACGGCGGAATTCGAACCTGCAGTCACTTAGTTGAAGAGGGGGGGGGGAGGCGAGATACACTAACCACTCCGCCAACATCTTTACATGACTTTGTCTTTCGGCTGGAAAATGACTGGAGTTTGAATCTCATCAAATATAACCAGAAAACTGCGTAGGCTTGCTTAGATGAGATTCAGTTATTTGCACTTAGAAGAATAAAGCCGAATTTTTATTCTGTTTTTTTTTCTCGCTTTTTTTTTTATTCAAATCAACAAACCTCTGAAACCAAACGTAATTGAGAGATAGCACATAAATAGCCAACCGACGAAATTACCTTTGCTGAGATCCCTATGAAAAAATCATATAATTTATGTTTTTATTAAGTAGCACATTACTGTGTGTGTGTGTGTGTGTGTGTGTGTGTGTGTGTGTGTGGTTTCCATAAGAAGAAGAAGAAAACATTGCAGACCTTTAGCGCTTAATATTTTTCTGCGAACTGCCATTTCTTTTATGCATTAGCATGCATCAAATATACTGCAACTGACCTGCAAGGCATAATGTAATATCTCTCCTTGAAAGGTGAATGCATTGCAGTGGCAGCCATAGATCCAACTCGAGCACATGGATCATCCTAGAAATGCCATAAAACATTGAACGGGATAAAACAGCTGATTCCGCCAAAGGCCACATAAAATACATTTGGTGTTTCTATAGATACGATAAAAAAAATAGAAGAGCCTGTAATTTTTTGTTATACAGTTAAGATTGTTTGCAGAACTTTGAAAGTCTTCTAAAAATTCCAGAACTATCCTGATCTTGGGGGGGTGGAAGAATTGCTGATTATATATATTTTCTGAATGAAGAAACGTATTCCAACACGATAAATGGTATAAAGAAATTGATAAAAAGAAAGAGAAAAGAAACTAGATTTGAGCTTTTAGTGAAAAAAAAAATGGCTTTATTAATATTTTTAAGTTAAATCCCTTACATGAAAGTTGGTAAACCAGTCCTGTCGCATATTGACACCATGGATGGGCTAAAGGTTACATCATTAATAATCCAACACCCATTAGACATTAAACATGAAACTTTTTCAAGCTACTTTGGTCCTTCATTAAGATTCGTGGTAATCTCAAATCAGGGAACTAAAAGTACCTACCACCCACATACACATTCAAAACATCCACGTCCATGGTTGGACTCAAATCTCTAATCTATTGATTGGAGAGCTCCATTATAATTATGGTTACACTCGGGAACTAGATGTTGAAAAGGACTAAGAAATCTCTACTCAATAATAATGGGCGTTTATACTCTAAAGATAACATGAGTGATAACCTGTATATGACACTGGTTTTTGACCAAGCCAAAAAATAAAATAAAATAAAATAAATAAATAAAAATACCCAGAAGGGTAAATTTCTGTCCTCGATAGTAATGCTGGGTACGACAAAGTACCTACTTCAATGATTTTTTTTTTTTTTTTTTTTTTTTTTTTTTTTTTTTTTTTTTTTTTGAAATCCTAGAAGAGAGGTTCGCCAACCATTCATAAAGCTCCTGTTAACTAAAAACGTGCAACCACATATTTAGGCTATAAATTCAAACCTCCAAGTCCAAATTTTCTGATTTTTTCTTGTAAAGAAATCATGAGGATGAATCTCAGCGCAGCTAGAAAACCATTCTTATCTCGGGTTTCAAAAGAGAAAAAAAAAAAAAAAACGCGTTCGAATTCCGTGTGGGATGGGATCAACCTTTATGAGTTTCGACAAATATGAGTTGAGACAAATTCCCCTTCTGGGAATTTGTCTCAACGCAAAACAGTTGAATCGGAAATATTTATGTCTTTCCTGCCCTGTCACAATGAAAAAACAATAACAGAGCCATCCATCGGGCTACTACCTAGTAAGCTCTCGTGTGTGTGTGTATGTGTGTGTGTGTGTGTGTGAGAGAGAGAGAGAGAGCACGCACCTAGAAACTACCCATACTTTAGTCCACGATGTGTAGATAAAAATATTCTTTTTTTTTTTTTTTTGCCACATAAGCCCACAACTAACATCAAATCACACTCGGAGTGATCTGTAACGGACAAGTAATGGATTGTACCCCCTCAATCCCCCATAATAACACCGTAAGTTTCTTATCGCCTCCAGCCTAAATGCAAGAAATGAAAAAGAAAACTTACACTAGCTGTTAGTCTCTTTACAATATCCTTTTCTTAATATAATCCTTGTACACAATAAAGACATAAAATCTGTTTCCCTCCTTGGCTTTAAAAGAGATCTTGTTATGCTCTTGAAACGTTCGATATAGAGAAGTGCTCTGAGCGTGGAGTGAGATATTTCGGGGTACTTTACGACAATTTTATACTCCACTTTACGAGGCACAATAGATCTTTTAGTTTCCAATTTCACCCTAAAACCTCAACATTATTGTTAATGTAGTGACAGCCAGGGAAAAACCTCCACTTGAATAGTTACAAATCTTTCTCGCTTTTTTTTTTTTTCTCTATCCAATTTTCTTTCTTTCGAGAGGTCTGTTTCTTAATGCTCAACTACTTCTCAACGTCCTTCTCACATTGCAGTACATTCTAATGTAAACCAAGACTTTCGCGACTATCAGAGAATTTCAAATGGGTAATACATGTATTTTGGTGTTCAGTTCAGAACTCCACAAGGAGATTACTCTAAATTTGAATTTTATACAAAAAATATATTTTCTCCGCTGTTACTTACCATCCATTCAAATGCCTTTCTTTCCAAGGCGTACCCAGCTTTTTCTTATGATTTTTCAGTCTTTCACGACCCAGAGTATTATATTAATCCTTAAAGCCGATGTTTTTATCCAAGAAGCGTAAATCTTTTAAAACTATTGAACGTATGTTTTGAGAAATTGCGTCTTTTTTGGTGAGAATTCTTTTCTATAGGATTGTTTCTTTAAACAATCTTTGATATTAGATTTGAAAGATTGAATAGGGCGGTTCAATCAAAAGCTTCGTTGTGACCAAACAAAATTTTATTCGAAATATAATTCATTTCTTAATTTCGTTATTAATTTCCCAACAAAAGTTTTTATTTAAAAGATTTTTTTTAAATTGTTTTCAATTGTACACCAGAATGATGTTTTTGGTGTAAAATATCATTTTTGATCTTTGAGAGCCTGTGTAGCTCAGTGGATGTGGCGTTTGCATACCACCGCGCTTGGCCGCACGAAGGAAGACTTGGTTTCGAGTCAAGTCGGCGACTAGAGGAAATTTTTCTAAGCCTTTTTTCGACCGGTTCCGTCGATCTCTGGCACGTTTAGTCGATCTCTGGCACGGGCAAGCGGGTTTTTCCTCCCGGAAACTCGGGTTTTTCGTCCTGTAAACTCAAGAAAATCGACCGTAGAACCCACATTATTTCAGACATTAAATATATTGTGTTAGTGTGAGGGACCACCAGATGGTGGCACTTAACAGCCGCCTTCTTCACTGAGTGCCTATTAATTAGTGATAGCCTTGGGCCAGCTATCTCTGATTGGCTAATAGTGGAGATTGAACTGCCCACTCAGTCTCCAAAAGTTAGATAGGGCTAAATGGCCTCGCCTACTCCGGGAATAAAAAGGCGTTTTTTGATATCTTTGTTGAAAGTCAATCTTAAATTTCAATTAAAAATATTGATAGAGTGGACCATCAATATTGACTTTTGTTTAAAGGTCATCATCTGTTTTTGTCCAAAACAACATCATTATTTTTTTAAATTATCACTAGCTTTTGTTAAAACATCATTATTAGTTTTTTTAAAAAAACACTATTATTTTTAAAAATTGTCATTATTAGATTTTTTTAAAATTGTCATTATTAGATTTTTAAAAAGATCATTACATTCTAAGTGTTTTATTAAAATGATTTAAGTTTAAATGATTTAAATTTATTAAAATGATTGAAATGATTTTTATTATTAATGATTTAAGAGTTTTTTTCAAAAATGTACGTTCTAACACAGATTTTTCTTTTAAAAAAAGATCAATACTTTCTAACAGCTTTTGTGAGATCTTTGCAAACGTGTTGATCTTTGAACACGTGCGTTTTGTGTCCCTAAATTCGTCAATATGAATGCTGATCACCGTGTAACCTTAAAAGAAAGAGTTAACAAAGGCTAAAGATTTTTAGATTTTATTAGATAAATATCTTTTATTTTTTTAACTTCTAACACAAATTTTTCAAAAGATCTTTTTTAAAGTTCTCACAGAAATTTTTCTGAAGATTCTTAACTTCTGACAGTTCTGCTGAAGATCTCGCTTTTAAACTTCTGACAAAATTTTATTCAAGATCTTTTTAAGTTTTGACAAAGATAATTATTATGTCCTTACGAAACATTAGTGGTTTTCGTTCATAATTGATATATTAATGACAATATTGTCAATTTCATTCCCTAAGTATTAATAAAATTATCACGGCTTTGTCTGAAATGCTTCTACTGTTGTTCTTTGCCGAATTCCAAAACTAACAAGTTCCACTGCCAAGTTTTCAAAATCAACTCCATAAACTCCGAAGACAGAATAAGAAGAACAACAACAACAATGCATTTAAATTCTTATATCGTATGATCTTTTAATAATCCAATTAGAACCGTTAACGCCAAACATTCTACGACAATTTTTAAGATTGAAGTGTTATCTTAATTGTTTTCTCTCCGAGGATTTTGATACTTACCGTAAATTGTGCAGAAGTCTGACACAATCTTGTTATTGTTCTTTCCTTTATGTGCACATCTTGGTCCAAGAGACGTTTAATTTAATAAGTTCGCTTCATATTCATGCATCCTCAATACCTCTTGCACGAGCGAAAAAACACGTGGATTATTAAAAATTCAGAAGTATTTAAATAATGCATAAGCAACTATGAATAAGAAATAATATAAATAATATAGACGAGGTGTCTTGCCAATTAATATATACAGGATTTTAAGCAATTGAGTTCTTCCATTTCTTGCATACTTGTCTAGACGTCTAGACAAATGATCAATAGTGTCTACAATAATTTAAGACTATAATACCATATTTTTGTATCCTTGTTTTACACCTTCGTTATTTTAACTTTTGAAAGATTGCCGTGGTGTTTGTTACTTAGAACAATGGTTGAGAATCCCCCCCCCGCTCCTACCTCCCCGTAATTCCACGTGTCTGATTTCTAATAGACAGGTATCTGCTAAACAACGCGATGAAAAATATTTAGCATAAACAGATCATATGTATTTTAATACTGTCCTAAGTTCAGTGTTGATTTATTCAATGCCTATGAATAAATCAGATTCAGGCGAAGAAATGTTTTTCAATGGATAAATATTGCGATGGTTGGTTTCAACAACTCGCACTCTGATTGGGGGATTTCATATTAAATTGCATTTGTGTTTATATTTATACACGTTAATTTCCTATTTAGATGTATGGAACGAAAATTGTTCAATTTTTTTTTTTTTTAGATGATTTGAGTAGCTGCCTATGATATTTACAATTTGGACCCATTTTCAAGCATATTTTTGTGGCAGTATTTAAATTAATAATAAGAGATTGGCTATCAGTAGAAAGACGAACCGTATGATAGGTAGATGATGGCGTAAAAAATTAAACTGGACAAGAGGTAAAAATATTTCGGTTGAATTGAAGGTAGGTGACATGACTTACTCTGAAAGAAAATATCAGTTGAATGATCATGCGAGATTTCAAATTAAAATGAAATTCATCTTATAATTCTCTTCATAAGCAGTAAGGATTATCTGGCAATCATTTGAGATTCATACTGCTGGCATTCATGAGTATCCCCTGCTTGAAAGATTTTTCTTGTGATTTTTCAATCTTCTTGATTTACTGTGACGCCTTTGCAAGGTTTGCATTTTCAATTTCCTTTTTTTTTTTTTTTTGTTTCTCTCCGTGTTCTGCTTTTTTTCCCCTTTAAAATTTTATTCCATTTCTAATGTAATATTCACATATTTGAGCTTCAGAACTAGGAATTATTTGCAACCATGATATTAAAAAAATGTTTAATTGGTAATAGTACTTTTTCTCCACAAAAGATATTTCTGTTTAGAATTTTTTTGGAAACAGAAAAGAAAAAAACAAGTTTTCGTTCCGAGCAAAACAACCGTAGACCCTCAAAAATCAGTGGGTTATGTGGTAAACAAGCTGGACAATTACTTAAGTGGGCAGTTGTCGAATTGTGTGACTAATCCATCTCCTTCTTTCTTACTAATATTTTCTTTTTTTCTTCCATTATTTTTTCTCCTTTCCTGCATGTCATCTGAAATTATCTTTCATTTATTTCCATATTTCTTTGAGTTTAATTCTTGCACGCATTTCTTATTTTGTTTTTCTCTTACTTTTCTTTTTCTTTCTATTGTTTCTTTATATTTGATTTCCCAACCATCCTTTCTATTACCGATAAGCACAACAGCGCCGTCTATAGAACTACGTGTATTTTTCGGTTGAAAGGATTCAAGTTCCAGTCTATCAATGAAGCGAAAGACATTTTCCAGGTATTTTTTACTTGAGGCGGAGTAAACCAATCTTAGATAAAAGGAAATAGCAAAATTTCTTCTATAAAGGGAAGATTTTACGCTCTCAAAATGAACATGCCGGTGAACAGACGCAGCTGAAATACACGATACTTTCACTTTAGTTAATCTTACTTCTTTTTTTTTTTTTCTTACACTCGTTCTCTCCTCTTAATCTTTCTTTCTTTTCTTTTCGCAATTTATAAGATTAAATCAGAATCAGAAATCAAAGTTTCTTTCAATTGAACTACGAAAAAAATATTATCTGACCCTCTTACGCTAATAGCCTTTATCGTATATTTTGTACTCTACCGTTATTTATATTACTTTAATTTGAAAAGATCCACAACACATAAAATGCAGTCCCATCGTATTTGCATTATTTTTTAAAGCACAAACTTGCCACAGATTGGTAAATTTTCGATGGGATTCTGGAGTAGAATAATTGTTTAATTAACTATTAACACAATTAATTTTATTTTATAAATAAATCTATACTACAAATTTGTATTCATATTACACGACCCGACAAAACTATAGAGTGGAAGATAAAAAAAAAAAAAAACTTATTAAAGGAAGTATAAAAGTCACCGTCCAAAACAGTTTGAAAAATGCACGACGAAATCTTCATTCCCTTCTTTACACAAAGAAGAGCACTGGAAGAATACAAGATGGAAACAAATAGCATCGGAGACAGAGAGAGAGGTAGCTGCCGTAACTACCTTCTTGCTCGTTCTGCCATTAATATAAACCCTGGCTCAGGGTGGAAGCTATTATGTCCAATTTAGTGTCTCTGGGCCGTTCTACATGCATCCTTATGAGCCAACAGCCGGTGAAAGTCATATTATAGTAACGTCTATTAAGCACAGAACAACCTCTTTAACCATAGTGTGTGTGGTGTAAAAGACCTTTACAGCATAACGGCACTAAAATAGAGTGGGTACAGACCCTCCTCGCTCGGTAATAACATCCGGGTAACACTTAAAGGGACGAAAGGGGGGGAGGAGAAACAACGGTTTATAATATAAACAAGAAAATAATGCTCGGTGTAGGCAGCTTTCAGCATTACGTCCAAACATCTGCTGTGCACCATCGCACAGTTTTAACAGGGGAGGCTCCGCGGATGTTGGAATCGCAGTGGAAACTGGGAAATAACTAGTTTTAGTTGGGTCTTAACTATCGTTTAAGAGTCTCTTTGAATTGGTTCGTGGAGCTAAGGTTTGTTTTATTTTTATGTATTTTATTTTCAATTAAGGTTTCGCTCTGTTGGGTTTAATAGGAACATTTTTCCGGTCATTTAATTGTTTAATTTTATGGATGTTGGGGCGAATATGAAACGAAGCTACTATTCCCTGAAAGATTATGATTATTAGTGTTATTATAGCCGGATTTAAGTTTTTCTTTTTTTGTTGTTGTTGTTATAATTGCCTGATGACGTCGATGGTTTATCACCCAAATTTTTAAACAGAAATAAAAATCCGTTTTCAGAAATAAAAATCCGCGATGAAAATCCTTTCACCTCCGTATGAGACCGGTTAACTCACTGCTTCAGTTGAAAAGCTGATAATAGTTCTTACGCCATAGACAGAATTTCAACTTGGGTTCTTTCCAACCAGAGGGCTTCGTCTATACCGACTGAGTTACTGAGGCTCACAATACCCTGCATTGTCTGCTTCATTAAAAGCAGACAATAGATGGTATGTAAGTATGGACAGAGGGGACAGTGTATGCCCAGATCCTGAACACCTGCAGGTAGACGTGAAATAATCATTTTAACATAAACCATGATATGAAAAAGATTAAGGACGTAAAATTCGATTTTTTTTTTTTTAACAAGGGAAATCAATGGTTTTCAACCCCTCTCGCTGTAATATTCTCTACCTTTTAATTTAGGAAATACCGCGCTTTTTTTTTTTTTTTTTTAAACTATTGTGCTGAACTATCAACTGTGTATGTCTCGCTCGCGCGCTTGCCAGTCAATCTATCTTTTTTTTCCCGAAGGAAAAACTAGTTTCTGGGAGGAATATGCTTCCACCTTTGTCTCGAACTGGCTGTGTTAATGTCATCACCTTCAAGTTCTGTTGTTGCCGTTTTGAATTACAACCGAAGTCAACTAAGGCTACGAGCGTACGTGTGTTTTATGAATCTCTTAACAGCTTGTTCTAATGATTAGTTTGCCTGTTTTTTTGGGGGATAAAAAAAATCCAAGTTCCGATAAAATATTGTCACCTGTGTATAACACACCAAATAACTTAAATTCAAATTGAAATAATGAGTTAAAAATTATTAAAAAAAAAACTCTTCAGATCCTAAACAGGATTTCAAGTCCGTTCTTTCCATAGAGCATCTTTCTATTGAAACATGACGTCACGTGCGTCTTAGTCAACAGCAAACAAATGAATATATACATATGTATATATGCTCACTCACTCACTCACTCACACACGCACGCACGTACACACACACACACACAGAGAGCGGAAATAGAAAAACAAATAAATATTTATGAAAAATAATTAGTACAACACAACCCTTCAAATAAAAATATATTTTAAATCTTCAAAATTAGTTATCTGCGAAATCACATTTTATCGCTAAAAGATGATATGCATAAGAATACTCGGAGCATATATTCTGAGCGTACTCTAGAGATGAGCATTTTAAAATAATAAAAAACAAATTAAAAGCCCCATTTTATAAAATAATTAACTTAAAAGTTTTCGAGTAATAACAGTTTGACATAAAAAAGGAGCTAATTTACAAAAATTAATTAAAAAGAGCGTGTCAATATGCAAAAATATAATTTAAAAAAGAGGGACCGAAGTATAATAAAAAAACATGGTAACCTTTTTTGTACCTGAGGGATTTTAAGATTTAGGATTTTGAGTTTTGAAACTCAGTGGCAGTCACTCAATGCATTACCAAAATTAATAAACAAAATGTATTAATTTTGTTACTTTCGGTGCATTTTCTTGTTTCTTACACTCATCTTCCTTCTTTTACCCTCTCACTGTGTGTGTATTTCTTTCTCTTCCGCCCCTCTTCCTCCTTTAATCTCTTATTTCCTTTCCCTCATTTTCCCCCAAATCTCTCTTCACAGACGTGTTTGTGTGTGAGTATATCTCGGGTCTTCATTGGTGCGTGTGTGACTGTTATCCCGTTTCTCCAGGCGGTAAAGCCTATCTGATTACCTGTCACTACGAATGCTAGAACAGGAAGGTTAGAGAGGCGTTGGTTATCCACCCTCTGTCGATTTCTACGGGGATTGTTAGGGATGGTGGAGTTTGCTCTGTTTATGGGTATTATGGCTAATAATCTCAGCGAAAGAAGATGGTTGAGAAAAAAGTAAACAAGAGATTTTGTACAAAACCAATTCTCTGTGTCCATAGAAGAAAGTGAGAGAAAAAGAAAACAAGACTAAAAATGTTGGTTTAAGAGGAATCAATATATAATATGCTTTTTTCAAACAACAATATATATCGCAGTGAAATCGAAGTGGTATTTTGTTATTTTCTTTCTTGATACATTTCTGGCATGGTTTTTTTTTTTTATCGTTTAAAAAAGGAATTAACATCCAGCCTTATAGCACGCGCAGCTATCACTTTACCAAACATTGTCGATTTCAATTTTTCTTTCTTGATACATTTTTCGTATGTTTCTTTTATCGTTTAAAAAGGAATTAACCATAGAGTTCGTCTGCCTATAGCACGCGCAGCTATTGTTGTTATCGTTCTACCAAACATTGTGGATTTCGCTTTTTTATTTATTTATTTTTCTCTTCGTGTTTAAAGCACGCGTTGGCATTTACCGCGTGCAACCATTGTTGTGCATTTCACCCATTTTGTTTTTTACATTTTACAATATAGTAAGACACAATTCTATTACAAGCATTGTGTGACTTTTAGACTAGGAAAGAAAAAAAGAAAAGAAAAAAAATGTAGTTGGAAGTTTTTGCAACTTCGTCTTCGTCTACATGGAAGCTCTTTCCCTTTAGTTTATTACTCAATTTCTTCAGGACTTTTTATTGAAATCCTCCCCCCCCAACAGTGTAATATTTTTTATTCATTGCTTGATATTTTCTCCCCCTTTCCTTATGTGTGTGTGTGCGCGAGTCATTGTTTCAACTTTCCCAGTTTCACCTCAGTGTCAATGTGTCTATAAAAAGCAATGGATAGATTACGTTTGACATTTTTATCTGGCCTCTTCCTCTTCTTCTGGTTCCGCAGATATTTCAGCTAAGTCGTTGGCTGTCTACAAGTCCGGAACTGGAAGACGAAGTAGTAGCTGGAGTGTTATGTATGAACCCTTATCTAGACGGCAAGAAGAATATCATTACACACATAAAAAAAAAAGAGAAAAGAAAAACAAAACAACAAAAACAAAAACATAGCGAACGATCTAAAAAAAACACGTGTTGTGTAAAACAGAGAAGAAATCACCCTCTTCCTTATTTATTAAGGAAGTTTTCAAAATTTATTATTTCTTTTAGAAAAAAAAATGCCACGTACGGAAGCGTACACTTTCCTCCAAACTTATTCGCCGTCATAAAATTTATTGCGTTTTTGTTTAAGCGGCGCTTCTCAAAATGAACGGACTTGCTCCTTCACTTCCTCATTTGCAGGAAAGTGAGCTTTGTATTCGTTGTCAAAATGGTCAGAAAAATTTTGCCTCGAATTATGCTTTCTTAGAGATTCTTTCCCTTATCTCTGTTTTCACTTTTTTTTTTCCCTTGTCAGGCTGTCTGTCGTAACCAGTATGTGAACATTTCTTACCATGTTTCTCTCTCGTGCGTGCTTTCTCCAATCTCTTTCTCCATCTCTCTTCTTCCCCTGTTTTTCTCTCTCTTTCTCTGTTTCTCTTTCTTTCTCTCCCTCCCTCCCTCCTTCTCTCTCTCTCTCTAGCTTTCTTCTATTTCTCTTCGCCCTATTTTTCTCGCTTTCTCCTGTTTTCCCCCTCTCTTTTCCCCTATTTTATTTTCTCTGTTTCTGTTAGTTTCTTGAATTTCTCTTCTTTCGTTCTTTCTTTCTCTCTGCCTTTCCCCACATTTCTTTCTATTTTTCTTTCTCTCTCTGTCTTTTTCTTTGCTCCATTTCTCTCTTCCTCTGCCTTTCTCTCTCTTCCCCTATTTTTCTTCCTTTCTTTCTTTCTTTCTTTCTGTCTCTTCCCTTATTTCTCGCTTTCTTTTTGTCGTTCTTTCTCTTTCTCCTGCTTCTCTTCTTTGTCTTTCTCTCTTCCCCTCCCTGCTTCTCTCTCCCTCCCTATTTTCTTTCTTTCTTTCTTTCTCTTTGCCTTTCCCAATATTTCTCTTTCTATGTCTCTTTCTCCCTCTCTATGTCTTTTTCTTTGCTCCATTTTTTTCTTCCTCTATCTCTTTCGTTTCCCTTATTTCTCTCTCTCCTCGCTTTCTCGTGCTTCACTTCTTTGTCTCTCCCTCTTTCTCTGTCTCCTATATTCTACTTCCCCCCCCCCTTTCTACCTAACAAGGAATAATTCATTATTTGGAATCCTCTCTTTTATCGTATCTATTTTTGCTACTCTGTCCACCTGTATATTTCTTTTGGCAAATTTCTTTTTATTTATATCTTTTCATCTAATCTATATTCTCTTGACCGCTATTTTTCCTTCTAATTCTAGTAATTGTAATGTTTTTTTTCTTTCTGTTATTATTCTTTCTTCGTGTTTTTCTCTTTATGAAGGCACATGCTCTTAGACGACAATGGGAGGTTTTGTTCTCTGTGAAAATGCCAAACCAGCTGGAGAACACACATAGTTGACATATAAAAGACAAGCTGTTCGGTGATAATTTTAACACGCATAATCGATCTGTTTTCTATTTTTATTGTGTTGCCATCTTTCTTTGAAAGCAAGGATCCATGTCTCTCTCTCTCTCTCTCTCTCTCTCTCTTTCATGCACACACACGCACATGCGCGCGCCGCTCAAGCGGGGAGAGAGAGAGAGAAAGAGAGAGTATGGACGTTACCATTAAAATAAAATGTTATCTTTCTGAATCGTATTTATTTGAATCATCGAAACAAGAAGATAAAAAATAGCTCTTAGAAGTCATTGAAATCAAGATTTCCCAAGAGATTAATATAAGTTGCTTTCACTTATCTTTCCTGTATCCCAAGAAGAAATTAATAATTCAAGGATAAAAAAAAAGAAGAAAATTTATACATTTAATATTTTTAAAACCGTATAAGTGAAAGCAAATATTATAAAGAATTAGTAGAAGAAAATTAGCAATAATAAGACAAATTCTTAGTAGTAGTAAAAAAAAAAATCATCTAAATCTAAATTGACTCTCAAGTGGTTAAAAAAATATATTAAGCTTTTAGAAGTTGCGTGCAAGTTTGCTCAGAAGAAAAAACAAGCGTAGGGTCCCGAGTCCAGAAAGTTTTTTTTTTTTTTTTGTATTATTAAAAATTCATGAGAAAATAAAATCCCAGATATTTGATTTCATTGGTAATTTTTCACTAATATTATTGGCTATATCCGTACTTAGTGATGGGTTGCATGTGAATCGATTATTTTTAGTCATCTGATGGCCGAGAGCATCTCAGTACGTCTATAAATAAAATGAGTTTTAGGATTTTAAACGAGTTTACGAAACTTTAGGGAGGTACAAGAGTGACCATCAGACGTCCAGTAAAGAAAAAAAGAAAAAAAAAAAGAAAAAAAAATTAAATAAATTGCAAATAGTTTTAAATTCCTCGCAACCTCATCAAAGTGTTCCTAATTGATACCTCATTATTTTACTAACGAATACCATTAGTTTATTCGCGCTTATGTACTGTAATCACATAAATATTATTGTATCAAATAGTTTTAGTTTGCCGTAAACTGTAAAATATAAGTTGTGACGTAACAATTGAATTTCTGGCAATTTCAAAAGATAAAATTTAGTGGAAATGTAAATGAAATATGAAATTTATGGAAATGAAATATATGCTGTGACGTAACAATTTAATTTCTGATAATTGCAAAAGATAAAATTTAGTGGAAATGTAAATGAAATATATTTCATTTCCATTTTTATATATGTTGTGACGTAACAATTGAATTTCTGGTTAATTGCAAAAGATAAAATTTAGTGGAAATGTAAACCAAAATCAATTACAAATTTAAAATGTAAACAATAAAATTATTATAATAAAAAACATTTATTTTCACATAAACTATAAAATTTTATTATAAAATTATTATTTTTATATAAAAATCTAAGCATTTTCTCCATATTTATTACATTGCTTTCAATATAACATTAATCTCTCTTTCTAAACCTTTGTTTTTGTAGTCCATATCTGAAGTTTAACATTATAAATATTACCAAAATGAGAAAATTATACAAAAGTTTTTTCTTTTGCCATTACGATTTCTATTCTTCTGATTTTCCTTACATGCACTTTTACTGACGACTGATTCACAGACTCCGAAGGAGAATCGAAAAAACAAAGTCATTATAGCGATGGAAATATTTGACCAACCTATTTGCGCCCTGTCAGATTAACAAAATTAAGAAAATGGCTTTAGGTTAAATGTATCCTGTAAGCACAGACATACAACTTCTCCTATCGTATCATTCATTAGTGACTAACCCTGGGCTGCCTGATAATCCAATTGTGTGGGCATTATCAGATTAAAGTATTCGTCAGCCTCTTACATTCTAATGGTTTATTCATCCTTGTATCAGTAGAATAGTTATTCCCCTCAACTGGGTTATTTGCTTCTAATTATTATTATTAATTCCATTGCATTTATTCAGCAATTCGCGATGCTTCTTAAAATAATGAATTATCCATTTGTGTTCATTCATTCCCAGAATTCAATATGAAGGTAATTTAAAAAAAAAAAAAAAAATATATATATATATATATATATAAACAACTAAGCCACAGCCTCACAGAACATTCCTTTGTTTCGTGTGCCTAAATTTCAACTGAAATTAAAAGGACAATTTTTTTCTTTTTCCGTTTTCCAACCGGCAAATATTGAAGCTTCCCATAAATATGGGATTTCGCTGAATCATTACTCTGGTGGTCATTAAAGGAAACGCATTAAATACGAGACATTTTCTGATGGTGGAACTATCGGAAAATAGAAGCGTACCATTGCTGGTTTGCCTGTAAGTAGTGTGGAATTAGGAGATTTTAATTGACATGGCAGTGGAAGCCTCATAACAGGCAGTGCATGTTCGTGTGCCTCGTTACTGGGTGTGCGTAGGATTCAGAGAGAGAGAGAGAGAGAGAGAGATGGAATAAACATGATGTAGGCGATCACTCCGTTTCTAGATATCAAACTAAAATTCTGTTCGAGAGATTGAAAACAGGCTTATGATGCTAAGCACCCGTTTTGTAATTTTATTTTTTATTTTTAATTTTCTTACTTTCTCATTATGTCTGCTTCTGTCTGCTTTCAGAAAAATATTTCTTTCAGTCTCTTTCTTTACTTCTTTCTTGATATTTCATTCTTTCCCTCTCTTTTAAAAACTTTAATCTCTCTCTCTCTCTCTCTCTCTCTCTACCTATCTGTTTATCCATCGTTCTTTTACACACATATTCTCTTTTTCTCATTTCTCTTATTCGTTTTGAACTTTTTTTTTCTATTTTTGCAGTCAGTTACTCTTTTAAAACTCTTTCTTTCTTTCTCTCTGTCTATCTCTCCCAATCGATTACTCCCCCCCCCCCTCGTTCCATCATCTTCATGGTGCTGTCCTGCCTTCCGGAAGACGGGAAATAGACAGGTGGGAAGGTTTCACTAGACCAAAACACGTACCAAGAAAACGGGCATGTCGGCCATTGATGGAACTACCGTAATTCGAGTTGTCGTAGTCCTCACCTCCAGTCACATTTTCTCACATTAAGGCAGTAGGCAACAACTACGGGAGGGTGACAATGGTACAAACCTACTGTCATTTGCGTGTTTAAATATCAAGCTCTCGGGTCAGCCCATTTGCGTGCAGACTACTACGCGGCAAGTCACAAAGCAGGAAACTAAATCACCCCCCCCTCTCCACCCCACACACTCCAACGCCAAACTTAAAACGATTGTGCTGCATGCATGTCAGAAAGGCTGATTTGGCCAGCCCACTCAGCCGGCTATTTCTGTCTAGGCACCTAGCTGGCCATTGTACACACGAGATGCTAGTCACGGAAGTACTGTGGGTTGACACGAGCGGTTTGTCCCCACGTTATGTCTCAATCTAGTGTCGAAGCAGTTGCAAATATCGACTATGCATTAACTGTGTGCAAGAGAGAATTTTCCATATAAAACTACGAGATGCAATCTCATTGATTGTGCATCCAAGACATATTTAACATAGATATGTATGAGTGTATTATATATATATATATATTCGTAATAATATGCGGCAGACTCCCGCTGTGTTTAATTGATTGCTTGCTCACTTCTGTAGTTAGGCAAGCTCTGAAAGTCATAATATCGTGCCCAATGTCATGTTTTATCAATGCATGCAGAGGTAGGTGAACGCTAGGTGACAGGCAACACCTCTTTATTGTCAACTGTCTCCTCCCCCTCTGCTAGATGGGATTGGTGTAAATGACACACACACACACACACACACACATATACATGCACCCTCGTGGTTATTATAGGCACAAACATTAAATCCACTCTGTGGATATTCATTTATAGTGAAAACTTCGCACAATCTCTCAGCCAGAAAAACACCCACTTTGTTATTCGGTAGTCTTGGTGATGGTGATCACGTGGGCTGTTGTGGTCAGGAATACCAAGTGGCTATAGCAATCTATAAATGAGGTTTGAGTGCAGCCCGATTTGTTCAATTTGTGGGGTTCAAGTTTGGTATAATGGTCGCCAGTGATAGAATAAAAATACAAATCTCTCTCTTTTTCTCGTGTTAATTCAATTATTATTTTCGTTTATAAATACTACTAGTCCGTAATCCTAGTAGTACTATCTAATCTAAGTAGTAGTATTATATAATTAGATATTACGACCAATTACTGACTTAGTAGCATTGTCTGCAAGGATTAGAAATGTCTTTCTAAACTAATGATCGCTATACACAATTTTTTTTTTAATTTTCCGGTAATTGATGAAAAATTACGAGAATGACTATGGAAGATTAATCTAGTAGTGAAGGATGAACAAATGCAAAGAGTTAAACTGAATGGACGATTAAAAAAATATATACGGTATATATTCGCAATCACTGCTCTCATAAGGATTGGCATTTACTGATAAGTGAACCAAAAAATGGACAATTAGTTTTGGATTATTTTTTCAAATGGGATATGGGTAGGAACTTAGAGGTAATATGCAATTAGAAAACACGCATTTACCTCTAAATGCCTATATCTATTTCCTTTTAAAAATACGGGACTAAATGCACGATTTCATCTAGAAAACATGTATGTATTTTTAATTTTGATGTGAACCGTGACTATAAATATAAATCAAACATGCTGTTATTGGTTGAACATGACTCTTGGTGTGTTTAGCGTACGGTAACTATCGAATACGCCTTTTCATTTTAATTTACATTATCCATCAACGAAGTATGTTCCAGTTCATTTGAAAATACTTATCTAATACTGAGCATTAGACTGCCTTAGAAATAATTCTAAACAACGGTAAACTGTACGATTATTGTGACTACTGCACTCTTTTTACAATAAAACACTAAAAAATTTCTGAAATTTATGATTTTGTAAAAAACAAATATAAAAATTTTATTATTTTCAGAAAGGCTTTTACAAAATTTGCTATTTTTTCACAAAATTAAAAGTTTGTGAAAAATGGCAAAAAAATATGCAGAGTAAAAAATAATTAAGTAATCCTGTAAAAAAAATTACCATTTTTTTACAGGATTGTAAAAAATGGTAAAATTGTTAAGATTGTGGAAAAATGTTAAAATTTAGATTGTAATAAATGCTAAAATTATACGATTGTGAAATATTATAGAAAGTATACTATTGTAAAAACGATAAACATATTAATGCTAGTTTATACTTTTACTATTAATAGTAGTTTGAAACAGCTGTCAGGCCAGTGAAATCTTATCAAAATGGACCAATAGGAGGCGAATACTAATATATGGACGCTTGGGCATAGCGTCCATATAATGTCTCCTATAAGGTCCGGCTAGGCAACTCGTAAATGCCGGCGAGTGTATTCCGGTAAGCTCTCTAGTTAAAATTCACACGAAACTTTCATAGTTTCTGCATTTGGCTTTGAATAAATGCTGGATTTAATATCCATTTGATTTTTATAATTTGGATCACCGAACTTAAATCTTTTGACTCTTTATTTTAGTAAACATATTAATACTATTTTTGTAGTAATACTTATTCAACCCGCAGAACAATAATGTATTTTTAGGTTCTTTAAAAAATCGAACTTATTTTCCAATTTTAATATCCAAGTTTTAATATCTTATCCATAATACACCTTCCTGCTTTAAGAGGAAATGCAATCACTAATCATAAGAGTCCGATACAATGTCCAATTTTCTCCATTATTTCATTACGAAAAATATATTCCGATCTACCTCCCTATACATAAACAAGAAACAGAATGCAAATATTTAAAGACGGTAGTGCGTAAAAAATAAATATAAAAACAAACTTCCTAAGTGTTGTAGAAATCCAGCCATATACATTAGCCACTGCAAGACGTATTTCATTACTAAAAATATTATAGAAAAAAAAAACAGTCGAACACTTTTAAAACAAAAAAAAGAAAACATCTGTGTTCTCTTCATATCAGAGATTTTTATCATTTGCCTTCGTCTTTTATTTAGTTTTCTTCTGACTGCCAAGCCGAATATAAATTATGTCATATGGAAGCAGTAGAAAATAACAACCCCTTTTTCTTGTCTTTCCAAACTCCTCTAAGAAAACACATTCGTTAAGAGAAAGAATATCAGGTAACACACACACGAGCACTTGAAATAAAAGCTCCAATTTCCTGTAAGAAAATTGACCCCCGCTCTTGCATCGTACCAAATGATAAAATCCAGGCGTAAAGTATCGCCATGTTTTTGTCAGGATAAGAGACAAAAACTAATGGTTCGCCCGACCTTAATAGGAAAACGGGCGAATGTCAATAAAATTTGTTATTTTAGCCAAGCAATCCTCGCAAACCTTATGAGATAGAACTTTTTTTTTTTTTTTTCCCTTTCCTGTAACGCTCTATTTATCCACAGCTGTTAGCATAACTCCTGCCTCCAGATCTCATAATTGTTGGGGGGGGTTGCATAGATAATATTTTCCACTAGCTCGGTTTCTCCTTCGTTCTATCGTGGTTCGGCAAACATTAAATGAGTCACTCGAAGAAAGGTGGAGTACAACGCTTGACTTGTACGATCTCAATAAATTTGAAACATCTTAGAGTTCAAAGAAGACAAGAGCCTTCCCACCCTCCCCTACCTCCCCATCCCCTTTCCTCCCTCACAGAACAGATAGCAAGAGAAAGAGATAGTTTACAATCTCGTCAGGAATGGGATTTCGTTAACAGCTCAGTAAATTTGAATGCGTTCTCGCTTGACATCTCAAATAACAATTGAAAATATTTTCCTATTCATTATTATCATTGCAGTTAATCTTTTTATTTTTTGGTTGGTGAACGTTGACAATTTATTAAAAGCATATAAGTAAATATATTAATACGTGTCTTAAGATATTCTTTTGTTTGATAGAGTGAAAAGATAACAAAAAAAAAAGGTGGAAAAGGTTAAAATATGAAATTTTAATGAGATAAATGCAAATGTGTTCTACTGTTCGAAAATTGATCAGAGAAAAGGATTGCTACTTAATATATTCACATTATACCGTAAAATTTGGTTCGGAGAGAATGAAAGAGAATAATGAATATAAATTTATACATTAAATCGACATCCTTTTTTTTTTTTTTTTTTTTTTTTTTACATTTCTAGCTGTAGTTTTGATAACTGTCAGAATATATCCACCATAAAGACCGATGTATTTACCACCTCACAGAAATTAGTTTCTTAAACTGGTAAAAAAAAATAAATATAAAGTGATGAAGAGGGATATATAAGAATCTCTTTGTAACGGTAAATATTTATTCATTGTCTAAGTATGGGGGGTCTAATCCTATGCAACGTTTGTTGAGTCAACATGATTTTCCAGTAAGTTATTAATTTATTTCTTTTAGTATTTGAATTATATTTTGAATTTATCGTCTTCTAACTCCATAAAAATCACTCGACTTTTAGAAATATTTTAAAGCTTTAAATATTCGAAATAGTTCAGTGAACTTACCATCAATAGAGAATATGAAGATATTGCAACCGTTTGAATCGCTTTTCGACACACCTAAAAATAAAATAAAAATAAAGATATTTTAGAAAAATATTTGTATTCTCATTAGTTACATGATATTGTTACCATTAATACCTCATGCTAACTATTGGAAATCAAGATAACGAATAGTAAGGGAAAGCATAAAGAAATTTCATAAATGACCACTGAGTTGGTAGATGGATTTCATTGTGTTGTATTAAGACCAGTTGTCTTGATTTCCACTATTTAACAGACACGAGCTCTGTCCAGGAACTCGTATTTTTATACCATGTTTTGATCTCTGAAATAGGGTTTCCGGATTCTCTCTCTCTCTCTAATATATATATATATATATATAAAGGTCGAAATCTGGGTAGTGACCTTCCCATCATGCATTGCATTATACACGCCTGAAAGGGGGTGTGCTTTGCATTATGGGATACATATTACGGCAAGTGATATGAAGTTATTAGCCTCTATGTACAAATAGCTTAGACTTAGACGTGAATATATTTCACGCGCCAAACTTTGTTTTGCTTACTTGAAAAGGCTTAAAGCAAAGTATAAAATTTCTTGGTGTATATCCTTTGGCCTTTACATGTGTCACTATTGCAAAATGAAGACTTGCAAAGAATCTTTTGCTAAATAATCATGTTATAACTATCATGGTATTATTAATAATCAGAATTTTGAAACTAAATATCGCAGCAGGGTATATCTCTTTTCAGCCGTTAGATGGCGCGCTAGGTTTGTAATTGTAATATCTCGTTTAGTTTTTTTTTTTATTATTATTATTTTATTCTGCTATAAAATATGCGCACGTGACATTGCAAACAGAAGCATAAATTTAAAAAAAAAAATTCTATTTTTTTTTATTTTAATTTTTTTTTTCATTTCTGAGCATCGGAAGGTTGTTTCTAATCAATAACAAATAGAATCCTCCACCTTCATCGTGAATGAATTCTCCCGTGTAATCCGATTCATTTGAGGGAGCTAAAAGTGAGGAGGGGAATTGAAGTGGAGTAAGATATCGAAACGAAGTCCCCGCTGGTGTGTTTCAGGGCTTGGGAAAACCTTTCGTTTGACATTAAATTTGTTGTTGGTTGTTCAATCGTCAGCTGGGTGATGGATTGAGTTAAGAACACCTTCACAAGAAACGATACTTAAACAGAGTGTTGTTATCCTAAAGTATGGTAGAATACGTTCTCTTCGTCCAGGACAGAATACAACTCACGCACATGAATTAATTATTCAGAGAAAAATATGGACCTAAAGTGATATGTGATAAGTTTTAATAATACGAACCCAATACCTCATCCTTAGTGTATATATATATATTTTAAATAAAATAACGCTAGATTTGATTTGCCGAATAAAATAAATATTTATTATATATAGAATATTTAAGGACTTTTTTTAACTAAGTTATCTTTGATTTTCGATTTCTATTTTCAATTATTTATTTAAATTTAAATTATGTACTAAATTATAAACTTATCTATTTAAATGATGCGGTTTAACCGAAAACATGCTCTTTTTTTTTAACAATAAAAACACGTTGTCAGTACCTGCTGTAACAAAAATAATTTGAATTCTGGAGTTATAAGAACCATTACTAAAGTTATTGATACTATGACTTGTGCAAATAATTTGTAGTTAATTCTTGAAAATGTTTCTTAATATTTTCTTATTTCATTACATTAAAATATGTGGAAATACCAATTATTTTATTTTTATAAGGCGTTATCTAAACTACTTAATTTTGAGATCAATTTTACATTACTTGTTTGTTTACCTTCGTTTAAAAAAAAAAAAAAGTATAAAAATATCTATTGATAAATTTCCTCAAAACTGTATACACCCGTGCCATTATTCGCAATTTCCAAGCCAAGCACGCGCACATCTTTTTTAATTGTTGCTTGTTGCCTAGAGACCACTACAATTATTTGGGTAAACATGTTAATTTGTTTTGTCAGTGCCATCCTTTTATCGTATAACTAAATATGATTAAAGGCGAACCAGAGAAAGAAGACTAAGGGGAGGAAAACGATATGGAGGGGGGGTGAAAGGAAGAGGTTAAGGAGGGAAAGAAAATACTTAAAGCTTTCGACACCTGTGCCAGCTTCATTAAAAAAAAAAAAAAACTCTTTGTAGCGTAGCTGTGTTTATATCATCTGCTGCAACTCATTCTGTTTTTTTTTTTTTTTTTTTTGGTGAGTTGATTAATTTGGATTTTTTTCCCCCTCTTCTTTCCCTATTTAATCACGCAAAGCAGATTTCTTTTCGTCCTCTTTAAGTACATGAACACGTGCAAACTACACCTTTTCATTTAGCAGTTCCTGAAGAAAGTTGAAATCAGCTAAAACTAACGATGTCTTATTTACATATCAGCGTAGCGTATTTTCTTTCCACCGCCATAAAACCTGTATCATTTGAAGGGATTGGACGAGAAGTCTGGGACCTATAGCGTTTTCCCTGCAGATCCCAATGTGACATTTAAATTGCTAATGATTCAAGAAGGCATTAACATTACCTTCTTGTCTCAGACATGCAAAGAAAGAGCATTAACTAAGTAATTTCTTGATACAAGAAACGCGGGTGGTCCTTCAAATGATAGAAACGATCTTTTGGCTAATCAAATAAAACCGGAGTTGGAAAAGGGGGGGGGTCTTTATTTATTTCGGAAACGCGTCGTTCTCTCTCTCTCTACCAATAGGAGTCGATTACCGTGCAGGGGCAAATTAAAACAGCTACATGCTTTAATTCTACGTGTTTTTCGGCTTCTGTACACCACACCCCGCAAAGCTATCTTTGTTCCCTCTACTCGACTGTGTTTAATTAATGACTTCGCTTCCTTTTCTGCGTGATAGAACTTACCAACTAAACACTCGAATACTACAGGGTGGTACATACTTAAACAACGAGTCTGCACTTTAGCTTGAGATAGCCAAAGAGAGCGGGAGGTCGACTTAATTGTTTTCTTCAAATCGGATTCTTTCTAAGTAAAGAAAGCAGCGAGAGAATGAAAGAATGTAAGACTTACTTGGCAATTTTATTTTCACTTTCTTATCGGGGTAATTAAAAAGTGGGTTGCCTTTCTTATTTTAGTGCGTCGAACGTTGTTTCCAAAGGAGAATCTCCTTTGGTGATTTCTGAAGGTGTTTTTTTTTTTTTTCTTCCAAAAGGGGCGATAAAGAAGAAGAAGGAGAAGGAGGAGTAATCCTAAATAACCTCTGTATACGTTGTAATTTGTAGAAAATACATAAGATGGAAGATTGCTTCAAATAATAGAAATGCGTTGGATCATTGAAAAGGAATTGAATTAACTGTTTTTTTTTTTTTTTTTTTTTAGATAGGTCGCATATTGACACTTAGAATGAAAAGAAAGAATTATTTATTAAATTATGGAATATCTTAAATGTGAACGTAACTCAGTCATTAATCTCTCTAGTACGAGAACAATCTTTAGATGGACTTTTCAATTGAAGGTGAGTTTGGGAGAAGGTGAGAAAGGGTTTTTTCATCAATCGAAACAAGACAAATGGTCAAAAGAAAACTCAGAATATTAATTGACATAATACATTAGCCTGATAGCTTTACTTGCTTCAACTGTAATTCAAAAAAAAAAAAAAAAAAAAAAGTAAAAAATCAACTCCTTTTCAATTATCTTTAGAATATCACTGAATTATTTTAAGCAATCTTGAAAAAATATTTTCTGCCTCCTAAAGGCTTTACCAAACATTCGTTTTAATATATTTTAAGATTTTTTGTTCTAGATCTGGTAAATGTAAAAGATTATTTTTTTTTTAGTTCGCTTCTATACATAAGAATCATGAGGCAAACGCAATCACTTTATAACATTACCCATAAAAGATTAAATCTCTACAGCAAAGTGTGCCTAATTGAAATTCTTTGGAGTAGTATTCGGCCTGATGATAAAATTTATTTTTTTTGCCTACTAATCTTCTCTCTCTCTCTCTCTCTCTCTCTCATTCTTGCATTCCTTTCTTAATTTCCCTCCATCTTCTGTTTGTACATAGCGAAACTATTCAAGAAATAATGCATTTTTTCAATATTAAATTAAGACAAAGTTTCGTATACATTTAAAGGGTTTTTTTTATTATTATTATTTCTTAAAGAAGCCAGACAAAAAACGAAGAAAGATTCATTAATAGCGTCACCCTGTAGTGATATCTTTCACTATCACAATTAAAAGCCTTTTATTTGGCTCATATATTGTAGATACATAACTTTTTACCTAAATTTTCACATTCAGATCGTTTGATTGTAACCAAAGTTAACACAACTTGACAGATTTTAGTCTAAAATCTGTCAGGTTATCGCAAATATTAACCTACAATTAGGGGTTATTTACATGCCATCATTTTGAGCCAAGTTTTGCTAACAGCTTGACAAAATTTTACGTAATTGTTGAAAGGCTATCTTATTGTTATAAATTATATTTATAAAAAGCTCTATTATATTATAATTAGAATAATTTATTATTAGAAATTTATTTTTCTTCATAAAGCAAAATACCGCTACGAATTTTTCCATTTGACTTGTTTTATTTACTCGAATACCGGCCTAAATCTGAATATGTGCATCAAAAATTCTTTCACTCTCATTCAGTGAGAAAATGTAGGCCTTTTTAGCTTAGCATTTGCAGGTAATGCCAACCATCTTAAGTCTCTGATACTTTTTTTTTTTATTATTATTATTCCTGAGCGCCTCTTGTGCATGATAAGACCGGCTCTGCAAGGCTGTTTTCTGTCTGGAAACGACATCTGAAGATAGAGAAGGCATCCTGTTTATTCATTCTTTCCAGAATGGCGATTCTAAGCGCGAATAAAGAGATCACAGTCACTTTTCACCTGCCTCCATTGATATCCGGTTGCCCGAGGCAACTACGCTGTATCGACAAAGGCATCCGTGTGTGTCCATTTAAAAATAAATAGAAAATAAAGCGTGATAGGAATTTTGAGTTTGTCCTACTGAAATACGTGATTTTAAACCTACGGAAAACTATCTTTTCCCATCTTTTTTCAAGCGGTGCTTCAACTGCATATTGCCTCTTGTGTTACTTAGCTGAAATATTCTCTCTCTTCGCATTCATTGTTTTTTTTTTGTCTCTCTTTCTGAAAGACCCTGCTTTCGTCTTTCTCTCATTACTCAATTTTCTTTTTTTCTTTCAGGTTGTCTTATCCTTTCTGTCATTACCTTTTTCTGTATTCATTGTTTTCATCTATCTTTCTGAATAACTCCTGCCTTCATTTTCTTTCTTTCACTTCGCCTTTTCCTCTCTCTCTCTCTCTCTCTCTCTCTTAGAAGAATAGAATAAACAATTCGTATCATTTTTATGCAGCATATACATTTTTTTAATTTCTTATAAGTGTGGATAGGATTGTAGATATAAACATAATATTCAATTATAATTTTTTGGTTATAAATATATCCCTTCAATTTTTTTTTTTTTTTTTTTACTTATCTAACAATTTGCTTCCGTATGCAGTAACACAACCGAAACCATGCATACCACACGCTCACGATTTCTTTTTAAGTATACTTAAAACATTTTTATTTAAATAAAATTTTAATTAGAATTAAAACCCTTTTAAATTAAATGTGTATTTAATTAGGAAAACACCTTTCTAATTAGACGTCATTTATTTTGACGTCATTAGTAATAAAACTGAAACTCGGTGTTGACGAAATCAAACACGTACGTATCAAAAATCCCAGCTTGTTAATTAAGCCCTAAAACTATCAGACGAGATAACTTTACAGATGAAAAATACATTAGTGATTACGTGTGTGTGTGTGTGTGTGTGTGTGTGTGTGTGTGTGTGTGTGTGTGTGTGTGTGTGTGTGTGCGTGTTTTGTTTATATAAAATGTTTTTTTTTAGTTGTTTTGTTTGTGAAGCAAGTCATGACATGCTTCCACATTCCTCCTACAGGAATGTTGCCAAATGTCATTTCAATCATAGCCAAATGACGTCTTGGTAATGAAATTATTACGTTGGCAATAATTTCATTGCCAAGAAATGATTATTTTTATATAATCACTTGATCATTTATACTAGCAACTTTTGCTCTCTCTCTCTCTCATTCCTTTCCATTCTTCTTTCTTCATGTATTTTTCTATTATTTTTTTTCTTTCTCTATTATTGTCTTTTTTTAAATCTCTTTTTTCATTCTTATCTGTATTTCTTTGTTTTTTTCTTTCTCTCTCTCTCTCTATATATATATATATCAAATCTTACCCATTTCTTATTCTTTCCTTTTCTCTTCTTTTTTTTACTATTTCTGTTTCTTTCTCAATTTTTCTTTATTATTATTTTTTCCTACATTCCTTTCCCCCCCTGTCGTAGCTTGTGTGTTTTGTTTCCTTTCCGTATTTTTATTCTCTCTTTCTAGTAATCATTGCTTCGTTTATTTTTATTTTATTCTTTCTGTTCTTTAATCTTCATTCGTTCTTTTTTTTTTTTTTTTGTCTTCTATCTGTATTTTACTTATCTGGTTTACTCAGTATTTATCTCTCTCTACATTGAAATATTCCAAACACGTCAAAGAGCATCCAATGTAAACACAACCCTGTTATTAAACCCTCAAAATTTACATATCCCTCTCACCCCCCACCCTCCTGTTCGAACCGAAAACTATAGACAAAATAAACAAGCTTAACAACTATGTTCCGCACTTCTATCAGTAAATATGAATAAAAGTGAAATTTATGTTCTGGATTCCCCGTAGACGCACAGTCTCTGTGGAAAAGAATTTGTGTCTCCAACCATTTATCATTTATATTAATGATCTGCTTGATGCATGTGAAAAGACAAAACTCTATCGCTGCAGTACACAGCCTTTGCTTATAAAATATATATTAACCCTTAACCTCACATGTAAAGCCTATTCTTTATCCTGTACTCAAACAGTCTCGAAGCTTTACAGATATGAAATACACGATAGAAAGCAATGGCAGTCATTAATTAGATTAAATGTTATTTATTAAAGTTAAAGCGATTTATGGAGGTACAAAACTAACGACATTAATTGTCAATGGATTTCTCCCATTAACTATTAAAGAAAACATCAACCAATCTAAACAACAATTGCAATGGCTATACACTGATGATTATTACGGGATATTTATTTGGTTATTAAAATTAAAAGTTCTTTTAAATACATTAAATAATCCAATAAATATTTAAGCATCAATTATGTTCACATTCAATTATGTGCACGTGAATAAATCATGTGATAAACCGCTTCCAAATAATGTACATTTCATGCTTCGATTTAGCTCATCACGTTACTAAGTGATTTTTCATTGTTGGAAATCTTTTTTGTTTGTTTCCTAACAAATACATAAAAGCCAGCTTACTGATAAGTTACAATGTATTGTTAGATGTTCGTTTGGCAAATTTCTAACAATAGGAATTGTGCTTTGGCAAAATTACTATAATACTTTTCTGTCAACGTGCGCATGCGTTTCAAATGAACTAAGATAAGGATCAAAAAGCAGTTGTCATTACAATATTTGATTTAAATTGTTCAGTTTAAAATAAACCTGCGATTTGTCGATAAACATATTGTCGTTTCCAACCAAAAAGGAACCATACTCGAAATTTCCTTAAATTTTCTGCAGATTTACAAAAGATCGTTTTTTTTTCCTTTTTTTTTTTCTTATGGAGATCTCATGGATCATTTATTATTTTTTCCTCTATACTATCATTACGGAAAAATAACAAATCAACAAAATGAAAATGTAAATTCATTTGTTATAATACGGTTCCTGTAAACCAGGATTAAAACAATTTCTTAAAAAGTAACCGCAGCTATTAACGAATGATAAAATATAAAACACACGAAATTATGTCTAGTGATGGACTTCCGGTTCTTTAAAATGCATTTCCGTTTTAAGAATAACAGCTACTAATAATATCACTACTTTAAAGATATACTTCCGCATTTGACTACGTATTTCCGGTTTCATTCATTTAAGTTAGAGCAAAAATGTGTTAGGCCATTAGCAATAGCTAGAAGCCTTAAATTAGCATTCAAAAAATGTTGCTTCAGAATAGACGGTTGTGTGTGCTGTTTTGAAAATTAATAGGCAAAGTATGTATGGTATCAAGCAACTTTTACTTCCGCTTACACATTTCGAACTTCGATTAAGCAACTTTTACTTCCGCTTACACATTTCGAACTTCGATTAAGCAACTTTTACTTCCGGTTGCACATTTCAAATTTCGATTTAAGCAACGTTTACTTCCAGTTGCACATTTCAAATTTCGATTTAAGCAACGTTTACTTCCAGTTGCACATTTCAAATTTCGATTTAAGCAACGTTTACTTCCAGTTGCGTATTTCGAACTTCAATTTAAGCAACTTACTTCCCGGTGCATATTTCGAACTTCGATTAAGCAACTTTTATTTCCGGGCGCACACTTCGAACCCTCTAGAAATCAGTGCTTCTAGTTGCATACTTCTTATTTCATTATTGAATTCGACCACCTTGTTATCGCTTATCGCTTAGTTTGGTGAATGGAAATGAAAATAATTTATATTTCAATCACCACCTACCCTTCCCGATAGAATACTTAAGCAAAATCGCCATTAAAAATGTTAAATGGGCTGAGATGTCTCTTTCCCCCTCCTCACACATACACACGACATGCCAGGAGGTTATTTCATGGGCAATTTAAGAGTCCCGTTGTTTAGCTGCCTTTAATAGAAAATTTTCAAAGACTCTATGGCCAAACATGCAGTAAACTTTTTCGAAAGAAACGCCTGACAGATCAATCTTACTTATTCATGCCACTCGCGTTGTTGTTCAGACACGGCAACCGGGCGATATCTGTACTCGTGACTAACCCTAGTGCAGTGTCGTAGAGATAAGCGAATATATTAGGTCTGCAAGAAATGTGAAGATACGCTATGATAAATGGACTTAAAACACTCATCAATATTTAAGGACTTTGCTTTACCAGAAGTGGGACTACATGCTTCCTGTCTATTTATTATTTCCAGAAATCTATCTATTATTTGTGTTGCTTCACCATCTCTCTATCCACGTATTATATATATATATATATATATATATATATATATATATATATATATATATATATATATATATATATATATATATATATATTGGACTGTCTATAGATTAGATATGTCGACTTCTTTTTCTATCCACCTTTACAGTGATCTCATGTTAGAGGGGATCTGTTTTTGTGTCTATTTGTCTATCTAGCGAACTATTATGAGATCTGTCTATCCAACTAATAGACGGAATAACCTAATTGTTTATCTGTGGATCGTTCTTTTCGTATGTTTTTAATGATGTCAAAATGACACTATTTTTGGACAGAAATAAAATCGTGCGACTATCATAAGATAATAAAACTCAGTGCTCTATCTCAAAATAGCAACACTCCCACTTTTGTTTTGATTTCTACACTCAGAGTAGAATAAAAACATAACATTTGTTACCTTTCGAATGATGTTAATATACTTACTAACCATTGACTAAGAAATAAAAGTACTTGAACTACGAGAATGGTGGAAAGAGAGACTCACTTTCCACGATCCTGGGTGCCTCTATATGGAATGGGCGGGCTGTCTAATGGCTAAAGCAACTAAGGCTATGACGCCAATCTTTTTATTATCAAAAACAGGAGACGCCCGACATCAATTTGCTGTCCAACAGCAAACCCACAGAACTTGTTTTTTTCTTCTCTTTCATTCTGTTTACCTCTATTCTCTAAAGCAACCAACCATACTGGTGTTCCCAATGACTATATTCTAAAGCTATTGAAACAAATTACCAGTTAGCTCCTGTCCACTCTTAGGTAATATGCTGTGGATTCTCTAAGGTTGCCCATGTTGAATTAATATAAAAAGTTACTTATTGTAACTGAGGAATTTCATAACAGCAAAACACAATGTTCTGTATGCTATTACAACTGAGTAATGTGTGAATCCACAGACTTCACCCATCCATTTGTGTCCAGTGCTCACAGTCATAATGAGAAGTGTTTCAATAGTGGATATCAACAACTCAACGGATCCGCAACTATACCGTCATCGCTATTTCACCAGATATCTTCGCAACTGCCTCTCAAATGGACAAACCGACGCAAACCATCAGAAAAAAAGGAGTGAAATACAAAACTTATTAGACGCAGTCATCCCCTCCATGCCGGCCTGGTTGGCCGAGTGGTTAGTGTATCCCCTCTCCAACCAAAAGGCTGCGGGTTCGAATCTCGCCGTGGGTATGGATGTTTTCTGATTGTCCTTCACCTTGATTCATACAAGTAAGAACGCCCCCAAACTAACTGGGTCACCATGTGGTAGTAGACCCAACCCTCCCGCAATGGGAGAGGCCTTCATCCTGTAGTAGGTAGAAAACTGGCTGAATATCATCATCATCATCTCCTCCATATTCAATGATACAAGAATCGAAGATACTTTCCGTTTTTCCTAAGGGCTTCAACTTTTTTTCCCCTAACCATCTTCGATCAGCTTAATAAACTAAAATGTTGTCTGTAAAAGCACGCTATGTATATTTATGACGTAAGAGATACGAAGGCAAATGGTTGAAAGTAATGCCAAGCATCTTGCCACCGAGCTACGAACGGCCACCTGATTGATGCTAACTGAACTGTTGTTGCTATGGAAACATGGAACCATTATCAGATCCATCTGAAATAAACAACGGACAAAAATAGAGAGAGAGAGAGAGAGAGAGAGAGAGAGAGAGAGAGACTGTAAATAACCCACAGTTTATTGGTTCCTATAAGAAAATTTATTTTATTTTTTATTTATGAATGTTTTTCATAGTTTTCAAGTCTAGCGATTTTTCAAGTTTTAATTTCCTTTTTGAAATTCCATATCTGAAACCCATCTTATGACTTTAACAAGTTATCCACAGTGACCCATGAAAGTCTACGTTCTTTTTTTTCTCTTTCTTTCTATATAATCTTTTCTTTTCTCCAATTTTAAAATTTTACCCAATCTTGCTGGACTAGATTTCTATTAGCCTGTGATGCTCCTGAAATCAATCAAAGAATTATTCCACGTACTAACTTCTATTTTAAGCTAATGATACTATTACCAATTTTTTTTTCCCCATTTGTTATACTTTTTTTGCACATGCGCAAATCGTTTTGGCAAACTGCTGTTTCTCATAAGTGTCCAAATGTAATAAACAAATAAAGCTACACTTTAGAGTGATTTTCATTAAAACTATTTCTGTAAAAAGAAAAAAAAAAACATCGTAGACGACATTTTATTTAACGAGCAAATAAAAGAGAGTCGCTCATTACTGTTAACATCCTGGTTCTTGCAAGATATTTGAATTATTCTCCAAAGTATCCATTACGGAATCATGCAGAGCTGGCAAATCACTTTTTGTTTATTTATTTTTTTAAAAATCTCTATAGAGAAATAAAAAAAAAAACAGAAAAGAAAGTTACAAGAATTAGCTACAGCTGTTTTTTTTTTTTTTTAATCATCAGAAAGGCCTTCATTAAATCTAAACACAGCAAATCAACCAAAAAGGGAATAAAATGGGTTTGATTGACGAAAAAAAAAATGTCCATCCCCTCATAGCATTCGAAAATCCCATCTGCAGACACGATTCAATAATACACGAGGCATTTGGACCCGAGGCTGAAGCGGTATTACGAGATTAATCGTTCGTCTGACATAAGGAACAATTACAATCGTATCCATTACTGAAAATACCGCATTAAGCAACACTTTCGAAATTCCAGTCGCGGTAATTAAAGGATTCCATTAGACACACGATCCACAGCTGAACCATACATAACTGCAATTGTTTGTTGGGTTTTTTTTTTTCCTTTTTTTTTTTTTTTTTTTTTTTTCCGCTGATGTTTCCAAGTCAAGTACCTTCTCTCCAGTCTTAACGTTCACAACCGAACAGTGTTCTCCTTTGAACTCCGTTAAAAGTCAGCGTTCGGAATACGGCGCTATTGTTAAGATTGACAACACTGTTTCGAAATGGCATAAACCGCATATTCCACGATGACAGAGGGAGAAATAGAAAAAAAAAATATTACAACGAAAGAAAATAAAGAGAAGGCGAGAGAGAGAATAACGTAAACAAATAAATAAAACGATGGATTGAATTGAGAGAGTAAAGAATAGCAAAATCTCTGCACTCATCCAACAACAAAATTAATTTTAAAAGAAGTTATATATTACTTCTATTATTGCCAACGTGTCAACCAACTCGGATTCCTCTAATGTGTTAAAATGGTGTGCACCTTATGCTAAACGGAACAATATTTAGTCAAAACAGATAGTAATGCCTCTTCTATTGTTTACCGTATACTTTTTCATTTGCAGTTCTTCATGCAAAATATATCCTACACGTTCTTTTGAAATGCCTATAGTCACAGCAATTTCACGCACTTTGAACTCGCCGGTCATCCAATACCATATCGTGCACGTGATCAATGATTTCTGGTGTGGTTACACTTTTTGGACGTCCTTCACGTGGATCATCTTCAAGGCTGGTACGGCCAAGTTTAAACTCGGCAGCCCATTTCTTAATTGTCGAAAACGAAGGAGAAGAGTGCCCAGAAACGTTTATGTACTTCGAATGAATTTCTATTGGCGTTGAACCTTCTTTTACAAAGAATTTTATAACCGCACGATACTCAATTTTATGTATTTCAAGGGATACAGACAACACTTTGGTTTCCGACAGCTATATAAAACAAACTACTTGATAGAATGACTTGCAACTTCACATGGATGCTTATGACAGATGTACCAACTTAGAAAAAAAAAACTGCCGATGGTGTTGCCATGTATTGTCGAGGCCGAGAACTTTTACTATCATAATACATAGCTTACATAGCTGAGTCAGTATAGACGAAGCCCTTTAGTCGGAAAGAACTGGGTTCGATTCCCGTCCATGACGTGAGGAACCTTTATCTGGTCTCTTTAGACTAAAGATGAGTTAGTTGGTTTCATACAGAGGTAGGGTTTTTTTTTTCACCCGGAAACTAGGATTTTTTTTGTCCCTCAGAACAAGCAAACCGGCCTCGTGAATACACACTGATCTACAGTCATAAAATACATACTTAATCCCTCATTAAGAGGGCTCAACCAATCCTAAGGAATGGGGGAGGAAAGGGAGAACCCCATACGAAATAAATGATAGTAAATTATAGCAATTTTATGACCTGTCACAGTTGTTTACTATAACACAGAACTACGTTGAAAATTACCATCGAAACTGATGGCTTGTCGTAAAGTAAATCCACATATAAAAAAAAAAAAAAACAGTGGCCATACAAGCGTGACACGTTCACTTTCTCCCATGCTCTTTTTGAGACTAGTAGGGAAAAACAAAAAGGGGGGAGGGATTATTTCCTTAGTGGTGTAACGGTAGCAATGACATGACATTGATGAAATACCTCCTAGCGAATCTCCTGTGTGTCAGGTGTTCTTTCAAGTATCGGAAACAGAAGCGAGGAAGTAAAGAGAAAAAAAAAGCTACCCGTCCACCCTTCTCCCTACCATCACACACACGCTCCCAGTCTGGCAAAGTGTAAAGATATGATAAATATTTAAATTTGGTTTTTCGATTAAGAGAAAGGTTTTCCGTTTGCGCGTGGATTAGGAGAACTCGAAGTGAGGTTGTGTTTCATGCAAGCAACACTTACCGAACGAAGCCTCTACTACTGGCCAACGTATGCACTTTTATCACTAAAAATATTTATTTTTATTATTATTTTTTACGACCCTCTGTTTTCCTTGAGATTTTCGCACTGCTGACTATCTTAAGCCGTTTAAAATGAGGTATGGCACTGGAAGATTTACTTGCCACCTTTCTTAAAATCCTACTCCCTAGAATTTAGCCATCTTGGTATCTAGAGCTGGATATGTGTCGTAGAAAAGACTGCTTATAGCTTGATGCATAGAGCAATAGCAGCACTACAAAAGTTACACACAACTGTTATTTCCAGCTTTGGGCTAGATTTATCTCTAAAGAGGTTGCCACTATCATCCCCGCTGCTGGTACCTAAAGAAGAGACCTTCGCTAGCTATCTAATGCGATCACCAAACATGTGCACGGGGGGAAGAGCGGGATAGAATAGAAACTAGGAAGGTGGAGAATCAGAACGGGGGTTAGAGTGATACCGTCGGCTTGCAGAAGATAAAAATGTACCCTATAGATCTTTTTCCCTACGTAACACGGTTTTCGTTTAGGATATGCACAACTACATATATACCCGAACAACATACGGTTTCTTGCATCGCTATCCACCTTTATTTCCCCTCTATCCCCACACTTCTACCTTAACCTTGTCGTCGACAGTCGAGTAGCACACAGAGGTTTGGATGCTTTAGTGCTTTGGATACCTTTCTGGGAAGTTTTTATATTCTTCGATAGCATTGTTGGAGTACTTTATAGATTGTGCCCCTTATCTGAGGTAGTTTGTTCTGGATGAGAGTCAGGGAATGGTTTATTATTGTGTAAAAATGGGTGAAAAGCATTATCGATGGCTGGGAAGCTAGCTAAGACTTATTTCTTTGGAATAATTCACAAATATGTTTGAAATGTTTGCATGCATAAATAACTATAATATTATAACCACTATAATGTTATATCTTTAAGTTCAAAATGGCACAAAAGGGATATTAAGTTGGTTTTTTAATGATAACATCATTTCTGCACTACATGATCAAGATCATTGTTGAATTATGCAATCAACAATGCAAAATAACTTTAGTCAAGATCATTGTTGAAGTATTCAGTCAACAATCCAAAACAACTTTACTAAATATCATTGTTGGATTATTCAGCCAACAATGCAAAACATCTTTACTAAATATCATTGTTGGATTATTCAGCCAACAATGCAAAACGTCTTTACTAAATATCATTGTTGGATTATTCAGCCAACAATGCAAAACGTCTTTACTAAATATCATTGTTGGATTATTCAGCCAACAATGTAAAACATATTTAGTCAAGATCATTGTTGGATTATTCAGCCAACAATGTAAAACATATTTAGTCAAGATCATTGTTGAATTATTCAGTCAACAATCCAAAACAACTTTAGTCAAGATCATTGTTGGATTATTCAGCCAACAATGCAAAACATCTTTACTAAATATCATTGTTGGATTATTCAGTCAACAATGCAAAACATCTTTGGTCAAGATCATTGTTGAAATTTTCATTAACATCATTGCTAAACGACTTCAATCAAAATCATTGTTGTGTTATTCAATCAACATTGCTAAACAACTTTAGTCAAGATCATTGTTGAAGTTGTTGGTAACAGCAATGTTGACCATATTGGGCCAACATTGCTGTTAAATTACTTCGGTAAAGATTATTGTTGAACTATTCGGTCAAGATCATTGTTGAATTATTCAACTAGCATTTTCAGCAGTTAAGATCATTGTCGAATTATTCAACTAATATTATCAGCAGTTAAGATTATTGTTGAATTATTTTATCAAAATTATTGTTTATCTATAGACCTATCCAATACTTTGAAATTATATGTGCAAATCAATTATCAATCTAAAACCATAATGTAGCAAGAAATTCTATAAATTAAGACATTCGAATGCTTATACTTAGTAGCAAATATTCATGCTTCATTAGGTCTCTACGAACGTTTAAAAATCGTTCAACCTTCTAGGAAGCTGTTTTGAACAAAAGAAGAAAAAAAACAGGGAAAGGACGTTTATTTTGGAAAGGTTTAGCGTATTTTCCCCCTCTGGTTATCTTGATGACAGCCCCCAGACCCACTCTACGTTATAAATGGCAGGAGTAGGGAAAAAAGGGGGGGAGGTAGTAAGAAATGAATGCAATGCCATTTGGTATAAATCAAGCAATCAATTTTACCCTTACACAAGACTTGCACAGCTCAGAGGATGGGTTGCTGCAGCTGTAATGCAGTTTTTAATTTCCACGGCCGATTGGTGGGCGAGGAAATGGTTTCACAAGACGCTATAACAGATGCAATCCACTCTTGGCAACTGCTCGGTCTGCTAAAGCATCACAAATGCAATATGGAGGAAGCAAATGGGCGAAGGGAGAGAAAGGAAGAAGTGATAGAGAGAGAAAAATAAGACTGGATTGCTAAAAAAAGGAAAAACGAAGATATAGAACAGACAAATAATGTTTATTTAGCGAGAAATAGTATGAAAACGTAAGAAAAAAAGATAAAAGAAAGTGACAACTATGGTAATAGAAGGCAAATAAAGAGGAAAACGAAAAAAGTAAGATAGAAACGAAGTTAAATGGAAAGAGTAAGACAAGAGATTGGTTGGTCGTTTGTTTCTGTTAAGTTAAAGAACTAAGGCTATGAGACCAGTCTGCCCATCACGTGTTTATCTGACTGGTTTGCATGTTATGCAGACTATCCGGGAGGGAGGGCAGAGAGCGAGATAGATAACGCACTTCTCTGCAAGACCGAATGAAATACAAAATGCAATATCAGTCCGCGATACCCAGTATTGAAACCCCTTACGCTATTTTCTGTTACGATAATCCAAACCTGTATATTGCAATTAATAGTCCTACTACCTTTTGAACCAGTCTGTTGCTGGTGGAGTTTGCGCAGTCTTTTATTGCCTCATTGTTATTAATCCAATCTTCAGTTATGAATGTTAAATTATGTTTTTAAGTTCCAAATTCAAATAACAGATGGGGTTGTGATCTGAATCTTGATTTGACATTTTTCACATAACGATCTCTTCTCTTACGTCATGTCTTATCCTAAAGAACGGATCATATAAGAAATTCAAATAAATATTTAGACATATTTTTCCTCTAAAATGCCCAATCTTTCTTTTTAGAGTATCATTTGTTGCATTCGGTATGAAGTACTTCGAAACACTCGAATCATTTTGAATGCCATCCTTCACACTAAAGAGTGAAGAACTTAACGAATTTATGGGGGATTTCATTCATTATTTTAACGAGATAACGTCTGTAATTTTATTGTTAATTACCCCGAGTGATTAATCTTCCCCCATCTTCCCTTCAGAATCTCAGATGAAGATAATGTCAATGGCACACATTGCAAGCATCAAGGGTTAACGCGATTGGTTCGTTCGAAGAACCATTATGAAAGCAATGTAATGGGAACGAAAGTCCCTTTCAGAAACCATTTAATATTTTCCGCCCACCCTACAAAAGGGGGAAAAAATGAATGTAAAATGTCGTCATCTATTTAAGCCACCATTCTCAATTCAGTCCAGTCTCATCGATTCCCATTGTTTCGGTTTCCCCCCATCCTTTTAGCTCAGACCATGGAAGGGTATAATGGGAAGCCGAGCCCCCAAGTGATACCCGCAACGAACAATAGTACCACACTCTTTTCCCCCCTTCTCTCTTGAGTAATGGGCTGTTTTAAGGCTATTCCATAAGGGAAAGGTAGAGGAATTAGAACCGATTTTTTTTAAAGGGGGGGGGGTCCTGCCTTTGTTGGGGAGACTTGTGGATATATTAAATATCCTAATTAAACTGTTATCTGTCTGTAAGATGATCCCATAGGACTCTAATGAGGGAATTAATGTTAGGGGACATTGTGCAGTATATTATATTTTAGACATGCGCAGGAGTGCTAAGCTTGTCCACATCTGTAGGGATTTTCGTGCAAAAATGTACCAGGAAAGTTAGAATTGGAATTTTGCAAAATCAAAGATTTTATTTTTATGCCTGGTAATGAGGAATGATTTTGAGCATTATTAAGTTTGAAATCTACAAATGACATTTCTTTATCTCATTTACTATAAATAGAAATCTAAATTGTCTTGAATTTATTCAAATCAATGAAATTTACAAGCTTCTTTTCCCATTGTTTATTTCTTTTTATTATCGAAAGCAGACGAAATGAGAGTCAATATTAAACAAATCTTACCGGCAGTAAAATGCTGATTTTAATCGCATTGTTAAAGTTCCTAAAATACAAATTCAATTTTGATTGTTGACTATGTACTGGGAGGTTACTATAAATGGAGACTGGATAGAGGAATAATGATGCGTTCTAAATGAAAACATTACCCGCAAGTGAATTTCGATTGCTTGAGCCAGCTGGTGATAACTAGCTATTTTCAAATACTCCATCACATTATAGACCGTGCAGGTTATTTCCCACATACATGTTCCGAATTTTCTATTTTCTTCATATTAACCATATCGTTTATCCCTAATATATTAACAGCATCGCTTCATATGAAGAATAAAACTTGAATTTGGTAGACCGAGAAATTAATAGTGAGTATAAGTATTACAAGTGTTTCTACAAGTAATATTACAAATATAAGTAGTTTTTAAGTATAATATAAAACATTAAAAAGAATAAAGCAAGCGTAAAAGTAACACGAAAAAACAATAAAAGAAATAGGCTAGTGAAAGAAGTATGTGTGCGTATCGAAGGACCATAGTCATACTGGTTACTAGAAATATATAAATGAATATAAATACATTTACACTAGATATAATCATATATCTAGGATCATTTCGCCATGGTATAGACCAGGGGTCGCCAAACTTCTTTGACCGTCGGCCCTTTCAGGAGTTTCTTGACTTTTTATCGACCCCCTCTATTTTACTATTACGTAATTATAATAGGACAGCAAAAAAGACGCTTATGTGAGTTTTTAGATTGTTTATTTTATAGTTACAGTGTTTATTGTATGCATAATATAGTATATATTATTATATCGGCTTAACGTCAAAGGGATACGTTTTTGTTTTTCACGTCCTTCTTAACATTACATATTTGATAGAAGGGATAAATAATATATAAAATATATTTATATAAAACCACCGACATACCCTTTATTGGTAAATACGTCATTTTGGCCTACTTGATTGGCCTCCGTAACTATTTTCATGACCTTGCTCCATGTTATAGGTCCTATTCATGTCACTGTTCCCACGATTCACTCTTAATTGCGTTGTCATTCAGGATGGAGGTAATCCAAGTTAATCGAATTAAATATTACCCGTACAATGATGTCTTATATTTTTCTATCGACCCCTGAGCCCGAATCTACCCCTAACAATGTTTATATCCACCCCTGGGGGGGGGGGGGGAGTCGATATCGACCACTTTGGCGACCACTGGTATAGACGAAACACTTTGGTTGGAAAGACCTCGGTTCGATTCTCGTCAGTGGCGTGAGGAACCTTTATCTGGTCTCTTTCGACTAAAGGTGAGTTAGCCGGTCTCATGCAGAGGTAGAGGTTTTTTCCCCCGGAAACTCGGGTTCTTCGACCCCCAGAACAGACAAACTGACCCCTGTGAACACATACACGGACTACAGTCACAAGTATTGTCTTTAGGGGATGCAGTAAGGGGAGTGGCGACCCGGTTGCATTAATTAGCTGAAATCCTCCTCGGTATGGGGAATCAACCCGTCCTAGGATAGGATGGACGAGTAGATATGATGATAGTATGTAAGGATGCTACTGATTATCCTATGTGTTTAAAATACAAATCAAAATTATTTAATCTCAACGTAATCTCTGAATTGTTTTTAAATGTATAATCTGAAGCTGCATATTTTATTTAACTGACAGTTTATTGTAACTGCTCAGGACTATTATATTCAAATAATTTGTGAAATATTTCGTATTAGTCTCAAGTGTCTGTCAGAGCGCAGAACAAAATCTACGTTTTCTATAGAAAAATTATAATGTTTGCTTACAAGTAGTAAATAATTGTAGAGAGTTTGTGTATCTCTGTTTTATAAGTAGATTACGATCTGACTTATCTGTTAAAACATGTATTTAAGTTCATGATTAATGGGATTTTCTAAAGCCTCGAGGTTCGCCTGAGTATAAACAAATATCATGTCAGATCGCTAATTAAAAGATTCAGTTATAATTGTTAAACTGAAAACCGTCATCTTATTACCTACTTCCTTGTTTTTACTCCCTCTATCTCTCTGAAAAAAAAAAAGATAAAAAACCTTTTCATTATACTCTACTAAGGATGTAATATTATAAATACATTCAGTATAACCGTAACGAACAATGAGGAGTAAAAAATCTTTTCATGATTATGATCAAAGATATCGTTTGCCATTCACATCGAAGTTTAATCAACCCATTAAATATGTTGGATGTTCAGTTTTCCTGCTAAGAATAAAGAATAATAGTTAAAACGAAGATTTAAAAGCTATTACAAAGTGACACAAAAACTTGAAGGGTAGTTAGTAAAATGAATGGAAGTACTGACAATATCTCAAAGAAAGTGCCTTGCAGAAACCCGAATAATTTATGAAGACACACACACACACACACACACACACACACACACACACACACACACACACACACACACACACACACAGCCGAGAATAGAATCGTTTTCTGTATAAAACAAAGGGAAGAGCTGTTTAGTTTCCGAGGCTGAGATATTTGACAATGGAAGTAAAAGACAAGCACCGAAATTTCAATTGAGAACATTTAGAAGGGGGAAAAAAGAATGAAAGAAAATGAAAGCAGGTGGATTGTTTATGTTACAATGTAAAGAATGAAACTTTTGAAAGATGAGCGATTACAAAAAGAAAAAAAAAACATATAAAGATAGTGCTAAAAGAACAAAGTTTGGAAAATTGTCTGTGAAGAAAAGGAACTACTACAAAATCAAGTATTTGTTGATATTACAAGAGAGTGAAATCTCATACTGAAATCTAATGCGTTCTTTTACTCAAAAAAAAAAAAGTTAAAATATATATATATTTAAAAGCGTACAATATATAAACAATGAAGGTTTTCAGTTATTTCGCGGATATTTGTCAGCATTGTCGATTTCAGTTTTTTTTTTTTTTTTTTCATTGTTGGGCGCGCGCCCACGTTTGTAATTATAAGTAATAACTGAAGAGCGATTGTTACTAAACAATTGAAATCAACAATCAATGTTTTGAATAAGAACTGCATAAAAAAAATAACATTTTTATCTTCTGATTTAAAATATGACATTGTTGCATAATACCGAAAACGAAAACAGGCTTTCTGGGGTTAAAAAAAAAATAAAAGCCAATTCGGTAAAATTCAACCATGTTGTTTCTTTTACGTATTTCTCTGTTACTTCTTTATTATTTTATTGCTGAACATTGTAACATGCGTTCAACAATGTTAAAAATGAAGGATAAACTAAACTGTGGTTGGCTAAAACTGCGGGGACAGTAATAGCTCCGTGCGGTATTGTATATCTGTCACAATGACACTGCACTTCTCTAAAACAGGCCTGTCGTCAGAGGTACAAATAGAAACGCATAAAAGTGATTCAGAGTTTTCCTGTGCAGCTTAGTCGACAACAACAGAAAACAGCATTTACGATGTAACCTTTCTCAGGACTATTCTACGTAGCCATTCACTTGGATATATATGGGTTTCCTCTATAAATAACTCACCTCTGAGTAATGGAGATCGTTGCTTTGTAGGAGGAAAATCCTTTTTTTTTTTTCTTTTGGACATTAGTTTTTTTTTTCTTCGCCAATATTTTAGATTATTTGCTGAACCTTGCATTTTTCTTCTTATACTAAGGTCATCAATACCCACGTTTTTTTTTTTTTAAAGAAAATACTGAAAAAAAAAACGGAGGTAATTTACAAATCCAGCGCCACCTACAGGACAATGTATGAATAAATGGTCTTCTCCCCTCCAAACTGGAGTACATTTCTATTGAGGTCAAAGGTCACTACGTCAGTTATTTCTTCACGAACGGTACTCTTATTATATGAGGTTCTAGGTTCTCGCACGTTCACTTGTGGAATAAGAGGCTCTGATATGGTCACTTTATAAATATTTAAAACCAAACCGGTTTTGCTTCCTGCACTACCTTTTGAATCAGTCTGTTGCTGGTGGAGTTTACGCAGTCTTTTATTGCCTTACATTTCGTGCTTCGACCTTTAAGTCTCTGTTGCATGAGACGTCCGAGAGATGGCGCTTTGATAATTGAATAAAAAAAAGTGAATGGTCAGTCATTTATGTCTGTTTTTTTCGCCCGTTTTGTTATGCATGTGTGTGTGTGTGTGTATGTGTGTGTTTTATTCTACATCAGAGGTGCGTAATTCTAATCTGTCTGTAATACTCAGCAAGTGAGCCTTAAACTTGGTTTCTGATTTTGGCCGCGTTTTTCATTTAAAAGATAGATTTGCGAAAATTTAAACCAAAAAAATACTGATTGAAAAACAAAAAAAGAAAGAAACTAAATTAAAAATGCTTCACTATATATAAATTAAATAAATATTCCCTAATTTACAAATAATAATAGTAATAATAAGCCTATGATTTATTTATTTTTTTAATTTTATTATTTTATTTTTATATTTTTTTGCTTTGGCGTCAGAAAGTGGTAGCAACCGACCCTCCACAAATTTATGTTTCTCTGAGTTGGCGACTTTTTTTTTTTTTTTTTTTTTTTTTTAAGAGTCTGGCACTGTATTAGCTCAACAGCAAATTATATTCCTTTTATTACAAAAAAACATTAATGATATTATTCATGTATTTAACCAACAACATGAGATTTATATCTGTTCGTTGTGAACATGGCTATCGCATTGTTTTACTGGGCAAACGTAACGTCAAATGGAGACGATCTTATTATTATGATTTGAAAACATAATTTTAGGAAGGATAATAGGAGAAATGACTTTCATGTTTATGTAATATTCCATGAAATTTAGATTTTATTGTGTATCGCTAAGCAATACTCGATCAATAAGCGGCGACTGGATGTGTTTGAAAATGAATGAATGGATTGCGTTCGGTAGTAAGTTGCTTTGATAATATTATCGTTAACAGCTGTGCATAACAGAGGAACAGAGGAAGGAGGCTATTTCAAAGATAATCCACCGTTTCCTTTTAACAAATCAATCTCATCAGTTTATAGTATTCTGCAGTATTAAGAGTGATACAACACTCCAATAACCTAAAGAAAATCAGATAGCTACAAATGTCTAAGTTACGTTTCCTGGGATGGAAAAAAAAAAAAAAAAAAAAGACGTACTCGGCAAAGTTCGTCCACATCCGTGCGAGACCGGTGCACTCGTCTTTAGTGAAGAACGCCCTTAATAAATATTCTCGGCATCCTAAACTCAATAAATTAGAAGAATTCCCGAACAGCTTGGATGCCAACAGATCATCTAGTTCCAATGGCATTCTCGTACTGGACGAAAAAAATCCATCGTATTGTATGGAAACAAGTCTATAGTTGATTCGTTTCGAAGAAGGTAATCAAATTTCAGCCACTAAACCATCGTCCACCTATTTTCACGTCACTTCACTCAAAAATCATAAAGAAGGACATCAACATGCAACTCGAACACCATCTGGTGACCTCCCAACTAATTAGCAACGAGCAGTACAAATTTAATCAATCTTGTCATAGAAAGGTTTGGAGAAACTCATGTGGTTGCTCTCGTATAAGGCATTGAATCCAACTTGGCTCAAAGGCCTACTACCTCAAGCAAACTATCCTCCTGTGATCTGCCTTCTACCATTTGCAATTAGATCGCCATCATTTACTGCGTGTCATCATAGATGGCGCCTCTTCTCAGATTTCTCCATCAGTGCTGCTGTACCAAATGGCTTTGTAATTTCACTCAAATGGCCTTCTCTCGCTGACCTCATATCCTATCCTAATGAGAGTACACCCTCCATTCCTCTTTATCATTAGACAACCCCTGCAATGTGCATTCATTAGAGGTTCAAATTCTTCCATTGAGCAACACCTTAACCACCAGGACAACTTTGTCAACTTCCATGTTACCAAAAACAGTCTCCTGTCTTATTTATTGCAACAAAGATCTCCCCTTTCTTCCTCTTATCCTTAGAGAACATAATCAGATCTTTCTCTCGTTGAGCTAACCTACATCTTTCGCTTTTTCTTGACACATAAGCCATAGCTTCGTCAACTCCACACAAACTTACGTGTACGTCCTTCATGGAAGAACTGTTGGTCAATATCTATTCAATCCAGCTTGAAACTTATCGAAGCCAATCTCATCCTCCTGTTTAATTTCGTCTATTGATTTTTCAATTATCTCCTAAAAGACAACAGCATCTGTCCATTTAAGAAAACGAATCAACAGACTCCTGACTCATTCTTTTCCCTTAACTCCCAATGTCCACTTGGCGCTGAACTGGTCCAAGTAATTCTTCATAAGTAGAGTTGGAGTATGCAATCGAGCGAAGATCTGGAAAGTTTTGACGAACACCAATAACAAAATTGATATTAAAGCAACTGATATGTTCTTTCTCGTGGTTACATCAGTTGCTTTAATATCATTTTTGTTTCTAGGTATTCATCAGAACTTTCCTGACCCCCTCATCCTATTAAAAATGGGTTCGAATCCAGGCTTTCCAACCAAAGTATGTCTTCATTACTATTTGTTACGGGGGTGCTTTATATAAGTAAAAATAGTGAAAATAAAATAAGCTATAGGAGCAATTGAAATCAGTCAAAAATTTTATTTTCCATAACTACAGTTCTCTTTAGAAAAATTCTTCCTTCACTGTTAAGATCATCCCTCCATCTTCGTCTTCCTCTTTAGTAATTCTAGTTCGTTCCTTGCTTTTATTTTCTATCTTAGGGGTAAAAACGTGTCGTATTTAGTTTATCACTGAGCAATATTTTTTTGCGCATGTGTTGTTTTAAGTACATCGAGTTTGTGGTTGCTATTTAGAGATAGCGAGCACGCTCTCTGTCTCCCTCCCTCTCTCTCACCGCCAGTAGAAAGAATTGTTTTTTTTTTTCGACAAGAGAGCGTTTCTAAAACCGATATTCATTCGTTTCTGAATTGCGTGATAGAGAGAGAGAGAGAGAAAGCTGATTTGCATTATTTTTCCACCGCAGCCAACCACAGATTATATTGAGTCTACTAGCAAAGAGTTTTATATTTCAGATTAGATTTTAAAGCGAAATACATAATGTGCTTCTTTACTAACACAGCAAAGACGGAGAAAAGGGTGAATCTCTCGGACTGAAGGGAGTTCTGTTTTCTTGATCGTACAGACTGATAAGTGACTGGAGTCGATCTTATTTGCACATTTCTAAAGCATATTTTTTCCTTTTTTTTTTTTTTTTTATAGCTTGGCGTTACCGAACACGTTTCTAAAGAAATTTTTTTTTTCTTTTCTCTCCCTGAATACAAATTGCATCATTGGGAAATTCAGAAGATTTTGTAGGTTAAGCAACTGCGTTCCTGATCTTTGAAACCTATTAAATGATATCATCAGTTATTTCTTTAGTATTCTTGTCTTATATAACCAATTCACAAGTAAAAGACGTTTTCCAGATCACGAACAGGTGGTATTAACTGTTTAAAAATGGCGCTGAAAAAAAATGTGCACATGTAATAGAATAAAAACTCAAATACTCTTATACACTGAAAAAAAAAAGTATACACTGTGAATATTTTTATTATCAATGACTGAATGGTTTAATTTTATCTATAACACACACACAAGAAATGAATCCCGCACAAAAAATAAATTTTTTTTCCCATAATTACCAATTTAAAATGCAAGAATTGAAACTAAACAGACAATCATAGATGCATTGTTGTGTAGTGAGTCATTCATTATCGCCACAATTGAATCTAAAACAGCTACCACAAACAATTTTTATTTTATTTGTTATTTATCTTCTTAAAAATTATTTATCTTCTTCTTCTTCTTCCTTTTACAGTTTCCAATCGTAGGAAAGGGCTTCGTCTATACTGACTAAACCACGGAGGCGCTATTATTTATTTACTTATTTATTTTGTCAATTGTTAGATTGTATTGTACCTTTTTTTTTTTTTTTTTTTTGCAATTAAAATGATGAACTTGACTAAAATTCAGATGGATGGACAATTTTTAGTAAAGATCTTAACTGTTAATTTTATTCGAATTCCACTCTGGATTGACGTAAATTTTATTTCCTTCTGTCTTTTTGTTTGTTTGTGCAGAAAAATGTCATCTCCACAAATAATTCTTTGGGTTCGTTTGCATTTTCGAAACGTAAAATCAGCTTTAAAATATCCTTAAAAAGGATATTCGCATTCTATTATTCTGACATGTGTTTTTATAATTTTTCAGACAAATTTTGTTGAAATTATTTGCATATTCCCCAAATTAAAATTTTAACCACATTAATAAAGTTTAGCCTTTGGCTCTTCATATAATTAATAGTTAAAAACAAAATTTGATATGAAATAAGTGCAAGATTCTCTCTTGTTATTCGAATTTCCTGATATTGTTAATATTTTTGTTCTTTGAGTTCAGGATATCTTAAAAATTATCAATCTGAGTACGTTCCAGCGAACAGTTAAAAAAAAAAAAAAAAATAGAAGCTTCCTAGTAATCTCAACCTAGTCGTTTGGTCTCACCATTACTATCTTAGGTGTGTGAGGAGGAGGGGGGGGGGGAGAATGCTTAGAAGCATCTCGGTAGTTTTAACAAAATGTCATCTCCACCCAAGGTGATTTGTAAGTAAGTGCATTTATTTGCCGAACGGTGAGCGAAAGGGGGGGGGGGGGGCGGAGAGACGCGTTAGCTTCCCCTAAGGTGAAATAGGAAAGATAACAATGCCGAGAGATGCCAAAGGTAGAAACTCACAAAATAGAGTTCGATATTCGGTTGCCTTGCCTGTTACAGTTAATGATTTAACATCAGATTTTTCCAGGGGAGGCACACAGCGAGGAGGGGGGGGGTAGGAAGAAAGGGGAAAAAAGGCAAGTATAAGGGGAGGTTTCTAGAAACGGGGCGTGAGCAGACAGATAGAGAGAGAGAGAGAGAGAGAGAGAGGCGCAGGATCGGATCGGATAAAATCGACCACTTCACCAGTCCAATAGTAGGGGTGTAGGGTGGGGGGGAAAGTGAGGGTGGGGAAGACCTTAAGCGGCTCGCAGCGTGTTTCCTTTCGCACGCGTTCTTTTCGGTGGGCAGCTGCCATCGGTGGCTCAGCCTCCTCCATTATCCTCTGCTGATGAATCTAAAATTTGGGGAGGGGGGGCCAGGTCCACGAATGATTCCCTCTCTTGTTGATTATGGCAAGCACGTTGGGATTGTTCATAGCGAGAGAACGCGTTGTTTGTGGCCGTTGCTAGTAGGAATGAGACAGAGAAGAGAGAGAGAGAGAGAAACCTATTCGCGTTAAGGCCCTCACAAAACAGCGCTATCAATCATCACTGACAGCTGGTGTGGGCCGTGGGAGTAACCCCCTCCAGAGCCTCGTGCTCTGCGATGTGTTCTCTTTGGTAGTGTTGCCCTACTTTTGTGCGTTGAGATACGAACTCGGTAAAGATTCATTTCTACAAGGTGCAATTTACCATCCAAACAGCTCTTTGATATGGTCCGTACTTATGTTGGGCAACTGCAGTGGTTTTTCTTAGCAAAGCACCCAATACATTAAGGAAAGTTTTTTTTTTTTTTTTTCCTTCGTAAGTGAAGTTAGGTTTTCATTTTCCCCCCTGCAAGTGATTTCTATTTAAATAAATTATTCTACGCAAGTGTGAAGTAGATGGGAAGGATGCATTTTTATCTATTTAGAATGCAATACGCGAAACCACCACCATCAACTTTCCCTCATTCATTTTTTCTCTTTTTTTGTGTGTGTGTGTGTGTGTGTGAATACATATACGTAATGTTGTTCTTTGGCACATTGCCGGAAAATTACCCCCCCCCCCCAAAAAAAAATTGTCTTCTGCTTAATAACAACCCTCTATCTTTGTTGGTGTCGCGCGTTGTGCAATATACATGTATAAAAACCCAGATGGGAGTGAAGTTTCTATGAGAATGGGCAGGAAGATCGTAAGATCTGCCGGTCTCTTGTAATCAGAGAAATATGATTTATTTCTAATTAACTTCAAAATCGCCGTAGCCACCCCCCACACACCCAGTTTAACAGCGACAAATCTCTTTGTTTAGAAAGACCTAAGTTCTATTCTCAGTCATAAGCAAGAAAAAAAAATTTTTTTTTTTTTTAATCTCGCAAAATAGATATAACTCCGAAGAACACATTCAATTTACATACCTAATAAACCGCTTAATACCTTTTAGTGCAGTCTAAACAAACATGCTGCAAACGAAATGACTGTATATTATCCAGTCCATAAACCACATTGTATAATTAGTCGACCAATACACGCTTCCTAAACAAGACATTTTTATTATAGCTACTTGTATTCGCCTTAATTATGTCCATGAATATCTTGCTATAACATTTTTGTCATATTAAAACACTTGCTGTTGTAATAAGACATAAACAAAAGACGTAGTTAAGTTACCTAAGGCTAGGAACAAAGTAATTCAGAACCTTTTTTTGAAAATTCGATGTTTTTTTTTTTTTTTTGTGGATCGGCACACTTTTTTAATTTGCTGCCTTAGGCAAATATCTCACTCCACCCATCTTCAACTGACTCAGGAAGTCTATTGTTGCCTTATACAATAAAAACATGATGAATTCTCTGTTGTGCATATTGTTGGTTTTAAAACTCTGCATTTGTAAGCTATGCTTTACGATAGCAAAAAATATTTAAGTCCAAATCTCTTAGTATTTAAATATTGGAATTTTCCGTGTAAGCTTATCTTAATGTTGTATTCTTAAGTTAACATCAGTTTTCTCTTATTGTTCAGTATATTTAAGGGGTTGTGAAAATCTAACATTTTGTGACAAGTTACGCTATCATCTAGAACTAAGTTTCACTACAGAAACATAAAATCACATTTTAAAAACAGAACTTGCATATCCGAATTAAAATTATATTTCCAAAACTATCAGTCCAACGTTACCGAAACAAACCAAACAAGAATGCAATAATTAGACACTGGAATTATTAAGCCTAACAAAATAAAACATTTTAATATTTTACAGCAGTTGTTGAGAATAGACGCACCTCTACTGCTAACTAAACTTTCCTTCAAGCTTCGGAACAATCGAATAGTTGTTAGGAAAGGGGAAAGAAGAACAAAAGAAGGAGAGGGGGGACGTAGGCCAGTTGCGCAAAAGCTCTCAGTCTGTTTAAGAAAAATCAATATTTTGTTGGCAGAACAAATGGCTGTCCTCGGTAAGTTCCAGAAGGCTCAGTCAAGATCCCAAGGATCTATGGACCCAAGTTGTGTCCAGAACAACACGAGACTAGCGCCAAATCCCTGGTATTCACTCCAGACACTCACACCTGGGTCTAGAAACGGCATGCCTTGATGTAATAGGTTTGTGACAATAATTGGTTAGACACATGGTTGGTGGGCTGGGATTGAGGGAGATAAATTGGTTACCAGCTTCTTTGTAGCGTCACAGGTGCCATAGGGTTCGTGCCGTTCCTTAAACCGCACGCGCCTGCCAGCCACACACACACACGCACAGAACTGGAGAATATCTGAATTGTTTGAAGTGATCGATCATTGCAAGGTAGTCAAATGCTGCCTTAGGAAGTACAAACATTGTTCTAGAATATAGAATAGTTCAATTAAGAACGTATATATCATTGTCCTTTTATCAGTAGTTGTAGCATTCTTTATTGTTTCAAAAAAAAAAAAACTAAGTTTGAATCGTATTTAATGTGAACTGGCGACTTCGAGAGATTTTTATTCTTACTTTTTTATTTCTATCATTTTTTTTTTATATACACAAAGCCGATGCTAATCTTGATGTTTAGAGAGCTGTAAATATTAAAACAGTTTTTCTTTTGCCTTTAAGCAATTGTAGCATAAATATTAGCTATTCAAACAGTGGCACTGTAAGTTGACTCAGTGGGTACCACGAATCCAATTAAGTCTCGTCATGAATATCACTAAGATCCATTTATTGATAAACCGCAAGAATTTTTCCCTGCCGTGTATTTGCCTTGATCCAATTGTCGGATTAAAATAAAGCCAATTCAAGATCGTGCTAGTAGGAAGAAATATTTCGACTCCATTGAGCATATTTTTATCATCCTTCTTTTATTGCAAAGAACGAAATCTCAACTATGAAATAGCAGAGATTTTTGCTCTTTATTTCCCAAAAACATGTTTATTTCGGCTTGCGTGAAAGTAATTGTTGAAATTTTATTATTGTTGCGAATACCGTTTCAACCATAGCACTAATAAACACAGAAGTGAAGCTTATTTTATGCAGAAAACTTGTTTATTTCAGCTCGCGCGCCAGCAATTGTTGAGCTTATAGATAAGATGTTTATTTCAACCACGCGCCTCATTGTTGAACTGTTAACGATATTGTTGTGCAGAAAATTACAATGATGATAATGAGTAGCAATGAATGTTGAAATCGATAAATGTTTTATAAGTTTTAGATCCGTAACATTTCAGTCAATTATAATGATTCGAAAACTCGTAAACACATAAAGTTGCTTTTAATGATAATGTTATGCAACTAAAAAAAAAACTATAAGTGGTTAAGCTCGAAACTTTAAAGTTTTGAGAATTAAATGAACAGTATATTAGGAATAATGAGATACAGAAGTGTGTAAGTACTTGAAAGCAAATCTCGGGACATGCAGTTTAAGTGAACAAAATTAAAGTTAGTTATTGATGAAACGGCGTATTATCACTTCTGTCAACGACAGTATGTGTGACTTCGTGTCAAACGCTATCTATCTCGAGTCATCTTCTTCCGATGGGGATAATTCACTTTTTTTAACGATGTAATCAGCTTTTTTTTTTCGTTTGTTTAACATTTTTTTTCAGCACTTTAGGAAACTTTGTTTTGTGCATATTATTGCATAAATTGTCATCTTGACCAAGAAAGAAAAAAAAGAGTACGCCCTTCTTTCATTTTTTTTAATAATTAGTCTTACATCTTCATAACAAAAATGCTCGAGATAAAAATAACTTTTTTTTCTATTCGAATTGGCGTCTGTTAACAGAATGGATATCGAAAGATAGTCACGCTAATGAAGACTTAAGAATGCCAAATAAATATACTTTTGTATTATTTATTTAGTAGCGTATTCTATTTTCCCATCCTTTTTCCTGGTGATGATTTATAGTTTTAATTGAGGACAAGGACAGCAAAGGTCATATCAAAGGTTATAGCAGTGAACAAGGCCAACTAGGCCGGCATTGGCTAGTCCCTGATGAGTACCAACAGTTAGAAACGGCTGCCAAGCTAGTGAAACATCATTTAAGCACAAATAAAATGCAAACATAAGGATTCCTAAGCAGAGTTCGTGTCTTTTAAGTGGTTCAAACCAAGGCGACTCCGATTCTGAAGGTTATATTCGCTGTTTAAATTTCCGAAACTTTTTTTTTTTACGTTTCTGTCTATATCTGGCTATAAAATCTAGATGGATTCATAATATCCTCCATTTCAATATCGAAATTTAGTTTTTTCTTTTCTAAGAAAGTTTTCCCAGCTGCCTTAAAGAATATTAAACTAACCGAAGATAAAATTTTGGAGCTAAAAGTACCAACATAAAAAAAAGGAAAAAAATCTCCGAATATTTTCTTACAAAAATCTATTTCAACTGTGAATCAAATTAAATTACAGATTTATATTCATATGTAATTTTTCTCAAAAATAAATTCTTCCGTTTAAAAATCGACTCAAATAAACAAATATCCCTTTATGTATTTATTTTTCATCTTTTTTTATCCCTTTTAAGATTTGGTTACATATTGCCACTCGAATTATTTCCAAGGGGAATATTGTGTTTACTTTTGGCAATCTTGAAGTTAATTATTTTCTCTTTCCAGTTCCGCTCTTTATAAATCATCGAATCCTGCCAACAATGCACGTTTCAGTAGGTTTAAGTGCAGAGGGCAATTCACAATTCTCCGTCTCTCTCTCTCTCTCTCTCTCTCTCTCTCTCTCTCTCTCTCTCTCTCTCTGGTAAACCGTATACAAAAGTAGAATAGAATATGAAGTAGAGAGAGAACATGAAGTTAATCGTTTACTGAATATATAATGAAAATTAACACGATCATGGAAAAGCATCAAACAGCTAACAGAAATGATCATTATTTTGAAATAAATAAATAAAAATAAGATGTAAAGATGGGAATAAAACTGGCAGAATTCGGCTGCGTGCAATTTAAATGGCACGGTGCACTGAGATATCTCCTATTTCGTTCAACCCCTCCATTTTCCAATTTAAAAGCAAACAAGACATTTACCCTTTCCTTTAACTGCAAACAATTGTCTATTCGTTGCTGATGACGTCACACAAACTATTATTGCAATGGAATCAGTTTTACGTAAAATTTTATTGCATTTGGATATATATTTTTAAATAAACTTTTTCCTGTATTAGTTATAAAATATTTAGGACAATTAATTTTTTATTTAAAGGTAAATTATTTTTTAAAAATATAAATATATAATGACAGCTGTTTTCTAGCGATGTTGAGGTTTCAGAAAAGATTTTCCGTATATGTATAATTAAAATATAATGATTTTATCTAGGGGAAATGTGTGTAAACTAACATAATAATATAACGGATGTCAAAGCTTTTTATAATTGAAAATTAACATTAGAAAATTGTGATCATACCGTAAAATGATTTGAATTTACGCACGAGTGTTTTATGGTACGCCTACCAGGAAGCAATGCTGCTGCATATTGTAGATCGGTAAGATTCTTTGCATTTATCGGTTGGGGGGGGGGGGGGTTCAGTTTCTACGTGAAGTTTCTATGAAGTCAAGTTAATTTGATTAATGACGTAGGCCTGTTTTTTGCTTTTTTTTTTTTTTTTTTTTTTTATCCTTGGCTAATTATTTTAATATCAATATGGTCTTATATTTCGATGTTTATGCATTTTTTGCTCTCTAATATTTCTTTATTAGTGAAATTACAAATAAGAAATTTCATTTTACAGGCCATTTTTCTGGGAAATTTTGCAGACAGTTTTGCCAGTGTTAATCCTCTTCCCCTCGAGAAAAATACTGCGGTACGCTCGGCATTGTTAGGCAAGTACATCCGTCGAAAACTTTTATTAACATTTACCATTTTTTTCATATTTTTTCCCTCGTACTTTGATTCGATCTAAAAATAGTAATAATAATAAGGGAAAAAAAATACTGCATGACAAAAACGGAAGGCTCCTGACATCTACTGCCGTTCAGTAAAGTCCATCTGTTCCCGAACCTTAACAAGTTTACCAGGGATGGATGGGGAAAATGCAATTTAGGTATCACTCATCAATCGCTAATACTCTCCAGGCAATGTTTCAGGGAACGATTTTTTTTTCTTCTTTTTTCTTCCTTTTCTCACTCATGTCATCCCCAAGACACAGTGCATTGTTTTCCACGCCAAGACATCAATCTTTTTCATCCGGTAAACTTGTGTATTCCCGAACATTTCCATGTGTGTATTTACACGATGAAAAATGACAACGCATTTGCTGTTTTGCTGCATCATATCGTTAAGGGCTTAATGAAAGGGGAGAGGGGGGGGGAGAAGAGAAATCAAGTGATTAGAACCTCTACGCTTTCTCCTGTTCACAAAACTTAATAAATCCTGAAAGGGCAAAGTGGAGGGGGGGGGGGGTATAATACGTCCACACATGAACGCTGTCACTTTGATACCGGAGTGATTGAAGGCCGCCTGTCAATAAAGTAGCCACATGATAAATGGGTGTCGACTCGCCCGTAATTCACTGACGGCAAAACAGGGGGTTGGGGGGGGGGGTTAGAAATGTTCACCCAGCCGTCGACGTATTAATTTCAGCATAACACATTGAACCTTCTCTTGAAAGGCTGTGTGTGTAATTGTAAAAGCGATACGACCTTAAAGTACGGTTAAAGTTTTAATTTCCTTAATAAGTTAAGAAAAAAGTTTAGCGATAAAAATGTACTATATTCTGAAATTCAACAAAATATTTTGAAACTAACAATTATTTTTATCTGTAGCCGAAAGTAATAATGAAAAATCAGGTTTTTGGAGCTTTATGGTCAATTTCAATCATGATAACGCACAATATGCGTGCATTGCCATGGAAACACTCCAACAATGGAGTTTTGTAAAAGATTGCAGTTATTTACGCTTACACGTGCTTGTTTATTTCGTTTTATTTTATTTATTTTATTTTTGTGAACGTTTTGAGATGAACTGCAAATTTCCGGTTACTGCACAGTGTCGAATTCTCAAACCAATTTTTCCTTAAATTATTAATTGAGAGAAGCTTAAAATTAATTTGAAGCATCTTATGCCGTAAGGTTCAATCATTTCAAAAGAACACTTTTTAAAGGTTTCAAAATTAAAAAAAAAAAAAAACTTTTCCAAGTAAAAAAAAAAATTAAATTAAACAGTTCGGTGTTTTTTTTTAAAAAAATGCTATTTAATTAAGTTTTTTAAAATACGCGCGACTAAATGAAAAATGAAGCTGTCATAAAAAATATATTTTTAAAATAAGGCAACATGCAGAAATATGCGTGATGTCAACACTGTTTTGCAAGTACAAATCAGATTGCTGACGGCACACTTTCTAATGCTATTCTCAAGAATAATGTTGTTTTCTAACGTAAATCTAAGACGATTTTCGAATAATCTTAACGCAAATATGTCTTAAGACATTTCACACTAGACGGAGTCTGGAGCCGTAAAAATAACCGAAGCGAGAAGAAATCAGAGTGCGGTGTTTGTAGGTGCCAATAAGATTTATTTAGCCACCGAAACTCGTATGTTTATAAATGAAAAAAAAAAAAAAGTAAAACGGAGGAAAAAATTGTAATGGAAATTGTCAGGAGAATTGTATATAAATTTACTTTAATACATACTGTTCAGTGGATTTCGTTCTAAAATCTTATCGAGACTAGTTTTTATATCGAGAAAATAAGTCAGAATGGGGAAAAACAAATTCTTTAGAGTTAAGTTAACCAATAAAAATTTGAGCATTTTCTTTCAAAATATTACTGGCATTAAAATATTGCAGTTTTAGAAAACGTCTGTTTAGATTCATCCTTTTACTGATATCTTTTCAACAATGCAACGTCACAATTCCCGTAGTCTATTTTGACTTAATTGCGATCATTGTTAAAATATTGCAATAGTTATACATTGTTTATCTATTGTTGTTTCTTTGCAACAATTTTGTTTGCTTTTAATGTTTGTTAAAAGAACAAGAATAGAACTTTAGACAACAATGAGTGAAATCGAACAATATTGCAATATTATTCAACACTGCGCATGCAATTACGTGAGGCAACACCAGACAATGAAATCCAATTGAATTTTACCTTACACAGATTATCATATGACACTGCAATATCGAAATGAACGGGGGAAAAAAAAAGAAAAGAAGTAGGATAGGTTGTTCTTTCATGAAGATAACTTTAATGCAAAGAGGAATAGCATCATATTTATCTTTCAATAACATGAATTGAAACCGATATAAATTTAGTCGTTCTGAATGTTATTCTGCTTGTTTTTACAAATAAAACTGTTTATTTATAAACGAAAACCTGAAATTAAAAAATATGGTTTTCTAAATTTGTGGACAGATTAATTAAACTATAAGGGGCGCTAAAGGGAATGATGAACGTCCTTAAATGAAACCACATTCGTTGATTTTTCATGTTTTATTCGAATTCAATAAGTCAGAAATTTCGAACCTTCACCATTTTTTCCGTATAAGATGAGCGTCTATGCGAAATGCATTTTAAGATTGAGAAGATTTCGACGAATTTTACTCTTTATTGCTAGTAACACGAAGTTTTTATATTTTTCTTTCTCTGTGTTAAAAATGAAGGGAAAAAAAAAAGAATTTTCTGTCTACTCTATAGACAGAGGATGTCCCCTTTGTAAACTGTTTTACCGAATGTGTCGACGAGCAAGGTCATATTGGAAGTTGTGAGTCACATCCGTTCTTTTGCTAGTTGTCATAAGAAATTGGAATTTTTATCAAATGAAAAAGAAAATGCGGTTTACAATGGGACATAAGGAAAGTTTCTCTGCATGACATGATGACAGACAATAAAACTATCACTTCGGTCAAATATTTTGAATTCCCTTATCCCAATAGAGAGGCAGACGGGAATAAAAAATAAAAATAAATAAAAAACTGAAAGAAAAAGTTTGTATTACGTATCGTAATTTCGGTCCCACTGCGTTAAATATATAATTATTGACTCCTATACTTCCCCCATGTGATTACCTCCCTCCCTGTATGTGATTGCACGTTTTCCCGATAAAGGTATGTTAACCACCAACGTTAAAGTTTCATAAGTCCAAGCAGATAACCATTAATTGAAATCAGATTCGTGGCAATAAAATATTTCAGAGGAATAGCCAAAAGTATTCTTCCGTGGACCATCTTGGTTATCTTCACAGCCATGTATATTCTTGATTTATTCTTGAATATGTATATATATATATATATATATGCAAGAATATTCTTAATTTATATTTGAATATTCAAGAAGAACAATCTTGATGATTTATGCGAAAATTTTCTTGATTATACTTGAATATTCAATAAGAAGAATAATCTTGATTATGCAAGAATATCTTGATTTATGCTTGAATATTCAAGAAGAAGAAGAATCTTGATTTACGTGTGTGTGTATATATATATGTATATATATACTAGAATGGCGGAGTCCCCCCTAGCGCCTATGGCGCCCAAACCCCCGAGTTCCGGGCTGGTAAGACAAAAAACGTTTCAAATTTCGGCTTATCTTTATATATATATATATATAGAGAGAGAGAGAGTAGATATATATTCAAGAAGAATGATCTTGATTTATGCTTGAATATTCCTGAGCATTCTTTTAATGCTCAGGAAACTTTTGATCTTTATTGAAATTCAGGAATCACCCTTTGGAATATCCAGAGCATTCTTACATGTCATTTAACATGCTAATGCATGTATCATGATGACAAATAATAGATTTGAAAACCATGGTTGACTTTAGTAATTCACCATAGTTTTGGACTTATTCGATTATTTTATCGCCTGTTGCTGCCCGTTGTATTGCAATACAAAATCATAAGCAAATTTCAATGCAGAGAACTAACTAAGTTCTGCTTATTAAGCAAGTCTGGTTGGGATAAAAAAAGAGAGAGAGAGAGAGAGAGAAGAAAACACAAGCTACATCATTGCTGGATATGTGTTTTTATATGTATCACTGGTAAACCAGGATCTTAAAAACTTCAGTTATTACAGTCGTAAAGGAGAAAATTTAATTAGAAAGTTAATGTTGCATGGTAGACCCACTTCCGTGGTCTTTCTCCTAAAATAAATAGTGGTAATTTAGCCCTGGGTATGAGCTTTCAGAAATGGGAAGAGATTTTCGAAATGTAGCCGCTGTTATTGATTTTAACATAAGGGTCAGGAGATTTAGTAAATTAGGCTATTTTATAGGATAGGATTTTTTTTATTATTTTGTTTGAAAAAAAAAAAGTTAAGTCATTATATCGTTACTGTGTTCCACTAACGGTTGCTTCAGTGCAGGAATGAAGAACGCATCATAGTAAAAACACCGGAAGAACTAAAAGACTTAGCATCTGTCATCCTCCCAACACAATCGTCCTTTTAAAGCCTTCTGCTGAGTACACAAAGTGATGGTTCCCTTGTGTCATCCTCTTGTTTTAATGAGGCATTTTACAAAGGTTGTTATTCTTTATCTGAAGGTGATTCAAAATTCCTTATATTCAACAATATAGCAACGAAGTGTCGCTTAAATTAGAATCTCGTGGTCTGTATTGTGTCGTTTTTTAAATGGATTAAAAGAGTTGCTGGCTGAATTTTGAGATGGAGGGGTTTCGGCAGAATGCGAAATAGAGATGTAATATAGGAAGACCAGACCCACATATCTTCTTCTTCTTCTCTTCCGTCTAAGACGGGTTGAGTCTTCTCTTGAGCAGGATCTTCCAGTCTTCTCTATTCCTTGCTGTTCGAAAAAGTTCCTTATATGGTCTGCATCCCGAGATGTTCTTCATTAATTTCAGCCTGGTAATTCTTGGTCTTCCAGGTCTTCTTTTTTCAGTTGGAAAAGTATTGATTAGGACGTTAGGAAGTCTGTCTGCGTCCATGCGTACAGTGTGTCCAAACCATCTCAGTTGTTGTTTTCTAATTTTTTCTGTTATTGTATTTTTATACAATAGTTCTTGTCTGACTGCGATGTTTGTTTTCTTTTCTATCCAACTTGTTCTATTTATTTTTCTTAAGCATTTCATTTCAAATGCCAGCAGTTTTTTCTCCTCTCTTTTTTTAACTGTCCAGGCTTCTGCTCCATAGATGACTGTTGGTATAATTATTGCTTCATATAATTTGATTTTGGCTTGTTTCGATATCTTTTTTGTTTTCCAGATTTTCTGTAATTTTCCCATGGCGGTCCATCCTATCGCTATTCTGTGTTTGATTGTTTTGAGTTCATCTATTGTTTCTGTTAGTTTTGATCCAAGGTATATGAAGTTGTCTACTTGTTCTATTTGTTCTCCGTTTAGGGTGGCTGAGATGGTAGTTCTGTTCCTCCCTATTTTCATCACTTTTGTCTTTTGTATATTTATTGTCATGTCATATGTTTTACAGGTTTCATTTAGCTTGTTGATCAACTTTTGTAGTTCATTTAGGGTTCTTGCAAGAAGGACGAGATCATCTGCATATTTGATATTATTTATGTTTAAACCGTTGACATTGATTCCAGGCTCATTGTCTATTGCTTTCTTTACAACTTCTAGATATATGTTGAATAGGCATGGGGATAATGGGCAGGCCCACATATACCAGACCATAATGGAGCATGAAGATCTTGTAAACTGGATTCGTCACAAGCTGTCCAACACCATCTCGTCTTTAAAAAGAAACTACAAATTGGAATTACTTCTTGAAAAATTGAGAATATTATTAATCAACAAGCGTCAAGTAAAACGTCGTGTTCAATATAATTTTTGAGGTCTTCTACGTTTGAAAAGCAAGCTTGCAGAATCATAGCAGAATCAAATATCTCCTTGAATAAAACCATCCAACAGTCATAGTAGAATCAATCATAGCATCAGGAACTTGAAAAGAAATTGATAGACAAAGTAAGCGAAAGAAAACCCTAACTTTTACTTTCTCTCCTTTTTTCTTTCTCTTCTGCTTTCATTTCCTGTATTCAAGATCCGAATATCTATGTATGCAAAAAAGTCTTGCTGTATTCCATCTAAACTCACGATAAGCAACTTTACACTAACGACTTCAATATTTAATTCCAAGTACAGCAAACCAACCGTAAAGATGGCGTTCTCTTGAACACATTAGCATTGCATATTCAATTATCGGAATATATTTTCACAAGAATCTCATCGACACGCACAGCAAAACAACAGCAAAAAAATAAAAAAATAAATAAAATAAAAAACACTACTTGAAGGAGATATTTAGCGTGTACGTGAGATTCATTGAAGCGAGCAAGAGGATGATTTTTATTTCAATAACTTGATAAAGCGATAGATGAGCTGGTAATTACCGCAGTAATTCATCAAGCTATTAAATAATTTTACCATTGCAACGAACTATATGGTTCGCTAGGCAAACACATGAATGGGACTATCTCTTTCGGTATCTGGCTTTAACATAAAGAGGTGTTCAGAATTATAGTCTGACACGTGCACTTAATGACCACAACGACTGTCAATTAATCATTTCTGGGTTCCCATTAGTTGCAAGCAATGACACTGTGGTTCGTTTTCTCAAGATTTCCTCCTCTGCAATGAACAGTTTATTAAGATTTAAGGCTTCGAAAACAGTCGAGGCCTTTTGACAGTGTGACGCACTTCAACCGCTTCAAGTGCCCATTACGAGGTGTAAGGCGGGTAAGGGGATGAGGGAATGAGGCAAGGATTTATCTCCCCCCCTTTCCTATCCCTTATTAGTCTTGCTCGAAAGCAATAACCGGCTTCTTCTATGCGCTGTGTGTGTGTGTGTTGTTTGTTTTAGTTAACTGCTCTTGATTATAAATACGGAGATAATAGAAGAGTTTTGTCATTTCTATTTCACTGATGCTTTGAATTCAATTAAATTTGAATTTAATTAAAATTTAATTATATTATTTTCATTCGAATTAACTTCGAGAACTTCCATTGTATAGTAGGAACTGGAGAAGGCTCGTTAGTTTAGAAATTTCGGATTCGAATTTCGTCTAAAAGATGAGGTAATTTGGAGAGGGGGGGACTTTTTAACTGTGTAGTCACCAGTTTCTAATCGCAAACCGTGGCTGTTCCTTATGCAAAACGGACAAGCCGACCAGAGAACACACCTCGATACAGCAGACTATCTTGTTACCAGAATTAGGTTAAAAAGAAGATAGGATAGTTGGCCTTTATAGGCTGTTACGTTTAGTACACGAAGAAAGAAAAACGGAACAATATGCAAATTAACTTCGATTCAATTAATCTCACCTTGAATATATACAGCAGAGTTTACGGCACGGGGGGGGCTGTACTATTTACTTCAGATGATAGAAAACTCCATAGAAAAATATTTAACTTAAATATTTCTCTTAAAATATTTAACTTAATTTTTTTTTCTTTTCATTTTCATAGGTCCTTCCGACTATGCCATCGAGAACGTCTTATCCAAGAAGGGATTTTCGCTTAACTAAACCCCCCCCCCCGGTCTCTGATAAGTTCGATTTAAAGCGAAACAGTCATTGGGAATAGTTAAGGGTGAGCGGCATTTCGAATTAAAATGCAGGAAGCTAAGGAAACTTTATCATCTCTTTCCACTAAGTGGGTTCTACATCTGGTTTGTGTGTTTTGATGCAGTTAAAATCCGAGTTTCACAGAGTAAATATTCTTTCATCTGCTTCCCATACTGACTAACTTAGGTTTTGGTTTGAAAACGCATAGAAAGGCTTTTCTATGGAATAAAAAAGAATACATTTTGGGAATTGATTCAAATTTACTATTTTTCTATATTTTCTATTGTTTTTTTCTCTTTTTTTTGTCGCTTTTCTTTCAATCCCCAAAGAGAAATTATTTTAATTTATGTATTCTAAGTATTATTTCTGTAGAATATGCATTTCTATTTATGCTTTTCCGAAGCAGTTAATTTGTAGGGGACAGGTAAGTCTTGTTTAACCTAGTTTTTATTTTGCGATAGTATTTCTTCTCGGTTTTTTTTTATTTTTTTTTTAAGTAAACCTTTTGGTGAATGTCGTGATAAACTTTTATGTTATGGTCCAATGTGGATGCAGTTTTCTTTGTTAGTTCAGAGTGTACTAACCGGTAATGGTTCTTTACCGGACCAACTGCTTTCTGATTTTTTTTATTTTATTTTTATTTTTTATCAGCATTGCTTTTAATGGTAGTTTTCTATAAAGAACACGTCTGATAGAGAGGTTTGTCTGATGATTGCATTTGTCCATGTACATTCCACGACCCAAACGATAATTAAATCCAATACGTTTTCTCTATGCCAACTAGCGCCATCTACCTAACAATGCAGCGTGTTAAGAAAAGTCAAAGTTCTTTTGCTAGATTATTATTTGACAAATGTCTCAAACGGTCTATTAAAGTCATTTGAAATGCAAAAAGCAATCATTGGACTTTTTTTTTTTTTCTTCGACTGAAATTAATTTAGCGGAAGAAGTTAATCTTTAAATTCCATATAACCCTTTTTTTTTCTTCTTTCTTACGTTTTTCCATCAAGAGATTAAGGTCAAGATTATAGTCGAGTCTCTATAGAGATACCATGTCTGTTGGTGTATATCCATTTCCGATAACAAAAAAAAAGAAGAGAAAGAAGAGAAAAAATACGATTTTTAGATGATTAAATAAGAAAGTCCTCGTTTTATTTTTTTATCTACATATTGGTAATCTCTCGCTGTGGACAGTCTAAGATAGATGTTTGAAATTTTTAGTTCGTCCTGGTTTGCGCTGACAAAAATGAAAGGGACAATCTCGGTGATCTCAATCTAAATTCCGATGATTTTAATCTTTAAGTTGTTTTGTTGTTCCTGAAGTACAAGATTGATTGCTAGTCTGTTTTATAAGCAAATAACGTCTTTCAAGGGGAAGGAGAAATAACACGTTTCAATCTTTGAGATGATTCCTTCTTTCTTATGTTTCCTATTAAGAGAGAACTTATTAGAAAAATTCTAATTTTGGCACTTTTTCTAGTGCTTTCTTTTTTCCACTTGAACGCAAATTTTCTTTGCAAGAAATACAGTTAATTCTCGAATAATTTTAACAAACATTTACATTCTGACTCTGTGTTTGAAAGACGCTATGGAAAATTCAACTGAGAATATTTTGCATATAAAGTTTGGAAGGTTGTTAAAAGTTGTTAGAGTTGTTAGAATTTTGGATGTGAGGCCATCCCGACTTGAAAAAGGAATATGTTCGGTCTCTATGGGGGGGGGGGGGATTTACGGCTTATCTAACTCTTAGCATATCCGGTACTCTTAGCATTTCGGTACTAAAATATTATTCGTTTGCAACTTTTCGTGGGTGAATTGGCACAGCAGAACTATTTATTTAATTTTTTTTCCTTATTCATTCTACTAGTAGAATAGCTTTTCCGAAGATATCAATGAAGGTATTGATATAAAAATGTGTTTTTTCGCTTTGTAACAAAGAAGGCCCACTTAAAAAGAATTTCCTATTCTAGCGTTAAACAGGTTAAAGATAACTAACAAATTAACTAGATAACTAAAAAAAAATTATTCAATGAGTATGTAAAATATCACGTTGTACTACCGACTCGACCACAGTTTGGTCAAACTATAGTCGGCTAAATTCAAAATTGCTCGCCCATCCTCGTTCGTTCAGTATCTAAGTAAATACCCACTAATGAAATTCTCTACGACATAAGGTCAGAAGACCTGGTTGTTCTTCGCATTACTTTAAAGGCTACGTAGAGGTCTTCTCCCATTATCCAGATTTAACCCTTAAGCGACCCCTGCTGGTGATGTGTCAGATATTGTTTCCGACTGGTACTGATTTTTCCTTTCATTCGTTTCCGACCGCAGGTGATTTTGTTGACATTGGCCACAAGGTATTCCTGGTGAGAATTTTACAGGGTAGTTCACCACTGCTTTCCCCCTCAATTTTATCCGGGCTTGGAACCGACATGTATTCCTGACTGTAATCCACGTCTGTTCTGGAGGACGAAAAACCCGAGTTTCTGAGTGGAAAAACCTCCTACTTCCGTATGAGACCGACTAACTCACCTTTAGTCGAAAAAGACCAGATAAAGGTTCCTCACGCCACTGACGGGAATCGAACTCAGGTCTTTCCGACCAAAGAGTTTCGTCTATACTGACTGAGCTACATGTTTCCGACACTTACTTTTTTTTTTTTTTTTTTTTAATATCACAAAAACTGTCGTCATCAACTTACACACTAGAAATACAAATGGACATCCCCCCCATACGATTTAGTTTTGTTTGGAATGAAATTACATTAGTTGATTGGTTCGTTTTTGGATCAGGATATATGACCTACTTTTGTTGCGTTGTTTCGATCATCATACACACTATAATTATTAGCGTGTGCATTTGCTGCATTCTTTGAATATCGTATGTGATTCATCCATAAAACATATTTGGTTGCATTTTTTGCAATGATCATACAATCATCTTTGGAAATTACCGTATAACCATTTCGACCAATACAATAATTCAAAGTAGGCTTATTATCTTTTCTTCAAACACCTTTAGTCAACTTAGAATGTTATATTGCGTCTCATATGTAGTATAATAATTGGATCTGTCGTGGCTAATTACTATTATCCCTCTGATAATGCGAATAATAGTAGAAACAATAGTTCATTTAATTAGAATAGCATAGACTAATAAGCACTACTGATAAGCACTATATTTTACTCCTAACTTTGTACGACATAGGTCTTTGCTTTGTACGAAAGAAATTAAATCAGCCACTCACATGCGTCAAGGATCACGTTGGCCCTGATGAAAGTAGGACAATTTGCGACAATTCTCCTTAATTCGAATGGAGTGGAAGAAAGAATATTACTTTTTTTTTTGTTGTTGTTTCAGTCCTTTGTCGTGCATAAAGGAGAGGGATGGAAAAGGAGGGAGATCCCAGAAGACTACTCGAAGTCCAGCGCAAGCGTAAGTAAATATGGACGAGGTTTTTCCATGCGTCGTATTACTCTGGGTGACAATCAAGGCTACTAAAGATGAACGCTACTAACTCCGGCAGTGACGGAAGAATCTATCCGCAGAGACCAACTGCCATTAATTTAACATGAAGGAAAATCAAGCGCTGCATTCTGAAGGTTTTATGGTTGGTTGGCTGATGGAAAGGCTCGCCTTGTCGTGTAAAAGGACGCCTCTCTTCCAGTAGAAGTAACAGCGCGCGTGAAGCAGGTATAAGAGTGTAGGGGGGGAGGAAACAGGGAGACAGAGAGAAGACTGTAGTTGGAAAGCCTAATTAAGATCATAAATTATCCGATCCCTTTGGCGGTTTTAGCAGGAAGTCACATTAATATTGGAAAAGTCTAACCTGTCTCTACATCCACGATCTTTGCACTATTTCCTCATAGAAGGGCCCCCCCACCTCTCCCTTTCCTCCAGAAAGAACTCTGGCAGCTATATAAGGCTCTGATAACTCTGTTCGCGTTCTAGATGAAGTCCTCATATCTTTGGTGTGCTGTCAACAATCACGCTTTAGTAGCGAACCGCTAATTTACAGAAAGCTGAGGTTCATAATCCATCGTTGATTAATTAAGCCACTTACTTGTGTGTTCTGGGCAGGTTGTAAACAAATACGAATAGCAAATAATACGGGCTTACACTCATCACCTTCTAAAGTAGTATTATGTCTCGTAAGCTAATTTGAATGGATGATCAATTGATGCTACTTTAAGACTCTAATAAGGTCACATCGAGTGATGAAAATCATCTATCCCCTTTAAAGTTAATTTTATCCGGGCTTCATTCCTCGTATGAAGCTCAGATAAAATTGTTTTTTTTCTTCCAGTATTTTTCCCCCAGTTTTTGCTCTCATAAATGCATTTATTAGACTTGTAAATAAATTTGACAGTATGAAGGTTTTTTTTTATTTTTCCCAGAGACAGTGCACATTATTAGACATTTAGTAGGAAATCACATTAATAAGTTGGTTATTGAAACGTTCATTTGGTGAGCCGTATCATTTAAAAGTTTAAAAACAGTAAATTAACATACTAATGTCATTTTGAAAACCTGCTTGGGCAGGGGGGGGGGAGATTAACGTATTCACTCTCCAAACAAACAAACAGATTGTTGGTTCGAATCCCCTCATAAGTATGAATGTTTGGGGATGTCTCCAAGCCTACGTCAGAGATGGATTGCATCGCCCGGAGTGAGGCCCCTGTCTTGCTCATTGGAGACCTGAAGTGGTTTGAAAATTTTCCATGTCTGGTCTCCAGAGCAGGGTTACGATTATGAAAAAAATAAAATAAAAAATAATAATATTTACCCCATTCACCGTTTATTTTATTCGTGTGGGGTTTCCACGTTCCTCGAAGGCCCCTTAGGACTGGTTGAGCCCTTCTAATGAGGGGTTAAGTACTAATCCTATGACTGTAGCCTGTGTGTGTGTGTTCACGGGGCCGGTTTGCCTGCTTGCAGGATGAAAAACCCCAGATAAACTGGAGGAAAAACCCTGCTGTCCATGCCCAAGACCGACTAACTTGGCTATGGCTGAGAAAGATCCTTGAGCTCCTCACGTCCTCGACGGGAATCGAGCCCAGGACACTCCTTTCCCAGCATATATCGCCACTAAGCTAACCGCGCGGACACATTCACCGTACTAATTATTATTATTATTATTCCTGACACTTCCAAGGAGTCCGAAGGCTCAATGCGGGAGGACACACCTACAACTGTCTCAACTGATACAACCACAACACCGAACCTCTACTACAAATCATCTCCATCAACGCCATCTACCGTCCACCTCCACCACCACTACAAGTAGTATTCTATGTCTGTAAATTGCGTGTGTTCTGAAGGGCCGATTTGTCTGTATGCGGGATGAAAAACCCGAGTTTCCGGGAGAAAAATCCTGCTACCTCCGTATGAGATCGGCTAACTCACCTTCGATTGAAAATCGTCCAGATAAAGATTCCTCCCGTCGCGACGAGAATCGAGCTTAGGCCTATTCCAATCGAAGGACGCAATGTACCGTCGTTCTTCCAATTGCGCTACGGAAGCGCTTAATCTACTATAGTTTTTCACTCTTTTGTTCGTGTGAGTCAAATAATTAAAAAATTAATTTTTTTTAATTTAAGTGCTAATTCATTAAGTTTAAAAATCTATATAGAGGGAGGAAGACAAAATCTAAAACTTTGGAACAAACAAAGTACCACAGTTCCCAATGATCTGAAAAGACAATTCTCAAAGGTAGCATTTGCCTTAGCAACCGTTACTATGGAAACCTTACTGGTGACGATTGTTTTGGTATAACCGGATAACATAAATTCCTATCATTCTTCATATACATTATTGACGTACTAAACATTGTTGGATCTCAACGAAATTTGAAAGAGTTGATAAATTTCAGTTAAACGCCCAGTTACAGAATTTCATCAGAATCTGTCGAGTCGGACTAGCTCCACTTATATGCATAAAGACAAATGCAGACTGAAATTATTATTAATCTTCTGTACGTCTACGATACTATACGATACTAGCATCGTATAGGTTGGACAAGTTATCATGATTACTCAAATTATTATGAAAAAAAGCTGCGCAAATAATTCTGTTAATTAAAATAATTATTAAATTATATGAAGTCATGATAATAAATGGATATTCATGAAGTGCTTATTTAACAAGATAAATGTTAAGGATTACCATTAATTTTTATAAATCGTGTCCTAAATTTCAAAAAAAAAAATGTCTTCAGCGATAGTAACAAGACTTAAAAGCAAGCGTATTCCCAATCTTCCTGGAAGTTTACAATGCACTAAATAAATGGCATTATCCTATAGTTTAAAACTCCCACTTGTACATACAAGCTGCTTTATACTTTTGCCAAGTTCAAGTCCATAAACCGGTTACGGAGTATTATGTGAATGCTTGGCCAAGTAACGAAGTTATAGGGGACCATCTGTGACGAGACACAGAACCAAGCACTGAATACCGAGATATTTTACACAATTTACCAAGGCCATAATTTTATTGTTTCTTAATTAGTTTACAAACCCCAGCCATGCGTATTAAATTAAGGCAACAAACACCCATGAAATGGTAGCAGACTATTTGTTGCACATCCTTCTCTCTCTCTCTCTCTCTCTCTCTCTCTCTCCAATCCGCGCCACGTCTAGGCATTCAGGAAAACTCTATTATGAATAAATATACGTACAGATCCCAATTACGAAGTCAGCTACGCTCACACACACTCAGAGGAAAAGGGATCTATAGACGCATGAACTCTCGGAAATTTGTCTCGAGAAGTATTATGGTAGCTGCAAGAGTGTAATCTCTTTTACCGGCAAATGCTCAGCTCGCTATAAATGTCACTATTGTTTAAGGTTGTCTTATCAGGCGTACGGTAAAAAGTGGCTCGCATTGTCACCTGGAAACAGACACAGAGCACATACTTGAACAGCAAATACAATCTAATTACTTTTACTGTTTTGCCTGTTACGGGAACGAACACTTTTATTTTAAATGGCTTGTAGCTCGAAGGTTTCAATCCCAAGTGGGTCGTGTATCATTTTTGTTATTTCTGATGGATTTCATTCTCGTGCCTTGATGGCTTTATCATAATTGTTAAGCTCAATTTTGACAGACCTTTAAAAAGAATTAACTGCACCTATTAGAATTTTTATCACTTGGTAATATCGTAACTAACCTAAGGGTTCGACTATAAGTAAACGGTTGATAAGAAATTTTTAATTTCAAACCAAGAGAAATATTTTTGATGGAATTATTAACGAATGCGTATAAATCTATTTGAAACTAATGGGAAAAAAAATCCCTAAAGACTCAAGTAATAATAACATTTCCTATGAGTGAAATCATTCATTGCAATTGTACAAACGCTAATGTTATATTTAAATGTAATTTTTTTTTTTTAAATACCAGTCATAATAAAACTGAATCGACTATCGCATGCTAACAGCAATGGATTATGAAGGGATCAACGAAGAAAACGATAGACTGTCTTTGGTTGGAATAGCCTGGGTTCGAATCTCGTCTAGGTCGGGTAAATCTTTTATAAAGGCGTTTTAGTTATGTGAAAAAAAACGCGTTATGGTGTAAGAAACCAAACTTTCCAAGAAGGGAAAACTCGACTACCTCCAGGGTCACCCCCTAATTCATCTGAAATCATTCTAGATATTTTAACGCAGGTTTTCCAAAGAAAGGACATCGTCGCTACCCACTATACTACTGACGTGTTCTAAGAAAATACTGAATTCTTTGCAAATTGATGTTGTTCCAGTTATATCCTCGTCATCACAAATAAAATATTACATTTATTATAATTACGGCTATTTTGCCTGCTTCAGTTTAGGAGTGCCCCTGTTTAAATGTCATTGGCTATTTACTCACGGATTCTTAGGGCATTGTAGATGTAAGTTTACCAAAACGTATATGTAGCATAAGGAAGAGAAATTTACACATACCTTTTTCTGGGTGTTGCGGCTTTTCTTCTTTATGCGATGTCCGAAAACTATTGAGTGTGTGGAGGGGGGGGTAGGCAATTTGGGAGAATTAAATTAGAAAAACCCGGGTTTTTTTCCTGTAATATATATATAAACATATATATTATATTACTATATTATATAAGGTGAGGGAAAGGTGAAAGGGTTGATTTTGGATCCCTCATTTCTTTTAGGCTTTATAAAGCAGATTCCCTCCATTATTTAGACCATTTATCTTCCCACTTACTTTAGCCCGAACATCACTCAGCATCGAAAAAACAAACTAAACATCTAAGCTCTAAAGAATATTAGCTCTATCTATATTGATTGAAAAAAATAAAAAATAAAACAATAGACATGATTAATCCCTAATAAATATTAAGCATTTAATTAGTTTATATAATAAAAAAGTCAATATTCCTTTAGTCAAAGTAAATTACAGCATTATTTTTAATATCAGAAGATGCTAAAATATAATAGTTTGCAAATTATTTTTTTCATCAGAATCTAATCCGTAATTCCTTTTGTTGTCTTGAAGTGTTGAGTATTAGATTGAGCAAAATGAATTTGAATTATCAGCGATATTATTATCCCTTTTAATCAAGTCACCTAATCGATCGAATCTTTATACACCATCTCAGAGATCCCCTTTTATACCTTACGCCCTTTAAAATATTTTATAAATTTGTATGGGCAGACTTTTTTATAAAGCTCCATACTTTGCAAATATAAAGTATTGCCACAAAAAATGACTTCTGAGCGAAATGAATTTAAAAATGCGTTTGAAGTGTACATTGTTCTTTAAAACTGCCTATTTTTTTTTCAAAATTGCCTATTTTCTAAAACAGCCTATTTTTTAAACCGCATATTTTCCCTAAAACCCATTTCTTCTTTCTAACACCTATTTCTAAAACAGTTCGTTTTTTATAAAATTGCCAATATTTTTGTAAAACTGCCTGCTTTCTAAAACAGTTTATTTTCAAAACTGCCTATTTTCTAAAACAGCCTATTTTTAAAAAATGCAGATTTTGCCTAAAATCCATTTTTTTCTAAGACTTATTTTTAAAATAATTTATTTTTCTAAAACTCCAATATTTTTCTAAAACTGCCTACTCTCTAAAAAAGATTATTTTTCAAACCTGCCTATTTTTTAAACTGCCTACTTTTTTTTTTTCTAAAACCGCCAAGAATGTACAAGTTTAATTGGTACAGCTTTGTATCACAACTAAACTACTTCAACCAAGCAAGGAATTTCAAAAATACTTTACTATATGGCGATAAAAGAATCGTTCCGTATCAGCAACCCATCCATAGTAGAAAACCATACGTCATCCAATCCACTACTTTTGAAACCACTGTTATACCGTATAGAATACTGGGAACCTCAAGTTTCGGAAGGGAACAAATAATTATACTTTTTTTTTAATATAGCCTTATAAAAATAAACTGTATGCCCATCTCTGGTACTGACTTTCTCTCTCTGTCTTTCTCCCTCTGCTTCATCCTTTCAAGTTATATTGTCTTTGCTTTTTGTGCCCAAGGTTGCTAGACTTGTTTTTTTTTTTTTTTCGTTATTGAATCTATTTTTTCATTCTTTCTGTTTTCAACTTTACCGAGTATTGACCGATCTGGGATTGTTGGTTTAGTCATTCTTGAGTGAATGCTCAATCAATCAGGTTTATATAGTCCATCAATCGAAGTACCTTTTCTTCGATTTAAGTCAGTAAACAGATATTTGAATGTACAGGAATTGAAGTCTATGCTATTGGACTTTAAAAGATAGCTTAACTTTTTCTCGAATGGACTTTATTTTCTTTTTTGAACGTTGTTCAAGTTGTGTTTCCCCTTTCTGGAGAAAAAGTTTACAATACTGACTGGATCTAGGATTTTAATCCAAATATAACTAAATATAAAATTTGGATTTAAAATAACCGAACACAACGAAAGAAAAAGGAATTTATGGCCTAAGCAAATAAGCCTGTAAGACGGTATCTAATAAGACTAGTGTAAATGTTCACTGCGTGTGTTCTACAGCCGATTTGTCTGTTTTAAGGGATAGAAAAACCCAAGTTGCACCGAGGGGAAAAAAATCCTTTCGTTTCTGCTCGAAACCGACTAACTCAGTTTCACGTATAAAATCTTCTTGATTCATTTGGTTCCTAGACTGGATTCGAACCCAGGTCTTTCAAATTGGAGGACAAATGTCCTCCAATTTGAAAGAGTTCTATAGCGCCGAGTACTCTATAGAACTATCCGAAAGAAAAATACCTTTAAACAAAAGGAGCGAAAAATATTCTTTTTTAATATAACGTCCATTAGATAAACAACTGAGTTTCCTTAATTTGTTTAAGTGAGATCAGGATTTCACTTAAAGAAATTGAAAATTCGGACAACGGATTAAATTGGTGTTTTTTTTTTTTTTTTTTAAATAATCTTAAAAGAGTTGCGCTTTACTACAGAGTTCAAAGAAGTTTATATTGGCAGTAAACTGTGTCGTTAACTGCCCTTGGGGGATGTTTGGAAAACGCCAGAAAAAGGAAACAAAACTCTAAGACGTTGATATAATACGTCTCCGAAATCTTTCGCCGCGAGTGAACGCGAGCATTTTAGAAATCCCGAATTAAAAAAAAAAAAAAAAAAAAAAAAAAAGCTACGGAGGAAATAGCCGAACACACGCACGCACAGCCATATTTATTTTCCGCACACTCATCTAAATCGCAGCGAATCTTCTTCGTTGTAAGACGCAGTTTTCTGTTTGGGGTATTTTTCCTCGGCGTCACTTCAAAATGCATCACTCTTTTGCCTCGGTGGAGTAATTAGACACGGAGCCGTAATAACATGCGGGGCCACAGGTTAACGATCCAGGTGACAAGACAAAAACGCGATATCCAAATATTTAGATTTCGGTGCCGTCGAGCGTACAAATTGTGTTGCTTTCTGCCGTCATTTTCTCTCCGACGGCTTATTGATTCTTCTATGTTTCTGCCCTCTCTCGCTACCCCCCCCCATCCCCCACCCCGCTTTTAAAACAGAACGCTAACATTAATATTGTGTCATCTGTGCGGGTATTACAAGCTGTTCGCCTCACAAACTCATTAAAATAAAGGGGGTGTCTTGCTACTATTCACAGCTTTTATATAGACACCGTAATGTTTACGTTATAAGCACTTATTAGTCGACTCAAAAGGCTCAAATGAATACATTTAAAATATTGTTATTGTAATATAACGAAAATATATAAATAGTTGTATTCACGCAATCGGGCAATACCAAAAAAAAAAAAAAATTAAAAAACACAACAGCAAACATGTATAGCGAGAAATCAATAATGGCAAATGTTGGCGGTTCTATTGGAACACATGGAACTACCATACGTAGTAACATGGCAACAGCTGAAATTGACAACACAACAGCTCGTGGCAAGCTTCGTCAGCTTAGCGCCAGAAGAGACAGAGAGAATCAGGCAGTGCATGCTTCCGTTTGCTGTAAAGTCTTGTAGCTCAAATAATTATTCTCTACGTTACGTGTAATAGCAGTCTTTACCGATGACTAAGATGTACGCCATTTTCCCAGCAATATTATTAATTCTTGTCGATGACATTTTGCTGTACTCAATTATATACCCTAGCAGTGTGATTTAAACTAATTAGGCTGACCTGACGTATCAGTAACCGAATAAATATTAATATACTTCTGTATATTACGGATAAGTTCATTAATCAAAAGTCCTCAGACTAAGTATTTATTATTTTTTTTTATTTTGTAGCACGATTTTCTTGAATATAATCTTGGATCTCAACTGATAAAAAAAAAAATACGTACTGATGCCTATGTAAGGAAGCAGTTTAATGGTCTGTTTATAAACCAAGTTTTATTTTACATAAAAAACACTTTATTTTTGTTTTTTTCTTTCGTTTTCCGATTTTTTTTTTAAATACTTCAAAGTCATTTATAATAAGCTAGCTTTATAAAACTCAAGGAAAGTTCTGCTTTCAAAGATCGAAACTGCTTTTGCGGTAAACCGACTACAATGATCAATCAGAGGGTTAGTGCAGGCATGTGAAAAGGTAGTGTCGTAGCGCGTGTTCGAGACTTACCATCTTCCTCCATTAACTACATGCTCTGGAATGTATCAAGTAGCTCTGCTCTGGTAAAAGATATCGGGGCATTCACTCATCGCTAAGCTAGTATAAAAAAGCAGAAGGGAAAACAAGCCACACCATGCTCTTTTTTTTTTTTCTTTTTTTTTCAGAGTATCACGATGCATTGTGGGTAATGCAACACAAATTGACCTTATAAAACATTTCAGAAAAGAACGCTATATTTTAAGATTACATCGAAAAAAATGAGAGAATAGAGGTTGCATAACGACCTCTACCGGATCGATTATAAATTAACCTTTATGGAATTAGTTAAAGAACAACCGCACACAAATCACAAAGATTAAAAAACTCAGCCTCATAATTATCTCCATGTTCAAGTGACCACTCGGTAACAACTTGCAGAAACTGAATACGAATTCCGTTCTTGGGAAACTACTATCGAAATATAATTTAATAGTGTCTAGGAACTTCTTAGGCAATTATTATATCCGATGACTGACTGCAAACTCTAAAGCTATCTTGGCTAAATCATTAACGAAGCCAGAGCTAAGTTCTGTCATTCTCTTAAGTGCGTTCCATACAGCCCTAAGCCAATGTACAGACAGGCTACTTGGAATATAGGAAGGAAGTAGTCATTTAGCATTGTGAACTGAATTAATTGAACGCTCTGTATATGGATTTGAGAAATTATACGTAGCGACGTGTGGTACTCAAATTATTAATGCCATTCGGAAAGAGTTCTGAGATAGCGAAGGTTTACTGTTGATTACTAAGGGTTTTAATTGTTAGGCAACTGTTATTCATAATACTGGGGCCAAGTATCATGCCGGGAAGATCATTGTTATGTTGATCTACAAATAGTGACTGTTAGGCGGCGGCTACAACTGGTCAGTTGTTCCAAATAAAGGACGCAAAATGAACATTTTGGGATTTCTTGCTATTTTGTAATACAAGATTTGGTTCAGGTATAAACTGCCATGTTTAGTAGGCCATGAGAGGACTGTATGAGTGTCAATTTAGTGTTTTCTCCGAACACCTATGAGATCAGCTGACTCACTCTTAGGTTAGTGGATCCTTATAAAGATATCTAGGGTCCTATCCTCGAAGATATTGAGAACTATGACTTTCTGTCATGTTTAGAAAGGCGATGTCAGGAAAAGCAATAAAAATTGAATGGTAAACCGAAAAAGAGAAAAAAAAATGGAAGAACAGAAAGAGAAAGAAGGAAAATAGATGAACAGAAAAAGCTGGAAAGGACAAAAGGAAGATTAACAGAAAGAAGAAGAGAGAAAAAATCAAGGAGAATGTCGGAAAAGAACAGAAAGAAAAAGAAAGAAAAACGGCTAATTAATAAAAAATGGAAGATGAAAAGAAAGAAGAAAAATGAGAGATGGAAAGAAGAAGAAAGAAGAAAAATGAGAGATGGAAAGAAGAAAAATGAAAATGGATAGAAGAAAAATGAGAATTGATAGAAGAAAGAAGGAAATGACGGATGGAAAAATGAAGAAAGAAGAAAAATGAGAGATGGAAAGAAGAAGAAGAAAGAAGAAAAATGAGAATGGATAGAAGAAGAAAGAAGAAAATGACAGATGGAAAAAAGAAGAAAGAAGAAAAATGAGAGATGGAAAGAAGAAGAAGAAAGAAGAAAAATGAGAATGGATAGAAGAAGAAAGAAGAAAAATGAGAGATGGATAGAAGAAGAAAGAAGAAAAATGAGAGATGGATAGAAGAAGAAAGAAGAAAAATGAAGATGAATAGAAGATAAAGAAAGAAGAAAAATGAAGATGAATAGAAGAAGAAGAAAGAAGAAAAATGAGAATGGATAGAAGAAGAAAGAAGAAAATGAGAGATGTAAAGAAGAAGAAGAAAGAAGAAAATGACAGATGGAAAGAAGAAAAAAAAAGAAGAAAATGACAGATGGAAAAAAGAAGAAAGAAAAAAAATGAGAATGGATAGAAGAAGAACAAAGAAGAAAAATGAGAATGGATAGAAGAAGAAAGAAGAAAATGACAGATGGAAAAAAGAAGAAAGAAGAAAATGACAGATGGAAAAAAGAAGAAAGAAGAAAAATGAGAGATGGAAAGAAGAAGAAGAAAGAAGAAAAATGAGAATGGATAGAAGAAGAAAGAAGAAAAATGAGAATGGACAGAAGAAGAAAGAAGAAAAATGAGAGATGGAAAGAAGAAGAAGAAAGAAGAAAAATGAGAATGGATAGAAGAAGAAAGAAGAAAAATGAGAGATGGAAAGAAGAAGAAGAAAGAAGAAAAATGAGAATGGATAGAAGAAGAAAGAAGAAAAATGAGAGATGGATAGAAGAAGAAAGAAGAAAAATGAGAATGGATAGAAGAAGAAAGAAGAAAATGACAGGTGGAAAGAAGAAGAAAGAAGAAAATAGGAATTGATAGAAGAAAGAAGAAAAATTAGAATTGAGAGAAGAAAGAAGGAAATGACAGATGGAAAGAAGAAGAAAATGACAGATGGAAAGAAGAACAAAGAAGAAAAATGGGAATTGATAGAAGAAAGAAGAAAAATGAGAATGGATAGAAGAAGAAAGAAGAAAATGACAGATGGAAAGAAGAAGAAAAAAGAAAAATGAGTATGGATAGAAGGATAAAGAAGAAAATAATTATTAGGGAAAAGATAAGCGCAGAAAGAGAATGAGAAATATAAAGAAAGAGAGGGAAGGAAGAAAGACCAAAGAATTACTGGAAAGAGGACGGTGAAAAGAGAAACGAATAGGAATTAGGAGGGCTAACAATAAACAAGGAGAGAGAGAGAGAGAGAGAGAGAGAGAGGGAGAGAGAGAAAGGCCGAGTCTTGTATCCAATAATTTTCCGACTCAGTTTACGTATATTGCAATGATTGGATTGCCACGTTTCACACACACACACACACAGCGCGGTTTACTCCTTTAAGATCTTCGTAATCGTCTTGTCTATCAAGAGATCAGCGCAGTTTGAGAAAAGTGAATTGAGTTCGAAATAAATTTTGAAGTTTTCCAAACCAAGCTTAAAGGTTTCTCTGGAGGCTGCGAGACGCACACAATTGAGAGATTGCGAAAATGTCAACAGAAAGCTACTCAAACAAGCAGCACACTTTCCTCGGCTGGTCTCTCAGCTCGAGATGCCAATTATCCGGTTTGTGTAGATAAGTTTCGAATTTGTTTTTGAATCTTTCTAAAGGTTTAGCGGCCGTACTGAATGGGTGCAGCATTCGGCGTTTCATAACAAACACGTATCCTGCGGGATTATTGTCACTTTACTGGCTTTAATCTTATGATAAATAGATGGGTAAGAGAATGCCAGGAATGCCGCATGTAGGTGGCGTTGCAGTTGTCATCATTTCCAGTAGACGAGCTAAGCAAGTTATACAATATATATATATATATATATATATATATATATATATATATATATATATATATATATATATATAGGAGAGAGAGAGAGAGAGAGAATACAAGAAAGATAAAAGAAAAGAATAAATCTATACCAGTAATTGGATTATTTCTTGTAGGTAAGATTTCTTTCAGTGTTTCGCATGATGATATCCTCAGTGCTACTGTAAACATCGCAATTCTTTTCACAACATTTTGTCTTATATTATTATGAAGTGAGTTTTCAGCAATCTCAACTGTTAGTGCTCGGAGTGAGCCGAGTTTTTTTTTTTTTTTAATTGAGACTTTCACCAACGATAGTTGCAAACTTATAGTACATTAGTAGTATGGCTTTTTAAATTAATTTTATATATTTTTGTATTCCTATTTATTTTTTTACATAGTCCGGAAACCCAAAGGCAAATACGGAACCTTTTTCAAGCCACTTCAGCCCTCCGGTAAGTAGATTTATACGCCGTAGATCAAATTCATCCCCCCTACCTGCCTTGATTTATTTACTCGTGTGAGGTCCGTCCCCCCCCCCCCCCAACACACACACACACACGTTCCGCGACCGTCCCTTAGGACTAATTTAGCCCTCCTAGGTGAGAAATTAAGTATGACTGTAAATCTGTGCCTGTGTGTGTGTGTGTGTGTGTGTGTTCACGGGCCAGTTTGCCTGTTCTGGGGAACGAAAAACCCGAGTTTCCGGGTGAAAAAAAAAAACCCTATCTCCGTATGAGACCGGCTAACTCGCCTTTAGTCGAAAGAGTCCTCACGTCGTGGACGGGAATCGAACCCAAGGTATTTCTGACCAAAGGGTTTCTGCTATACTAACTGAGCTACGAAAGTTCACCTAAGTTGATCATCAAATAATAATAAGAAGAGATAATAAAGATTTAATTATTGTGGCAGATTTTTAAATTAATAGCAAGGCTCACTAGAGACTCCATAGCTCAGTTGGTATAAATGACTTCTCTTTGGATGGAAAGATCTGGGTTCGAATCCTGTCTATGATGTCAGCAACCTTTATCCGGGCTTCCAATCAAAGTGTGTCCGGTCTTATATTGGAGGTTTCTACCGGGAAGTTCGGGTTTTTCGTCGATCCCTAATAAGCGGATGGGTCAAAGAAGAACAAGGTTCCCTAAACTTTATTAGAGTTATTTTGAACGCTAATACAGTTCCTATAACAATGAAGTCAATTCTGAACACTTCAGATATCGTGTATGTTGGCCGAGGATGGAGTGGGAGGGTAAATAAGCTAAAAATAAGTTTTTGCCGGTAAGTGGTCTATTTTGTAGCCGAAAAACATACAGCATGTTCAGCATTGTTAAACAAAGGCATCCATTAAAATCTGTAGCTAAAATTCATCCTACGTTTTATATTTTGGTGTTTCCATCATTCCTACTAACACGAGACTTTTATATGGGAAAAGTTCTGAAATGTTCTGACCATTCAATGTTGAAAACAACAATGAATAAATATTGGGATCAGAGATCAGAAAAGGAATTTTTCCTTTTCTGATCTCTAAGATATTTAGAAATGGTCGAGTGCTAAGTAACGCATTTCTTGAGATTTATCAAGGAGAATTGTTTTACATATAAGTTCAGAAAATATCCCGATTGGATGTATACTCATTTGCAATGTAGCTGAGCGCTTTTTTATTGTGGCAATGCCGATCATGTTTGTGCAAGCTTAGACAAGTTAAGCCATAAGTGATTGGTCCCTACAACGTCATGGAGAGTCTACTATAAAACTTTTTTTTTTTTTGCTATTTTTACGAAGAATCATCCCACCAGTAGCAGAAATGATAGACCAATTGTGTTGTCCTCCAAAGGAATACGTTGAAGGACAAATTGTCTTTCGAAGTATTCCTACAAGTCTTATATTTTCACATCAACTCACTACTTTTGAAAAGCCTTCGTTATAAATCACAAACACGATGTGACTGATGTTGGAACAGCTTTTGACGGTGAGAGCTATTTGTTCATGCCTGCCACGAAACGATACATCACGGCTGTGTTGCATATTGTAGATCGGCAAGGTTCTTTATCAGTTAAGGTCTGTTGTTCTGCTATGCACATTGAGTTCACAGTTCTGTTATTACACGGATATGCAGTAATGCCTTTTGGACTACTGAGATGCACTTTGAATTATTTTACGTCATATATTAAGGCCTTCCTAAGTAAACAAAATAATTTAAATGACTTAGTTTAATTTATTATATTCAAAAAAGTTTGACTAATTATTTTGAAACTAAGTATTTATATTATTCTTTATTAATCTGTTCTCTATTCCTTGGTACAGAAGAGTACGACATTTCCTTGTTCATGAGACAGTTTGGTCAAAGAAATTAATGGACCAACGTAGATAGTTTTTGCCGGTAAATGGTCTTTTGTAGCCGGAAAATCATACAGCTTGTTCCGCATTGTTAGATGAATGTATCTGTTAAAATCGCTAACTAAAATTCATCGTATTTGGGTATTTCCACCAGCCCTACTAACACGACGTAGCAAGAACCTTCGTAACAGTAAAGTGCTCGCTCTGTATTTACGGATAGTGAGAAATCCCAGAGTCCTCTATATTCGGAACCTTTACTAAGCCTTAAATGCCCCGCACGGAGTGTTGTTTTAAAGGGATTCGTTGGAACATTTCGGTAGAAGCTTCTCGTCTTCTGTTTCGGCACGTTTTGCTGACACTATTGGGGAGCGGTGGAGGGGGGGGGGATTCGAGTATTGGATAAAATGAAATGAAGGACACCCAATGAGTACGTTAATCGCATTACGAATCATCAGGTCCTCTTTTGCTTTCCTCGACATGTCCCAGCTAATTCGGCTGTTCAACAGTGTAAGGAGACGGACGGACGCACCCAGCGGGCGAACATTTGCAAAGAGGCAGCAGTTAAGGAAATGCAAAAGCTGTGCGAATATTCCCTAAATTTGAGAAGATATTCCAGTAATTGAGCTGATTTATTGATGTGGTGAGTCATATTTAAAAGCATATATATGAGCATTGCAATGGTTACGATTTTTTTAAAATATTTTTTCTTTCTTTCTTTCTTTCGAACGTCTAATCTTAGTCTTTGTCAGCCTTTCTCTCTTGTTTTCTATCTCGTTGGTCCTTTCTCTCATTCCCATTCGTATGTTTTTTTTTTACGCTTTTATCCAGTCCTTTTTCTTATTCCTTCTTCCTTTTCTTTCCTCTTTCTCTCAATTTCTCTATCCAGCCCATCATGGGCATCCGCAGAGGGGGGGGGGGGAGCAAACGGGGCACTTACTCCCCGGTATCTACTTGTGAAAAAAAAATTAAATAATTAAATAAAAATTTATTGATGTAATTATTTGTCTCCAAGCTTTGTCCCCCCCCCCTGGAAAATTTTCTGCGGGTGCCCATGCACCCAATTATTTATTACTTCTTCGTTCCCTTATTTATCTCTGCCTTATCTTTCTATGTATTTCTACTTCTATTTCTATCTATCCTTTTATTATTTCTCAATATTCTTCTCCTTATTCCATCTTTCTTTCTTCTTTTTCTCACTTGCACTATTTTTATTCTATCATTCCCAGTTTTCTCCTTTTCACTATCCGTTTTTCTGTTTCTCATTGGTTTTTCTCTTTCCCCTCTATTCTTCCCCCCCCTCCTTATATTTTAATCTTTATAAAATGCCGTAGCGTTTAGTGAACTCGATCCTTTAAATCTAAAAGAGTATTTCTTATTCATGGGAAAACTATCTCCTCTCCCTATAACAGCCCACCAGACTCTCCTTTTCTATAGCGCACTTTGGGGAAGTCCCCTAAGACATCATAGCCTTACATATTCTCCGAACTTCCAGTCCATCTTGAGTACGAGTTGAGGAATGCTGTTAAAGTTGATTTTTTTTTTTCCGAAAGAGAAATGTCTTTTTATTTCAAAAACGTTCAATAAGAGTGGGGTGCTATCTGTGTTTTAAATTACGTATAGAATTTGGGTCAAACGTCATCATCATCATCACCGTTATGGCAAGAAGGGAGGGAGAGAACGGAAGGAGAAAAAGCATTAAAATCTAAATGAACACATTTTAGACTTCTTTTCCAGGCCAATTTTCTACAAGACTTTAATGATTGTCTTAATGATAAAAACTAAGAACGTGTACTCAGTGTGATATTTGATACTTTTGAGGGTGATTTAGCATTTTTTAAATAAAGATGACCTCATCAAGAGCACTCACTTACTTAGGGAATAGAATGGCACGATCCGCATTGAGAGACAGCCTCATTTACAACCAGAAGTTCAGTCTGTATGACGATAGCCATTTTGAGCTTACGATGAACTGGAGTGATTTTTAGCTGACGAATATTCTTGCTCATAGCGAACACGTTAGAAAGAAAATAAACTACGCGTTGAATGCATTATTCATGTTCGATATGCATTCTGAAAAGGCGTGTGTTGCTTATATATATATATATATATATATATATATATATATATATATATATATAGTTCATGTAATATTTACAGGAGGTAAATTTATTCTATTATTCTTTACCATATGTCGATGTTCAAGAATTACAATTTGTCGAACACGCATTCAGATTAATTTGAAGTTCAATATAAAATATAAGAGGGCATAAAGTCAGTTATAAAATAGCGAATCAGAATTTACATTTTGCTGATTGACTTCATACAATAATCACTTAGTTTGACTTAAAAAAAGAACAATCATTTGTTTGAAAATGACTTGACTGATTGATTAAAACTTGATTGAAAAAAATCGCTTGAAAAGCTGAAGCTTTTCAAGTTATGTTTGAAACAACAACTTGATTTAAAGCGACAATTGGAAATTTATGACTTGATTTGAAATTACAATTTGAAATCTACAATTAATTTAAAGCGACAATTTGAAATCTACGACTTGGTTAAAATGACAATTTGAAATCTACGACTTGGTTAAAATTGCAAATTGAAATCTACATTAATTTAACGCAACAATTTATTTGGAAATCTACAACTTGACTGAAAGTGACACTTTATTTGAACTCTCACAATTGACTAAAAACAACAATTTTTTGAAAAGCTTTGATTAACGTTAATGATTTGTTGGAAAACATTAACTCAACAAACTGATTCTTTAGCAAACAAAGATTGGGTTGAAAATCCGGGAGTCGACTCAAACGAAACAATCCATTGTTTAAAAACGTACTGCTTCGCTAAACTAAAACTAATCGATTGTATAAAATCCGTAGCTTCACTAAAACAAAACAATTGGTTTATATCTATGACTTCACTTGTGAAGCCTACGATCAGCACTTAATCCACAGATTCACTAATGCATAACAATTAAATTCACAGATCGATTTTCCTTCATCAATTGTTTAAAATCTTATCTTGATCACCTCATGGCATTCAAATCATATAGTTTAATTCATACAAACCATCAGTGATTTAAAATCTTTGGAGTGAATCTCAGAGCCAATTAACTGTGTTAGAAATAGCTGCTCTTTGATCCGAAGCAATTAATCTTGTATGGAAGATATTCCACACATTTTAAAATTTGACTTCCAGCCTTTTAATGGTATGAAATCAATGGATAACTCGACACATTATCAACTGATTCTCGTATCTCAGGATTAACTTTTACATGCAAATTTTCCTTTATTGAATCCTCATCAGTTTTTGATTAAACACTCGTAAAGATAAATCCCATTATTTACGAAGGTTTATTAAAATCAGCCTTTCCCACCACCTCGTAATGACTTACAAAGGCCGACATGACATTCTTTGTAAAAGAAAACCCTAAAAAAGGCATTGACATCAAACTCTCAACTCAGGCTTTTGTTATATCCAACATTTCTTGGTAATTGCACATGTTCTTCCATAAAAGCTGCACACTCATCCGCATCCAAAAAATGAAAGAGAGAGAAAAAAAAAGAAAAAGAAAAAAAAATTCTAAAAAAAAAAGCAAATGCCGCGAGGGTTTGAAAAAAACACACACACACACACACACAAAAAAAAAACGACCAACCTCAAACATCTAATGCTAATTAATAAAAGCAAAAGTGTCATCGCTCTGTTCTTTCTATTCCTTTTAATCGTCCGTTAACTAGCGTTCGAATCGACTTTAAAAGAAGCTACGGAGTCAGTTGGAATCGCAAATGGCACATACGTATGGGCCAAATGAGAATTAAAAAAAAAAAAAAAAAAAAAAACCTTTCAGTTTGCCATTGCTTTACTACAACGATATGCAGGATCATTTACATCACAGAAGAGGCTATTTGTATGCAGGGCGCCCCCTGGGATGAAATGCTGTAACAATAGCGCTTCGGTGTCCCGGGAATATAAGGTAGTGTCAACAGATCTCTTTTCTCAGATGAGAACCGAAGTACCTTCTACTGGAGATTCAGTCTAGTAATAGCAGTAGTGGCTGCTCCCATCTGTTGTGCGCTGTCGTTTCATTTAGTGGCTCGGCTCACAGAAGCTGTATCTTTACAGCAAAACCATGAGATCCACAGACTTAATGATGCCAGTCTGCTGGGAGCTAATGGTACACTTCACAGTTACTGAGCACGCTAGCGAATGCACACAGTCCTAATTTATTCCCATGTGCAATTATACGTCTTCCTTGTATGGAACGGGGGGGGGGGAGGACCCGCCGGGCTGCCTAGAATGTGGCCGATGGGGGCGATGCCTCACTGAATACGAACGCGTAGCCGCCAAAATAACTCCGCGAAAAAAAAATGAGAAAAAGGTAAAAAAAAACTGCATTAATTATATTCGTTATACGAAATGTATCAATAGAGAAGGGAAAAAAAAATCTTTTTCCCTGAATTTGCAAGGGAATAATTACATTCTATACAGCAGTACTTGTTCCCACCCTGTAGCCTTTTAAACCTACACGACCTTGCGGGCGTGACGTAATAATGATAGTAACTATATGAAGTTAAAGTAGCCCAGAGACCTCTCATATTACCATTACACAGGTGCATGATGGGAGTTTCACTGATCATTAGGCTGTAAACTTCCAAGGAATCTACTGAAGTTAAGCCTTTTTGATTAACGAGTATCCGTAGCCTTCCCCAGGACACTATAACATACTAAGACTGCCGGTAACAACTGAACGTGATTGTAGTTAAGATATCCTAATTGAACCCATGAGTTGCAGTTTTCAACGCGAATAGGAAAGTGGCTAATTATATTAGAAGTGTTCTCTCTTTTGCTAGGCTATTCATTGATGTTGCTTAAAATCCCTTTGCCCTTAACAATGTGCCTTAAGGGGGAGGTGGGAATAAGAGAGAGAGTATAGGGGGAAAGAGAATAAATTCCATCACGGTCAAAGGCGGTCCAGCTGTTACAATCTGATGCATGACACAATAGAGCATTTTTTCCTGTATGGAATCATGGGTAATCGGTCTGGAGTCTCATTATTATTGGCCTCCGAGACATTTTCATGAAATTTTAATGCTTGAAAAGAACTGATATTTTATAAACATTATGTTTTTTTTTTCATTATTTTTGACGTTTAAATGAACAACCCTTTGAAGTATTTATTAGACTTATTTCAGTATGTAAATAAGATTTACTATTTAGATTTAAATGAGTATTTTCATGTTTTTGAAGTCGCCCATTTACTGGATGTATGCTCGTAAATGGAGTACAATCATAATAAAATTCGATCAGTCATAGATGCTGATCATAAGTATAGAAAAGTGATTTATTTTAACAGTAAGCGATTGTTAATTTTAACAATTATGCTTCTATAGTTGCATCCGTTGTAGATTTCATTATTCAACAATTTACATATTTTAACAGTATGCAATTGTTGATTTCGACAATTAAACTTCTGTGGTTTCATTATTTAACAATGGACATGTTTCAACAGTATGCAGTTGTTGATTTCGACAATTAAGCTCTTATGGTTGCATCCGTTGTAGATTTCATTATCCAACAATGGGCATGATTTTAACAGTATGCAATTGTTGATTTCGACAATTAAGTCTCTATAATTGCATCCATTATAGATTTCATTATTGAACAATGGACATGTTTTAATTGTATGCGATTATTGATTTCGATAATTACGCCTCTATAGTTGCATCCGTTGTGGATTTCATTATCCAACAATTGGCATATATCATTTCGACAAGCAACCCTCTATAGTTGCGTCTGTTGTTGTTTTCATTATTCAACAATGGGCATTTTTAATTGTTGCAAAACTAATATCATTTTCGCATGTCTACAAACATACTAAATTTTCAATTTAAAATACATTTCCTATGAATAATTCGACTTTATTCTTTATAATAAAGAAAATATTTGAACAAATAAGTATTTTTAAGTTAAGCATTAACTGATATAAAGTTTTAATGTAATCATTGCTTTTAATATTTTGCACGTTTAAGAATATATTGCTATTCTAATGTAATTAAAACCATTTTAAAATCACCAGGGCACCATTGTGTTTTCAAGACACAACATTTTAGAAACTCATTCTGATAAAACTTTTACTAAACAAACATTCCTATGGAATTAATATTTAGTCGAATAAAAACAGAGGCATTTAATTACACTAAACTAAACGTATTCGCTCTTGTTTTGTTATCATGCACTGGCTGTATTAAAGAAAAATAAAAATTCCAGTATCACAAAGCCGTGATGGTCTACAGCCTTAAGTACTACAGCGGTGTGTGATTACCAACCTCCATGACTAGCCAGTGTGGAAAGTTAGTGCAGACATTGAAGGTTTCATAGACCCATTTCGGTTCTCAATGGTACAACGTAAGAAGTTTAGTAGAGAAATTAAGTATCCCTTTATACGAAGTACACTATTAATGGTACCATCCAAACACTTCTTTCCCCCTCTTTTACCCTCCTACCTTAGCAACCGCAATGAACACGTTGGTTGCATTCACGATGTCGGCAGCAATAAAGGTGTCTGCTAGCTTTGCTTAATGAACCGAGTGATAATACAGCTCCGTAACGCTCACTTATATAGATTAATAAGAAGAAATGCATTTATTTAATAAGCCAATTAACGTTCACATTTATGACGTGGCTAACTAACTAAAATCTCGATTAGTTCTATCCAGAAATGAAAACCATTAGAGTTTTGAAGTGTTTACAATTTAAGTATTCCCAATATAGGTAACATCTAGAGAGACAAATCTGCCTTTTGCTTTTCTTGTAAATAATTCTGACTGTTTCGGTAGATTTGCCTGAAGATAACATTACAAAATACTAAATTAAATATGAATAATAGCTGTTATTTTAGAATGACAAATTTCTGAAAAAAGCAATCTGGGTAAACACCATCAACAATCTAAGAAATTCTTAACTAGTGCACAAGCGCAGGCGCTTAAAAGAAGCGGTGTAAAATAAGTGTGTATGTGCGTGTGCGTGGGTGAGGTTTATACAGATACTGTCTGTAATGCAATGGGAAACGTCCCAATAGAATCGAGGCAGGAAAACCATTTTTCTCATCGTATTTGCTGATACAATCATTTTATCAACGAAAACCAATATTAGTTATAAAATAAATGGATTTAAAAATATATATATATATAAATGTAAGGGCGGGGGATTGGATATACTAACTGAATTAATTAAATAACAAAGTATTGCTAATAAAAATCAAAACCCAATATGGAAATAATTTATATATTTTTTATACTTAATTTAAAATTTCTGATAAAATACAATTAGAATAAATAATTTAGCTTTTGGGATTTTTTCGTTACTTCTACAACGGGATATTAACAAGAAAACCGTATCAAAACAAACTTATTATACACCGATACAAACTAAAATGGATAAAATAAAACAACAAAAAAAATTGAAAATAAAAACTAATTAATTTAAACATCAACTGGATAAAGTTTATGTTTAATAAATGCATGAAACATACACGTATGATTTGATTTTAGAAGTGAAACCTAATCATCTAAAGCCCAAAATGAAATATACACGAATTAAAATTAATGTTACCGCAACATTATTAAATGAAATGTACATGAAGAAACCAACATTCCATTTTATTTGCATTGTTAATAAGGAAGTCTAGAAATCTGCAATAATTGTTAAAACTATTTTAGCAGACGAAAACGTAAACAATTGCAGATAGCGCGAGATCAATTTGATTAAAACCATTGCTATCTATTGCTGCTGTATTACAGTATGAAGGTCTTGTGGTTCAGATAAAATTTCTACGAATAGTGCTTTTATGGACGCTGTAAAAAGAAATATTTTCAGAGAAAAAGAAAAAGAAAATCCTATCATCCAGCCCTAGATATCGGACAGTGCATTTACTAATATTCGAGTGTAATCATGAAATATGTACAACACCGGATACTTTCGGTTGACAGGATTATTTCCAAAGACTGAGGATATCGTTATAAGTGGAATACCATAGCAACCAAAGTCTTTCAACTTACACGTATCGCGTTCATCTAGAAAACCAGTGCGACTGTTACATATTTTAGCAGAAACATCAGACATCCCATTGCTCTTTTCCACCAGCATTCTCACAGCGTGTATGCATCACTGGACCCGACCTTTTCTGGCGTGTAGCTGACAAGACTAGGAGTATTTTGACAGGAACATATGTGTCTGTGTGCGTGAGTGTGTACACACGGGAGGATACTTGTAAATGCATGTGTGTGTATTGTCTTCTAAAATGAGCAGGCTTTAAAAAAAAATAAAAAAAAAACTCCACCGTATTTCTTTACAGTCGGTTCTATGCCTAAGACTCGAGAGGATTGGCTCACTTATTTAATGTTAATCTCCACGAAGGAATGTTTGTAGCGTTGTGTGTTGGGAAGAGGAGGCTCTTAAGGGATCTCTTGCGAAAGGAATGATTTGAATTGAGCTTCGATCTTGGATTGTATGCTGTCTTAAATTTTTTTTTTTTTCTTTGGTAAATTTTAGCCAGAGGAACTCAGTAGTTTAAAGGACCACTCAGGGAAAACCAGAATTCTTTGGTGGGAGGGATAATGAAAAACTATATCGGATAAATTATATTAGTGGCAAGTTTTTTTTATCTGAAACTAATTTTTAGAAGTTTATAAAAAATTTACTATATATATATATATATATATGAAGAGCTCGCTTAACGCGATTAATCAATCCACCAATTAATGTGCGTTAAGCGAAATCGCGTTAAGCGAATGCAATTAACAATAGGAATAATTATAATTCATCCATCAGTTAACGCAAATTTTTAAAAAAGCTATATTAGAGGATAAAATCATCAAAGTTAATAAAAATCAATTGCTTAAATTTTTATTTAATGTCTAAACATTTGATTGAGCTACTTTTTTACAAAAAAAAAAAATTAAGTAAAGATGTTTGAATCGTGCCCAACTTTTTCATCTTGTGATGCAATTTGCGATAACTGGCGATCGCTTTATTAAGATTTCGGCTGACTTCGAAGCTTCGTTCCATATCAGGATCAGCATCAAACAAAATTTCCTTAGCATGCTCAATATGATTGAAAACTAGCTCAAGTTCTTTTGCAGTTAGCTTCTTAGTCGTACCATTCTCTTCTTGTTCGCGCTCCTTATCTTCTTTCTTCTTCATATGCACGCTGTTCCTGTAGTTGAAGGAGATCATTCTCGCTTAACTGTTCTGGATGGGAATTGCTCAAGTTTCTCACATCTTCATTATCCAGTTCATTAACTCCAAGTTCTTTTCCAATTGTGCTGATTTCTTCAATAATGTTATCAGCTGAGTTATTAATGCCAATGAAATTTCACATATCATAAACAATTCGCGTTAACTGATTAATCACTCGCTTAAAGCGAGAAATAGTATCATTTCACTCAACCGCGCTAAGTGATTATCGCGCATATCGAATTCGCGTTAAGCGAGGTTTTTCTGTATATATGTGTGTGTGAATACACACACACACACACACACACACACACACTTGCAAGTAACGCTCAATCTGAGTTGCTTTAGCCGTAAATCCGAAACCAACTAACTGACCAATTCATCAAACTAGGAATATCAGCCAGGAAATTAGCAAAAATGAGCACAAAACCCGTTCTTAATGAAATGGGTTGGCGTTTAAATATTTCAGCACGTCAGCTGTTCACAATATTAGAGACTTGCTAGTAGGAATTAAGAGAACCGGAATCAAGAAATCATGCAAAGTATAACATCAATACAAAAATGAAATTTTGCATCGACGTTGGCGCCGATGGTTTGGATCTAGTTGTATATGCTAATGGAAGAATACATTTTGTTTTAGTGAATTGAAATAACACGCGATTTAAACTTTGATTCAGTTATTCCTGTAGTATATGTTAAATATTCCCAAAAGCGCCATCTGTCGGTAGACTTGAGTGAAAATATAAATGAATGCCTATTAAAATTTCGAGATGAATATGCGAGCCCGTATAGAAACGAAAGATAATAAGGAACGCATCCTGTAACTACTACTTAAGAATGCAATCGAAATATAAGTCAATTTGCTTAAATATAGAACGCAACAAATGCGTTTAATGCCCCGAGTCGTTAAAATGATCGGATGGGGGCCTTTGTAATGGACAGCTCACAAGAAAATCCCAAGTTCGTCGTGATTATATAAGATCTGTCTGCGAATGAGATTTAGATAATTATAGTAATCCCGCAGATGACGAGCTGTCACCTTGTGTGCGTGGAGACTCACAGAGACGCCAGCAACGGATCCAAATCACAGTGGGCCTATTGAAAGTATGCACATGGCGAGTAGCACGTAGAGTCGGTTATCCTCTTGTATCACACCGTTACGGCCATTAGGTAACGCAAGGCGGGGCTTCCATTCGAATGATCTGCGAGCGTAGGGTATAATTCCTCTTTCATGCCTTTATCTGGTGGCGTTAAACACAACCATTACACTCCACACTAACGACCCCTTCGTGTTGGGACAAAGGTTTCTTTCAGATCCATCTGTGGGCCGCACTGTCTCTTCCCTCCCGGTCTCCATTTTCATTTCAATGTGGCTGTCCAATGATGAGCCATTCTGCCTTCCCCCTCATCGCTGAATATCTATTTAACCAACCGCACAATCTTATCTTTTTATTTCTCTGTTTATCTATCTGTCTATCTTTCTGTCTGGTTCTTTATTTGCTTTTTTTTTCCCCTTCGGATCTTCCGTCTCTCTCTTTGGTTATCGTACGCTCTGTTAATATCTTTCTTCATATCTATCCTTCCATCTATATATCTTTTGTTATACATATATATATATATTTTTTTTTCTTTCTTTCTCACTCTCCTCCTTCTACATATCTGTTGGGCCTCTTTTTCATTGCGTAACTTTCATTTTTTTTCTTTATTTTTACCCCTAACTTCCTTCTCTCTTTTTTTTATATATCCTTCTCCATATAAGTCTCTCTCTTTCTAATTCTCTATTTATCTTTTATCTGTCTATCTCTGTGTTTGTGTTTTTTTCTTCTGAACTTCCGTTTCTCTCTCTCTCACTTATGTATCTTCCCATATCTAATTCTTTCCTTCACTCTCGAAGGAGAGCCTCCGTAGCTCAGTCAGTATAGACGAAGCCCTTTGGTCGGAAAGATCTGGGTTCGATTCCCGTCCATGTCGTGAGAGAACCTTTATCTGGTCTCTTTCCACGAAAGGTGAGTTAGTGGTCTCGTGCGGTGGTAGGGTTTTTTTTTCGCCCGGAAACTCGAGGTTTTTTTGTTCCCCAGAACACACACACACATGGATTAGTCAGGAAAAAATCTGGTGGTAATACGTCCCAGCCATATGCCGGTCCCGGATAAAATTTGGGGGGAAGCGATAGGGAACTACCCTAAAAATCTCACCAAGAACACTTTGTGGGCAATGCCTAGAAAGCCACCTACAGTCGGAAACGACTGAAAGTGAAAACTAGGACTCGCGCAGGTATCTTTCTTTATCTAGTTATTCCTTTTATGTTCCCTCTATTAATCTCTCTCTATGTATACAGGGTAGTTCAAAATTCCACGTACAAACTTTGAGGGGAGGTAGAGAACATCAAAATCAATCATATTCGCATAGGAAAGCATGACCGGAAACGCCACCGAAAGGAACTAACAGGGACACAAAGATACAGAAATAACACAAGGCAGTAAGTAGTTTAAAAAACTTCATTAAGGCGTAACTGAACAGTTCGATAGTAGTTGGATACCTAATATGGTAAACGAGTTGCATGTCTGCCATCTCAGCGTTCGAAAAACGACGCATGTTCTTCGTACGACGTCGAAAGCTTGAATGAGAAAGCCCCAATTTCTCACGTGGAGCGCTGGCGAACAGCGCCACCTACCACTTTCGGGTGACGTTTCCGGTCATGCTTTCCTATGTGAATATGATTTCGATGTTCTCTACCTCCTCTCAAAGTTTTTACGTGGAATTTTGACCCACCCTGTATATACAGAAAGATTAGGATGCTCTCTCTCTCTCTTTCTCTCTCTCTCTCTCTCTGTGTGTTTGTTTGTTTCTCTGTTCTACTCTTTTATCTACATCCCCATCTCTTTATCTTTATACCTATCTATCGGTCTATATTTCATTTAATTTCTTTGTTTATTTATTTTATCGGTTTGTTTATCTATTGTTTGTCATGTCAATCTAACCCGAAAATTAAACCCATTGTTCCGATCCTCCTAAATTTTTCCGGTCTCCTCCTATTTTTATAGAACTGTCATTATTTCATCCATAACAATGACACATCCAATTATTCCGTCCGAGTAAGATAACATTTTACAAAATTATTTATGTATAAAGCTAATTAAGCTCTATATGATTAAAAATTAACATCGTGACAAGTGACGATATGGATCATTCTCTATGCTCTGTCTTTCGTTGACATTGGCGACATCTGGTGGTAATTTCAAGTCGTCTCGCGCAATCTGTTCTAGTATGTATGTCTGTATTTTTATTTTTGTAATTCAAATGTCTAGTGTATGTGTCACGTATTTTAGAATAGTAATGGAATATCCACAACAAGTTGCTAAATCCTAAACTCCATGGGACTCGCTATACTCATTAAGCACCACACTAATAAATTCTCAACTCCGTGCTAATAAGGGTCACCGAGAGCTGCAAAATAAAAAATATTACCTTCGAAAATTGAAGTTCAGAACCGACGAATACTAATACACCAATAACTTGTCTTAAATAAAAATTTCTTGGCGTCAAGAAACGTACATTAATTAAAGATCTTGCATGAGGAAGTAATTTAAGTGAGGTGGCATGGAGTAGTTTACAGAGACATACGCTAAATGAATTCAAGGCACGACATTGCGACAGTTTGACCTTTGACTTTATATAATTGAAACCAGCACACTAGGGGGAAGGGGAATATGGAGACGAGAGTAAGATTTATATTAAATCAGTAGTGTACCGAATATTAGATTAAAATTCTTCATTTTTACAATTTGGTTCTCTAATGAAGCATCGAATATTAGGACGGTTCACGTTAGGTAAAGTTAAGTTATTTGCTTAATATGTGCAGAAATGCTCAGCATTTTTTTAAAATGCTACTAAATTTAAATATGATTTAAATTAACAGTAGTATTCATAATACTGAAAGTCGGCTTTTGAAGCAGTTTCCAAAAATATAGGTGAATTTTAATTCTCAACAGGTAATCGACTACTTGTTCCTGGATTTACTTAGCATAACTGAAAACGTCAGGGTTGTCCTCTCTCACCGGTTTTATTTAATATATACATAGATAAAATCGTAAAAAAATGGAAGATAACTAATGAAGGCGGATTCAAGATTAACAGCAGATTAGTTACTCTACTTTTTTTTGCTGATGACCAAATAACCCTTGGAAACGATGAGGATGAACTACAAAAATCATTATGCAGCCTCTAATAATCTGATAAAAACATAGGGTATGGAAATATCAACAGACAAAACAAAAGTCATGGCCTTCAAAGGTGCTAATCCAATAAGAAGCAAAATAGTAATAAACAACCAAATAATAGAGTAAGTAAATACATTCAAATATTTAGGATGCCCAATGTCATATGAAAATGGAGCTGATATCGAACCGAGGCTGTCGAACTTTTTAAAAGTAACAGGCATTATAAATAGAATTTTTAAATTCAATTATGTACAAAAACACACACGAATAAGAATCTACAATACAGTAGCTACACCTACCTTACTTTATGGTAGTGAGAGATGGACAATAATAAAAAAAAAGAGCAAATGAAAGAAGAATTGAATCGTCTGAGATGAAATTTCTGCGCAGGACTGAAGGAGTCACAATAATGGACAAATGAAAAACAGCGAAATCAGAAATAAACTTGGAATTACAACCTCCCTAAATGAAACAGTGATTTGCTATAGAGAAAAATGGAAAGAACACGTACTAAGAATGAATAGAAGCAGAATACCGAAACAAATTCTAAATTACCACCCAAAAGGTACTCGATTCAGAGGAAGACCCTTAAAAAGATGGGATTGATGGAACAGGCCGCTTGACCTATAAGCCTGGAAAGAAGAAGAATTGAAATTCTAGCGTGTTTTTCATCCTAATTCTATTCACAAAACCTTATTTTATTTTATTTCTGATAAATAACAATTCAGTACCTGATTTTGGTTCGATTATTGCACCTTGTTCAGATATGAGCGAGTACTTTTACCTGGTTCAGTTATTGTGATGGAGAACTTGCTCCTGATTCAGTTAAAATAATTTCTTCGGTTAATATAATCGAGTACTAGTTCCTAGTTTAACTAATGCGATTGGGCACTCGCTCCTAGTTTAAGTAACATAATTGAGTGCTTGCTCCTGGTTAGGACAATATAATCGAGTGCTTCTTCCTTGTTCATTTAATACAACCATATATTTAACAAGTTATCATGACTGAGTACTTGTTCCAGATGCTGTAACACTATTTCTTCAGTTAATATGAAGTATTTGCTCCTAGTTTTGCTAATTTAATCGAGTGCTAGCTCCTTGTTAAGCTACCATAATCTAGTGCTTGCTTCTGGTTGAGCTAACGTGATCGAGTGATTGCTTCTGGTTCATTTAATACAGTTATTTATTTAGTCAGTTAATAAGATCGAGTACTTGCGCCTGGTCCAGTTAATATAATTTCTAGTTGCTCCAACTTTAGTTAATATACTCGAGTGCTTGCTCCTGGTTAAACTAATATAATCGAGTGCTTGCTCCTGGTTAAACTAATATAATCGAGTGCTTGCTCCTGGTTAAGCTAATATAATCGAGTGCTTGCTCCTGGTTAAGTAATATAATCTTGTACTTCATCCTGTTTCATTTAACACAACTGGGTACTTATTTGGTCAGTTAATACAATCGAGTACTTATTCCTGGCTCTATAATCAAGTGCATCCGTCTTATATCATTTTTTTAAAAGTCGATTCGCCGGAATAGGACTTTTATGTTACTTTCAGTAAATGATAATCGTATACTTCTTCCTGGTTTATTTAGCATAATCGAGCATTCCCCTTTTTTTTTTCTTTCTATCCCCCCCCCCTAATTCGGGCTTACTACAATAGGAATTCTTTGAATGATAAAAAGCAATGGTAGATGTACAAAACTATCGTGATACTTTGGGCTATTTAAATTCTAGTCTAGCTGTAGAGGATGTTAGTTGCATTCACAGGTTGTGTGCAAATTGACAGCTTTCCATGATGGATAGTTTACTGTTGACACACACTACTGCGTCGGTAACTTTGGACAATTTTTATGTTTGCATGGGATGACGTTGGCGAAGCAGAAAATGCAGTAAAGTTCATGCTGCGGTACGCACCAGATACATAAATTTGACTCCTGTTTGTTAAATTGAACAAGAGTCACATTGCAACTTTTAGTGTGAAACTACACGGGGGGGGGTAATTCTTCCTGTCCCTCGTCTACTCGCATCCTTGAAACGTGCCTTATTCGAATGCTATGTAAATTATTTACGATCGGCGAAACGGCCTTGATTTTAACGACTTAAGTCTTATTTTTTTATACGATAAAATTTTGAATTCGAAGCAGAACATGTGTCTTTTCTGAGTGATACCAAACTCCGGTAGCTACTCACTCAAAACTACAGTTTATGACGTCATTAAAGTGTATTACCAGAGGTGTATACATTATAAGGGACATACCAATCGCAAATTGGTCCCTTCCTAGTACTTAGAGGAACTAGCGCGAAGTTTCAGCTGTTCTAAACATGTCACAACTAACGCCATTGTTCCAAGAGATCTCACCCCACTGGAAATAGCACAGCATATATCGCGAGCGAAGAATTCTACACATTGCTGACTGCTTGGGGAACCGAAAGTACGTTCCCCAGAATATTTTCTTTAGTTTGTTTGCGTGTTCCTCTGAAGTAAGCTCTTATAGATTACCAACATCTCCATACTTTTACATTATTGGTCACACATTAGGCTTAACAACGGACTTGCTTTTTTTTTTTTTTTAAATATATTTTCAAGCCATGACAAGCATCAACTTCACATCAAAAAGAATCTTTCAGGTAATTTATATTCTTCAGTAGACGAAAGCACAATGGAATCTGTCCAACACACTTCTCTTTCTCTTTTTTTTTTTTTTTTCACCCCTTTTTTTTTATAGTTGAAGATTTTGAGTTGGTTAATTTGTCACTATCGCTACACGAAGAAATATCAAATTCATTGTGCTGCCGACATGGATTTTACTCAATGAATCACTAATAAATTATAACCTGTCAAAGAAAGTCACGTGATCACTTTCTTTGTGTTCATGCAAAGCATGTCATAGTGCTAGGTTTTAGTTGTCTGGAAACCCGGTCGTGTTGGAAGGGGGGAATTTTTTTTTTTTTTTTTTTGGTAATTTATTCTCCCCCATCTCACTTTCCCTTTTACGAGTAATGAATAAGTAATCTATTATAGTAAAGGTGTCTGAAAATAAACTCTCGTGTGCCATATTGCGTTTTCAAAATAGAAATTAAAGTGGAAATGTATTCGGGAGAATAATGGCAATGAAAGATTTGTTCGGATTTAATCGATCATGCCCTACGATCTATTGTTGTCCTTCGATTCCTTGTTTTTCTTCCTACATTTTGTTTCCTTATAAGGACTGGCTTAAAGGGGCGAAGCAAGATTGCTTTTCATCTTCCCCGTTATCTGTAGAGGACAGTGTAGGGATAAGGTGTTATTGAGCTGTTAAAGCTCTGATCATGGCAGGAGGGTAACAGCAATAGCCGAGCCTCAGTTAGGATTTCATTGGCTACAGCATTGTCATCCATTACCCTTCAAGGGTATTAATCACCGCATCTCACGGTCGATTCACACAGCCTACATTTTGTTACCTTAAAGTCCTTAAAAGGACTGGCTTAAAGGGGCGAAGCAAGAATGCTTTCATCTTCCCCGTTATCTGTAGAGGACAGTGTAGGGATAAGGTGTTAATGAGCTATTAAAGCTCTGATCATGGCAGGAGGGTAACGGCAATAGCCGAGCCTCAGTTAAAACTTCACTGGCTATAGCATTGCTATCCGTTACCCTGATTAGTAAGTAAAGGGTAAAATCTCAAAAAATCGAACGATCTCTAGGATACTCCATAGTGGGCGAATGACCGTCCATATCTCAGCGTTGGTTCCACTCAGTAACGGGTTCCCCGACCTAGCACCCCGTCGGGCTCCCCGTCCTAGCAGAACCGCTCAGCGTTGGTTCCACTCAGTGACGGCCGCCCCGTCCTAGCACCCCGACCAGGACCACTCAGATTCCGAGGAAAATAATTCACCGACAAGAACCCCTCAGCGGGCCCTGCCGGAGAACACTTTCCCCGGAGACGCAAAGTGCTCCCTTAAGGCAAAAACCCTAAGGGAGCAAACTCAAAAACTCATCACCCAGGATAACAGCAACAGCCGAACCTCAGTTTACTTCCTTGGTTCAGCATTGCTAATTGTTACCCTGGAAGTCCTAAAAAAGGACCTTTTTTTTTTTTCTCCTCTCCCTTACATTTTGTTAACAACACCACGAGAATTTATAGTTTAGTTTTGCGCGCATTTGGTTGTATCAAAAGTATTCTTTACTAAATTATAGAGTCAAAAGGCTTTAATTTGCCATAAATAAGAAATTGTGATAGAAGATATTATAGATCCAGTCATATTTTATAGATAAATATAAAAACGAGACTCCAGAAAGTTAAGCATTAATAATAGGCAAACATACTGACTATTGTCAGAGCTGGTAGTGTAAACCAAGGCAACTCGGAAGCGAAAGTTTATATTCTTATAAGCTCCTTTAAATGTTGAAACTTTTTCATTTCTTTTTATATTTGGCTATGAAATATGAATGGATCCATAATATTGTCCATTTTAATATTTGTATATTTAGTTATAATCAAATTCAATCCTATTTTTGCTGTAGCTCAAAGAACGTATGTTTGCATTAGTCACAGAGTAGAAATTTTGATATCCTAACAAAACTAAAATTTGAACGTTTTAATAAAAAAAAAATAAAATAAATAAATAAATAAACCATTTCTCGACTTTTGATCACAATCCAACTTTTTTTTTTTTTTTTTCATTTTTAATTGTGGGTAAAGGAATTTATGTTAATAAATAGTTTGATAACATAAACTTCATTCTTTTAAGAAAAATTAATTAATATACTTATAAGTATATATGATCAATGAGATATTGCTCGAAAAAATCTTTTCTCCCTCCCTAAATAGCATCGCTTTTCCTCCCTCCCCCAAGAGGTAGCAGATGCCCCTTAATTTAGAAAACGCTAATTTAATTAGTTGTAATCAAATCGTTGCTTAATCTGTTGTGATGTTATAATCGACTAATTAAATGTGCTCCCGTAATCAGCGATAGCCAATTTATTATAAAATTCAAGGGTCAGTTTTGCTGCATTCAAATAATCAGGGGAATGAAACACTAGTTTTCGAAATATAAAAGCCAGATACTGTAATTAGGAATAAAGATTATATTTTTAAAACTTTAAAGACAATATTTATTTATCTTTATAAGAAAAAATATTTATGAATTTTTTTTTATCGGACGTTAACCACCAATTAAATTTTTGAATAGGAAAAATATATATTCACACAAGTAAAGAATTCGATGAAGTTTTGAACTCGATTAGGTCCCATGTTTGTAAAAAAAAATTTTCCTAAGTAAATTATAAATTATTTAATAAATAAAATATGCATGCTAATACTGAAATGTATAGTTATGATATTTAGGCATATCTGAAGTTTGTTCACTCATCGGGGGCTGTACTGAACAATCCAAATAATATTTAAAATAAACTTAAATTACATAAACATTTAGATGAAATAGAACCATAAAATCCACAGGTTTACATAAAACACTGCAAAGAGAATAAGAAAAAAGCAAAAAAATTGCTATGCATCTAATAGAGAAAAAAATTTTTCATACTCTCTTCAAATTATACAGCTACACTGGACAAACCATCCAATGCTTGGCTTAATGGCTGAATATGTTTAAAAAAAAAAAAGCTAATGATTAAATTTCTGCTTCGTTGCATAATAGGGGGTAGAGAGGGATGGTATATTACCGATGTGCTGACGTGTCGACAGAGAGAGAGAGACGCAGCCGAAAATATAGCCATCCGTATGGGTAATACTAGCACCTGCAAGCTGTGATCATTAGCATCCAAGCGACCCTGAGTCACCGACACCGTCCGAAAAAAAAAAAAAAAAAAAAGCGGACAATACATCGTAGTGTTAGCGTCGGTGAAGGCGGATATGGGACCTCTATTATAGCAATAGTGTAAATTAGGTTAAGAAAATTCCAAAGGAAAATTGAAGGGTGGGTCACTTGGAAATTGAGCTTTCAAGGAATCAGAGTCGATGTACCCATCTCTTCTCTCTCTCTCTCTTTCTGTCTATCTGAGCTCGTGAATCAAAGAGCAGTATAAAAACAAGTTTTATGCAGCCTTATGTAGGTTTGTGGTTGCATTGAAAAACAGGCCAGGAACACGAAAAAGCACTCTACCTTGAAAAACTGATATTGAACATGAAGTAAATAGTTAAAAAAAAAAAAAAAAAAGCCTTCGGCAGGTTGCTAAGAAAAGAAGCCAAGAGAAAAGAGAGATAGAGATTACGAGAAAGCGAAAGAAAAAGTACGCATCACGACATTTGTCTTGAGTTGTGTTCTTAAAGAGAGGCAAAGGTGCAAATCATTGCGTGGGATATTTCCGGAGAAATCGAAAAACGCATCCCATTGACACAAGCACTGCTGAGTTATTTAGTTCTCGACAAACCGCACCAACTCGTCTGGTAGTTGGACTGATATTAGAAGCGACAGAACGGTGAGGTTTAGCGACTATTTTCACTGCTGAGAGAGCTAACCCGACTTAAAACACCGCACTTATATTTTGGTTTTTCACGCGAGTGTGTGCGATTTGATCTCTCTCTCTCTCTCTAGCTGGAGAACGACGCCGTAGTTCCACCGACTCCTATTTCTTTCGTTTTATTAATCCAGTTTGGCTGTAGCTGGGAGCCATTTTTGCTCGTACACCACAAAGCAATTCTCTCTTTCTCCCTCTCTTTCTTTTTTTTATACGTATCCTGTGAGATAGCTTTAATTAAAACACTTAAGCTATGAATGCCGTCACTATTCTTGTAGTGACGGCATTCAAATTTTCGTATCAAATCGGCTTAATTCGTCAAGGTTCGTTTATAAGTTGTTTTCTGGTTGACACACATTGTATGCGATAGAAGGAAGCAAGAATACGTCAAGAGATATATAAAAATAAATGCAGAAAATATATTTTACCTCTGTTTCACAGTTTCTCTCTCTGCATTCTATGCTCCATTTTTGTATATTTCTTTTTCTCTTTTTCTCTTTCTACATTTTCTTTCTTTAGTTGTTAAATCACTTTCCTCTGCAAGCATTTATTTTTATCGCAATCTGCGTTTCCTCCTGCCTTTTTATTTATTTATTTTTCTTTCTGTGCTATTTATATAGTTTTTCATTTTATTTCTTTCTTTGTCTCTTTTCTCTCAGAGGCCCCGACCTGATTGGCTGAATGGTTAGCGTGTTGGATTTCCTATTAACACGTTCCTAGTTCGAATCCCGCTGCTTGAAGATGGATGTTTGCGAATGTCTTTAGGTGACAGATGAATTTCACCGCCCGGTGTGAGACCACCACCCTGCTTATTGGGGGCCTGAAGTGGTGTAAAAAAGTTGCATGTTTGGTGTCTAGAACAAGGTTTCCAGACTGTGTAAAAATAAATATAAAATTTATAAAAAAAAGTAGGAGAAAAATCCTTAGCCCCCCCTACGATACTGTTGTACTATAAGTTTACGATAACCTTTCCTGAATGAGAGTCACATAAATATAGACCCCCCCCCCCTCCCTTTCCACTTTCTGCTTAAATCTTCACATGACAACAAGTGCTGTCAACAGAACAAGTTACCTCGTCAAGACCGCAATAGGCAAGATATCCTTGGCTCAGTAAATTTATTACCACTTCGAAATATTCGGTTTCTGAGTCTAACTTACGCCACACATATGCAGGACGTGCTTACACCTCTGGAAGGGGGAGAGGCGTTATAATATGAATGAATGGAAGAAATTTAATCAGCAAACATTACAGTATATTCACGCGAAATTTCATTTTATGTAAAATGGAAAAAAGAAAGAAAGAAATGGGATCTGTTTTAACACACTACACGCGCCGAAGTTCCAGTAGAGAAGAGTACACTTTAATTTTGAAATAAATTAGAAAAAAGTTCTCGAAACACACTTTTCTATCAATGAAATTAGCTGTTGGTTGTCTAGCGATATTAATTTTAGATATTAGACCCAGAAGGGTGGGTTTCAGTAACTTCTTAAAGAGAAAACAAACCTAGATCAACATCCAGCTGGTCCGGCATATTTCAGAGATATGTGGCTTCTGAAAAAGGGGAGTGTTCACTTGGATTTGAAGATCCCTCCCTTTTGAGAACGGGTTATTGAAACTGCTTCCCCTTTGTATAATATTTAAAGCCCAAGCAATTACAGCTAGTTTCACAGTTAGGAAGTTAAGTTTCTCACTCACTTTTTTTTTTAAATTTTATCATTAATTTAACGATGTACTTTTGTATATTAGAAAAGATGGAAACATCTTTTTAAGTAAATTAATATTTATTAATTTTCTTAATTTTTTAAAATAAATATTTATCCTTAAGATTAGGCTCTTTCATAATTTTTTAAACATTCCTATCTATTTTTGCTTTGCTTTTCTCTATTTTTAATATCTTCTTCCTTCCTCTCTCTATCGAGAACATTAGTTTTTTTCTCTTGCTGTGGTTATTCCTGTGTTGAGTTTTACCAGTTTTTCATAAAATCTATTAAATACGATGCGCTCTTTGTACTAAAAAAAAAAAAAAAAAAAAAAGATTACATTCATTTGTTGAGGTGTCGAATAGCCGTGAATTGTGATTGCTTTTAAAATATATGTAACATATCAAAGATCACGAAAATTACACCAGGATAAATCCTAAACATCACTTTATTCCTCGCTTCGTATCCAATATCTCAAGAGATGGCAATGACGAATCGAAATATCCCTTGAGATATGTAACTCATTATTATAAGGAAATAGAAGGAATTTACATTTGATTACCGTTTGAAATATTAACTTGCCCACTATTTCAAATTTAAAACCTCAACTCAAAACATTCCAATTTATAGTATTTACTTTGCGTCATTCTATTCATAATATTGCTATAACCACTAGCCACGTTCGCATTAAAATCTTGATTTCAGACACAGCTACCATATCATTCAACTGAATTTCGGTGAGATAAATCAACAAATTCTTCAGAAACCTGAGAATTTAATACGATAAAAAACATATCTTGTAAATCACATTAAAAATAACAAATTTCATTTCAAAACAGTTAAAAATAAATCATTGAAATGTACATAGTACGTAGCAAAAAGCTTGATTTTGAAATTGATACCCGAGTACGAGGCAGCTAGCGCGAGGTATTGTTGCGAGATTTCTCGAAGTTAGCGCCAGACATGCCGAAATAAACTTTTTTGATGCAGATAATAATATTTATAAAACCGGTATTTTATATATATGAAAGTAGTTTATAACAGAATCGCGCCTTAAAAAAAAGTCTTTAAAAATTGTCACGTTAATGGTTTGTTTTCCTTACAAATAGTCAATTAATTTTAATAGAAATCTCTAATTTGTGAACCCATTTACAGTCGTAATTTTCTAAATTTTTTTAGATAAATGAAGGTTCTTGGTATTTCCAAAATTTGGTATGTCGATCGAAGTGTACATACTAAACTATGGCCTGCCAACTGATATAAATTACACTTTATTTGTTTCCTTAATAAGCCTTTTACTGCATAAAGTATGAGTAGCGATTATAGATAATTGCATCTTTCGTTGTTTTCCTATTTATTTTTATTACTGGTTGCGTGTTCAGAGGTTTTGTATTTGTAATCGATTTCTCTCTCTCTCTCTCTCTCTCTCTCTCTCACTCACACACACACAACATCATTATCATCTTGTAGAGTACCGCATTGTAAATAATGATTCTTAATATGTTAACCTTGTCTCTCGATGGTACATAAAGAATTATCTGCGGAAAAAAAAAAAAATCTCGATTTCCGAGCTAACAAAACATCTTTTGTGTTGTATTGTTTGTCATTATTAGCCATTGCAGTCATTATTCCTTTAAGACGTTGCCATGTGGTTTGTAGTCAAGAATTTATTTCTAAGTGATGATATACAACCGTATTCCGAGATACGATTCATTATTATTACTCCAAAATCGATAAGCGGAGCGTTTTGGAAATGATTCTAATGTAGTGACTACTTATTAAAAAAATGAATATTTTCATTAGAGGTTTATTTAAAAAAATTAAAACAAATTAAAAATCTAAATTAAAAATAATAATGCATTAAAAAATCTAAAGTAATGCATTCTAGGATGTGCATGTTATAATATTTTAATATTATAAAATGCATAATATCAATTAAAATATATGAATATATATTTTAATTGATACAAAGTAGGTCATTAATATAATATTCACAATTCAGTGTTTTTTTTTTTTTTAATTTTTAAAATATTTAGAACATTTAAAGTAGGAAATTTTAAAAATTAATTTTAATACGGGGGGGGGGGGGGAACTCACTGGACTTTTATGGCGCATGTCATCAAAAAACGCTGATGGAGTTGATAATCACCTGTGATTATGGGAATTTCGACGCCAGTCGAATCAAATTCCACTTATTCTCACCTTCACGTGGTGTCTCTTCCCCCCGTGGTGTCTCTTCTTCCCATCATTTCTGTACTTCAGAACCCTGGTCAGCGAAGTACAAAAAAGACTAAATCAAAGTCAACAGCAATAACATGGCAAATAACAGTGAAACAGAAGAATAGGACCCCAGATTTGCACGACTCTCACCTACTTTTCTGCGATGACGGAAAAGAAAAAGAACGAGTCAGGGGTGCTAACAATTCTACAGATGAAGGCAGACCATCTTTTGGAAAGATTACCCGCACCCTGGCAAAGGATTCCCAAATTGATTTCCTGCTTAAAGAATTAGGCAACACAAAAATGGACATTCTGGCCATGATGTGATATAAGTTGAAATAGACTGCATTCTAACAGACCGCAAAAAAATAGTTCAGGATGCAGGAACAATCAGCAGAAAGTATTTTGATATCCGTTCAGACCACCGACCACAAGAAAAAAATACGGCAGATCTCAAACCATGCAAAGCGATCCAAACATTTAGATCCTGATTTGTTAAAGTAATCTGTTGATATCAAATAAAATGAAATATTACGAAATATGACTTTGAGAAGGATTGTGACACGCTCCTGGAAAATCTATCCAAGTGCATGGAAAATTCTGAATTCAATCAAGAACACCTCAAAAAGGAAAGACTCTCCTTGAATACGAACCTTGAATTTACTAAATATGAGAAGAGAACTGAAAGATATACCAAACTCACGATTTGAATATAAAATTATTTACAAAGTATAAGAAGATCCCAGACGACTATCAAACCTACAGAGACTGAGAAATGCCTCTGAATCTAAAAAGAGTTGAAAGAGAATTAACTATGAAAAAGACCAATTCCAAACGACTTCTACAAAGGCCTTTTTGCATCAAAATATCTTTTACCCGAACCAAAACTTGATAATATATACGATGTACCAGAAATGCTCCCAGATGAAATAGAAAACGCAAAAACATGAAATCAAATACAGTTACCGGGATCGATCCGATAAAAATTTTGGATATTCACAGCGGGATCACAACTTTATAAAGCTCTGGCCGAAGGATTTATTTGATACCTAAAAGATGGAAAAATACCATCAAAATGGAAGACATCAGAAACAATTCTTGTCTTCAAAAAAGGTTATTCTAAAATAGATCACATACAAATAGTCACCCAACTTAGTGAACGATGCAAAGAATACCAGATCCCTCTTTGATTTCTATTTATCTCATTTAAAAAAGCCTTCGATACCATAGAACATAATGCAGTTTTAGAAGAATTACTAGAACAAGGAATCGATCCATCTACATCAATCTAATTAAAAGAAATTCACACTGATACCTGTACACAAATAACCTTATTCGATTATCTATAACCATCACCATAAACCGAGGTGTGCGACAAGGAATTGCGATATCATCAAACCTTTTTACGTGTCCTCTGGAAAAATACTTTAAGGAAAATCGACTTAAAAGATGGCATAAACATCGATGGAGAGCTTCTCCAAATATTAATGTTTGCAGACAATATAATACTCATAGCTCAAGACCCTCTGCAACTCGAAACAATGCTTCATTAAGTTCATGATCTCTATAATAAAATAGGACTAAAATTCACCCTGACAAAACCAAATGGTTGAGAAATAAATACTGCCAAACTCACACCATCCAACTAAATAATTTCACCATAGAAAGTGTAGAACCCTATACATATCTTGGTCAAACAATAAACATGGACAATGATATTTCTGAAGAAATATCTAAACGAAAAAGAGCTGCATGGACCTCCTTTAACCGTATCAAATCCATAATCACACATCCTAAGCTGGATATCAAAATAAGAGCTAGCATGTTCAACAGCTGTGTCCTCCCATCTTGAACCTACGCCTCCAAACCTTGGCGACGTAGGTCTACAAACCACCCAGCATTCCATGGAAAAAAATTTTAGGGATAAAAAACACCACATCACAAATACAACTATCAGAAAATTAACTGGATAAAAGAAGTAGTGAAAGCCATATATGACAACATGGCAAGTGGACAAGTTATATTGCAAGACTCAACGACAACAGATGGACCTAACGTGTCACAAACTGGTATCCAAGATCAACCAAGAGAGAACCTGGTAGACTTTCAACTAGATGGGAGGACCCTGTAACCGAAGTAGCAGGAAACCAGTGGAGAAGAACGGCCCAAGATCGCCATCACTGTTGACTGCGATCTGCATTCGTGGAGACATCCAGAATGAAACAGCAGATCCATCAAGGTAACCAAAGTTAATTTTAATAGATTTTGTTAATAATATAAACAGTTAATAGGGAAATAATAATAATAATAGTAAACAGGAAATTTTTTTAAAATATTTAATAAAATTTTAATTAATAATTAATAAAAATATTTCGTTTTTAAAAGTGTTATCAAATGGGATAGTCTGCACACAAATTTAATATAATTACCGGTAAAACTGCCTTGAAAAAAAAAAAGTTGAAATCCCGGTTAATAGATACGCAGTATTCTTATTTAAAAACGAAAAAAAAAAAAAGATTCTTTGATTTTACTCGGAGACGTTTTCTCTCCAAATACATTGAATTCTAATAATGCTTACATTATCATAGAAAAAAAGTGCTAGAAGAATTCTGTCATCAAAGAAGACTACAAGAAAGATTTCTTTTGTTAAAAAAGAAAATAAGCATTTAATTAAAGATTCTAACGTTTAGTGTTTTCAAATCATTACGACAAGGATAATGGAAGGAAGAGAAAAAAAAAACATTTTAATTGGCTAGATCAAACGAAGTGAGCTTGGGGTAAGGGATACTGTATTCTCAACTGAAAATTGACATTCTAATTAAGGGAAATTCTTTCCAGCGATCTGCATTGTTGCATTTCACAATCGAAAACGTATGCAAAACGAGTGAAATGGACATTATGCATCAATTAACCTAAACAGTAGCAAATCTACCTTTTTATTACGCATAAATTCAGGTTTTATAGCGAATTGCTTTGAGTCAAGGATTAATTAGAAGAGTTTATGTTTCGCTTAAGGGAGAAAAAAAAAGCAACAGTGGCCATTAAGTCTAATGTATTATAAATAGCATTCGCTTTTAATTTTTCTATAATATTTATTTAAGGATTTTTTTTAAGGATTTTAATACCTTAGATTGTTAAGAACTTTTTTTTAAAAAAATTCAAATTCTTAAGAATTTAAATTGATAAGATGGTTTAAGATATATTCGTAGTAAATTTCTGAGAAGAAAATACTGTTCGGAAATATCCACTTGGCATCTGGCGTAGAAGAATGCAAGATTGGAAATTCTTCTATTTTTCCTATAAAACACTTTGAAAGAGTGAATGCGATGGATATTGAGACGACTCCAGGGAAAAAGTTTCCGTCAATAGGAAAAGTATGTCAGCGTAGGCACAGATGCATGAACGATAACCGTCATAGCCAATTTCTCCTTTGTCCGGTGATGCCACCTTGAAAGATTAGGATTTTAGATAAAGCGGTTCAATATTAAGTAGTCTGTTGGGTGTCTGTATAATCTAGAAATGAGAGAAAGAGAGAGATGTTTAATGGTTAATTGAGTAGAAGATGGCTATATAGGTCATCCGAGTGTAATACTACCGCAAATATTCTTTGCCTACTCACCGAATTCACTTGAACGCAAACCGGGGATAATTAAAATGTTGAAAAATTGCAACTACATTGATATAGTGTGAAAACTTTCCCTTCAAGAACTTCGAGGAAAAATAATATTGGCGAATTTTTCAGCTAAAATACAAACTATCTCGTCTATATATTTTTTTCGATTTAATGTAAATTAAAATTCGAAAAAAAAAATAGTAAATAGCAAGAAATATTATGTGACACCTCTAGGGAGTCGAAACACTCATCGAGGAAGAGTGTGCCAACAGCATCGAACGATTGAACACCTTCCAACTACTAACCGTGCTCAAACTTGCTTAAGTTTTTTGCGGGAGCCATTAGTAGCAGAGGCTCTACCAATCGACCAACCTTTGCTATTAAACCAATGTAATAAATATTTCTCAACGGGCTTTCATCCTATATAAACTTAAGTCTGGATCTGCTAGTGCATCAGACACACACATCGCAACTTTTTGTATTCTTTATGGCAACTCTGTATGCATTATATATTACAACTGTGATTCTGCACCGAAACCAGTTTTACATGGCGACTAGCGTGATGTGTCAGAGGCTTAATAATAAGAAGCTCTGAGTACAGCATAGAATAGTAATAGAAATACTGTCACAGAAGGAAAAGAGATGTCAAATTGGTCACTTGACCACACACGAATGTGTAGTGACATCTGTTTTTTTTTTTTTTTATCTCAAGAAAAAAAATATATAAATATATATATTTACCTATCCAGGCACGTGCATCCAGAACTGACAAGCGTATCCAAAGACGTGTGCACTTAAAGTTTACCGGATATATTAGTATGCCACGAGTCTCCTATGAGATCAATAGAACTCGACTGCAGTGAGTATTCAAAGTTCAGGGGAAAGTGGGAGTTGGGGGAGGAAGTATTCACATAGCCACTCTAGTTACGCCTCAATAAGTATTTGGGGCCCTCATAATGGCCCTGTTTTGAGCAAGGAGAGAGAGAGTGAGTGTGCGCGCTCGCCAGACAGAGAGGCCAGTCTGGCTACACATTAGGGCCGCATATAAAGGGATGACAGGCCAATATGAAGGGAGTGGGATGTTGGATTTAATTTGTTCCAATTATCGCAACGCGTTTATTGTGAGCACCGAGAACCTGCTAAATGTGTTATCGATTGAGCATGACAACCTAATATAGGAGTAGAACCTACAACGAAGGGGGAGAATCGTAAGAGCCTTTTAGGGAAAAACCCACCCTCGTATATATAAAGTCGTCCTGAGATCCATACGGATACGCAGTGGTAAGATAAAATGCCATAATTTCTCACAGCATGAGGGTGTTGTCAACGCACGAGTCGACCGTCTACTTACCTACTGCAATAACTCTTCGGTCTATATCAATATTTAGGGGTATAAATAACATCAAAGGCAAGAAAACTTGTTTTCCAGACACCCACAGGGTTCGTACGTCTGCACAAAGAAGTTCTATATGAGGGATTAGAGTGCCCCTTATGAGTGCTATATTAATATAGAAACCTGACAGAAGGGTGGAGAAGAATGGGTTCGTTCCATCGAAATAATGAAGAGAATTTTTCTTTCTTTCTTTTTTTTTTTTTTTTTTGACGTCTAGTGCCGATGGAAGTATTGAATAAAAACTTTGCACTCTCTATTACAAAGGCGATTAAGACGTCGCTTTGAAAGCAAGAAACACAGAATAGATAGACACGCACAAACAGGGAATCGTTTCTCAAAGACTGTGTGTGTGTGAGAGAGAGAGAAGAAAAAATAAGATAAATGATAACAATTCCTTTTAGAATCACTCGAACACTTCCGTGGGTACTTGAATTCTTGTACAGCGACTCGTCAATGTCCTTGTGTGGCTTCGACCTTTCTTTCTTTCTTTCTTGGTTTTGTTGTTTTTGTTTTGTTCTTAGCAAGAGAAGTAAAATTTGTCGAAATGTGCATCGTTATAATAGCTCCACCAAAGACGAAGAAAAGAGGTTTTTGATTAGGAACGTATTACCAGTCTTTGTACACTCTATCGTCTGTCACAAGTTACGATATTCGCCCAGGCTCCGGTTACGCCTCACTGACAAAGTCGTGAAATGTCATGTTGTAAAATGGCACGTCGTTCGTCTTCTCCGAACCCCATGTCTAGCACGTGGTGCGACGGAGCGACACAATAAATACTGTTTTCTTTCTGCTTTGTTAGACTGGCTTGTTACTACGTACGTCCATTACTTGTTCCCAGTTGTATCATGGACACGCTACCGGAGTAAGTGCTTCATTGTTAGATTTTGTCTGTTCATTGTTAATTCTCATTACAATCCGAAATGACGTCACAATGGAGGGTTTCAGTGCTGGATTTACAAACATTGTTCGTAAGTATTTCAAATAAAGAAATACGCATTATATCACTGCCTTTAAGACTACCAACACTTTTTTTTTTCATTTTCTTTATAAAGAGATGTTCTCCGTTTGCTTTCCTATCACATCTTTCAGTATATTTGCTGATCTTTCTAATAAATAGATATCAGTCGCCTTTTTGTTTTATATACGCTTCTAAATGGTACAATGTTTGGAGAGTTATTCAAACAAAGGCTAGAAACCATTTGGAATGTGTCGAATCAAATGACAGAGCTCATTTAGATGAGTGCCAAGCCAATACTTTGTTTGCCTAACCAGTTAAAGAAGAACTATCGTTTGTTGAAGTGATGCTAATCTTCAGTTTTACTAAGTGAAAGGCTAACAGTAATTTAATTGAGAAATCCACAGTGTTAATGTTTTACTGAATCAAAGGCTCACATTTAGTTCAGCTCAACTATTAAAGTTCTTCTGAGTTAAAGGCTAATATTTAGTTTAGCTTCACGGTTTGGGCTCTGTTGAGTTAAAGGCTAACATTTAGTTGAACTTCGCTATTAAGGTTATGCTGAGTTAAAGGCTAACTTTTTTTAGTTTCATGGTTAGGACTCTGCTGAGTTAAAGGCTAACATTTAGTTTAGCTAGACTGTTAAGGTTCTACTGAGTCTAAGGATAACAGTCATTAAATTGATGATTTTTCAAATGAAAACATGCTGTCTTAGGATTTGAAATAAAGATTTTCCTTACAGAAATCTAACAAAACTGGCACAACGACCCCGAGAACGCCTGCAATCGATATCACTTTGGGTGCAATTACAACAATCCTTAACCTCAACAGAGCGCAACTATTCAGTATCTGCTGAGTCAACGGCTAACAGTAACAGGAATTAGTTGAGTTCTATTGTCTACTGAATGAAAGACTAGCAGTAATTTAGTTGAGTTTAAAGGTAGACAGTTATTTAATTGAACGGTCTTTGAAATGAGGAATGAGGATGTCTTATACGGTGGTGGAAGATTCTTCTGAAGATTCGGGATTTTATCGCAAAACAAATACACAGTCCAGACTATTAATGGGCAATGAATAGTCACTGTGGCTGCAGTTCCAACCAATGTCAACCTCAATTAGTCCAGGTGACAGTATTCAGTGGTTACTGTGTCAAAAGCTAATAGTCATTCATATTAGCGAGTATCCATCGAAGCCTAATCATTTAGTTGATATTCAGCAATGTCAAATGACATTGCTATCTACTTCGTCAAGGCCTAGCATTCATTTAGATGATCTCAATTCGAGAAGTCTATCGGATCAAATGCTTCCAATCAAAATTTAAGTATGAGAGACGAATGGATTCAACAATGAAAATGGACTATAATAGATTATTACCACACGTCTGCTGATTTTCCGCCTCAAGTCTGTGTGATATGGACACGCCACTAGAATAAGCTTCATTGTTGAATCCATGCAATTGTTTACTGTTGGAAACACGTCACAATTACTGGCTTCATTATGATAAGCTTCGTAGTATTTTATTGTTTAAAAAATTTGTTTTAAATAAAAAGACAGACCTGTGTAGAAAGCGTAGATCTTCTCTAAGAGATTGGCTAATCCGATGCAAAACAAACCTAATCAGTCTATTTGAATGTGGTTAGATTACATTACTTCGAATGAAACTAATATTGGATTACTTTCAAAAAGAGACAGTATTTATTCTACAATTTCTAATCATGATTTCACGAGACTGCGAAACCATTAGTTGGTTGATGTCAGCAACGTTCATTTTTCTAACTAATATAGATAGACATTACATCTGATATTTCATTACCAGGTTTGTTTGCATCGTTCGTTTTCTTTACAATAGAAATACATTTTCTATCTATTGAATGATTCGAAAACTCGGCGACTAAACTAAGAAGTGCGAGGCCAGCTGCCACCCTGTTTAATATATTAGCAAAGCAAAGCATTACAAACAGGTAGAATAAAACACAAATTGCAGTCCACATGTGGGAAGTCGTATTTTACTCAAGTATCTTATCAAGGCATCAAAACTGTGCGATTGCGCGAGGCACTGTCACCATCTGTGTTTTATATGCGGTGTGTGGATTATTACAAAAGCTCAAGAGCCGAAGAAGTTTAAAAAAAAAAAACGAAAAGCAATCTCTCCTAGCAACCTGGGTCGCTTCCGGTAAAATTAAGTTTTTTTTTTCCCCTGCATTTTTTTTTTTCTCCGTATCTACTCCTGCAGAGCAGATAGAGTCAGAATTCACTTCTTTAATTGTGCATACGTACGTCACCATAGAAACGATTTCTTGGGGTGTAATGGAGTCTTCGGGAACGCACAAAAAAATTGAAACGAAGACGGAGAAGTCTGTATTAACTTACAATGCAATGAGGCACAATCCATATGGTCAGTAGCTCAGTATTTTTTTGTTCCCCCTTAAGTGTAATCACTTTTGCAAAAAGGCAGGTTTTTTTTTTTTTTTTTTTCTTTTCAATCAATTCTTTGTGACGTCAGAGACAAACAACTATATTGAAATTCACATATTAAATCCAAAAAATTTTTCGAAATAGACTGTCAATTTTTTGGTGGATTTCAACAATTAATTTTTTTTATTATTATTTCAGTCAATTCTTTATGACGTCAGAGACAACTGAGGTGAAATCCACATATTAAATTCAAGAAAAAATTTCGAAACTAAACAATTTTTTGGGATAATTTTCAACATTTTCTTTTTGGAGGCGGCTAGCAAATAAATTTTCCAAAAAAAAAAAACAACATTAAAAACCATAACCATTCTTCGAATAGATATAATTAATTATTTCTTAACGTGATAAAATCACGTGATTCTGCCGACTTCGGTTAATTGTTGAAGGCACACGCTTCAAGTAATGACGTTTAGCCATTGTTGACTAAACAAGCCATGCTAATAAACACTTATTTGGTAGACGGTTGAAATTTGAAGCGTCCATCATGCGTCATATCCTAAACTCGTCGTCTGCCCGTTCAATGGAATTATGTCCTCACTCCTTACCGACCTTAATAAATGATTTTCGACCTTTAACCTATTACCACGAGGATCATATTCGGAAACGACGTCTGCACTCTGTTAGACGAGTGATGTTTTTAGTTTTCCTTGATAAGTATGTTGACTAAAACACGACTTTTTGTCAATTAAAAATGTATGTTTTAAAAAAATTAACATTTTTAGATTTTTTAAAATTACTTTTTTTTGTTTCAATTAGATTTTTTAAAATTGAAAATGAGAAAAAACTGAAAATTTTTTGTAAATTTTGTTTTCAAAATTTATAAAAAAAGATTTTTTTTTTAAATTTTCAGAATTTAGAATTTTTTTAAAAATAAACTGACTTTTTAAATTTAGACCTTTTTTCTGTTTTTGCAATATTTTTCAACGAAACAAAGACAAAATCATTTTATTTCCAAAATTTACAAAAAAAAATCGTAGATTTTAAAAAAATTTAGAATTTAGAATTAAAAAAAAGCTGTCTTTTTTTAAATTTACATCTTTTTTTATATTTTGGCAATATTTTCTAACTCAACAAAAACAAAATTATTTTGTTTCAAAATTCATGTCTAAGAGACGTTGATTCGCTTGTTCAGGAGTTTTTAAACATAATATTTTTTTCCCCCTTTTGAACGCTTCAAACTCATATTCAGAAATGATTTAGGAAACATCAGACTTTTCAGATAAGTAGAACTCCGACTGTGCGGAATAATGTCTTATTTTTAGACGAAATAAACTTCTTTCAGATGTATCTTTTGCTGTTCTTGTTATTTGCAGACTGATATTGACTTTCAGCCCGTCTATCACAAAAAAAAAAAAAAAAGAGCATGGCGACGTTAGGAACAAAATTATGGTTATGTTCACATATGGGCTCTGATTTCTTTCATACCTATTACCATACCCAATAGGTAATCTCGAACCTAATGCCCTAGAGAGTCATTTTCATCTAGTCAATTTTATAGGGAGGGGAGGAGGGGAAACGACATTTGTACCATTTACTCTCCCTTAATGCATATAAAGAAATCAAATATTTTTAGTCTTAATAAATCACCAAGTAGCAAGGAAAATTTCCACGTGGTTAGAAACTATTCCATAAGAATGTGGGGATACTCGCATCATTCGATATTTGCTTTATTGCCATTGTTTTATAATTTGTTTACAAGTCAGTTGTTTTAGGTCTGTTATGAAATATGCATATTTTATTGTAATTGTCATAAATCATGCTTTCGATAATTATTTTATGCATAAAATGCATACTTTTTTTAATATTAAAAAATGAATATTTTGTGCACAAAGCAGACATAAAATAAGAATACCTAAGTAACTAAATTAGTGTGATGTTTATTGAATTTATAAATGAAAGTTTTAGATAGATGCATCCAATCTATTTTCTTCATCGTTCAATCTAGGGGAAATAAAGATTTAAGTGAACACCTGCTCCTGATGTTAGGGGGTTTCGATGTTCTCTGTAGTGTCTCGGATCCTAAGTGGGCTCATTTTCAGTGTACAAGAATGCAAACGATTGTTCAAGTACCAAATCTTGTTATTCGAACAGGACTGAACGTAGTCGATCCCAATATAAACACGAATCATTCTTAAAAAAAAAAAAAAAAAAAAAGACAGGAAGTTTTATCCACAAAATATATTTTACAACGAAAAGTCATACATATATTGACTATAATAAATGATTAGATTTAGAAATATCAAAAAATAATTTTTCCCCCCCTGAATTACTGAGTAGAAATGGAATCTTCTTTTAGAAACTACGTTTACTGTCCACCAAGTAATGATTGAACTGACTAAACAAAGCCCAAGTAGGCTTAAAGTAATCCCAGTGGTTTTATAGTTAGTCCTAATCCATTAATGTTTGGTCACCCGAACAGAATATGACCGTAAGGAATATAAATAAGACATGAAATCCTACTTAATTTAATACACAAAGCTTGGACACCAATTTACCCTTTTACGGCCTTCCTTAACTGTTCTCTACATCTCTTTATTCTTCCTTCTACTCTCGTCTATTCTGTACAGTCACACTTTGTTCATCGCATCTAAGTAGTTTTTTATTAGCTTTTTTTTCTCGATTTTCTCCTATTCTTATTCACTAAACAAAATTTTCTTGGTAACTTAATGCCTTTCACCGAAACATAATTTGTAGCCAACATGGTGGAGAGGAGTATAATTAAATCTGTCCTTTTTTTTTTCTTTCTATTTAGTTTCGTGTGTGTGTGTGTGTGTGTGTGTGTGTGTGTGTGTGTGTGTGTGTGTGTGTGTGTGTGTGCATACATAATCTTCGGTTTTACAACCTTCGTTTGCAACGTTAATGTCCTCAAGTCTCCGCACTGTCTTCAAAATTTACCTCTCAAAGTCCCCCCCCCCCTCTATCCCCCCCATCGTTGCTTCTCTAAAGTAAAATACTCTTCCATTACTTGCTAAATTACAACCCCGATAAGAAATGAGGACACTTTCTCCAGTAAATAAACTACTTAAGAAAGTTCTATATTAGAAAACTTTAATTCTGTAGCGGTTTTCCTGTTGCATCCGTTGTACGTCGGGTGGTGGTGGCTTGACGTAATTCGTTCGAAGAACCCCAATAGACTGTTTTCTTTGAACACCGAAGTCATTTAATTAGCTTTTTCTGGACTCCAGGAACTGGAGAAGACATTAAGGACGAAAGAGAAGCCTTATCTCGGTAAACAAAGGAGACAAATCATTCTTGCTGAAGTCGATTGTGTTGGTGCGTGCATCCAACCACTCCATACGCTATTGGAGATCTTCGTTCTCAATTCACTTTCAAACGAGTAATGAATATTTAATTGTACTATCGATCTATATTCATTTAAGCCTACTTGATCGAATTAATTAGGGTTATCAACACTCTATAATGTTGTTTACCGATGAAGTTTGAATGTTTAAAAATTATAGGAAGGACGACTATTGAGGTTTTGTGCCGGACTAAAGCAAGTCCAGTGGAAACGGTTACTATTACATGGTGATATATGAGACAGACGCATCCGTACGGTTACAAACTAGCATCCTGAGCAAGGACATGCATCATCGTTCACCTAGCCGAAGATTAAATTGCTAGAGACGTTACCATGCAGCCAATTCTATCCTCAAAGGTAGGACGTATTTAGCGTAAAGAACACGACTCAGTTTGAAATTCCCTTCTAATCAGTGATATTCGTCGCTCAGCTATAGTAATCTGCACAATTCTATAGTACTAATGATAAGCAGTTGTATATTTCAGCTATTGTTATTCCAGTCGTTGTACATTTCAACTATTGTAGAAACTATTTCAATTGTTGTGCTGTTATTCCTGTATTAATCATTGCATATTGTGCATTTCAATTGTTTGTTATTATTCCGGTGTTTGACTATTGTACATTTCAATTGTTTGCTTTTCCAGTATTGATCATTATTTCACGTGAAACAATCAGTTTCTCAACAATCATCGTTTCTAGTAAGTTTCAACAATCTATTACTAAACAATGGTTACTGTTGTAAGTTTTAACAATTTATTAGTCGAACAATTGCCATAAGTCTAAGTTTTAACAGTGTTATTCAACAAAGATGAAATTGTACATATCACAATTGTTTAAACACTGATTGGTAGGGATAAATAAAAGAATAAGAAATTGAGAAATGCAGTAAAAACATAGAAAAAGAGATTGATGTATATTTAGAGAAATAGAGAAGATGAAATAGATAAATGGACCACTGAGGGGGGGATGGATAAAGAGTAAATTACCCAGATAATTACATTCCGAAAGAAAGACTGACTGACATACGCTGATCACACCAATAAATAAAAGCAGATTACCTAAACTACAAAAATGTCAACATTTTCTCTATCTTGACATAATAATCAATGAATAATTGGTCATGAAGCAAAGATGAAACCTGAAGAAAAAACGACAAAGGATTCTTGGTATACGTACGCAGAGAGATATAAGCAACTATGAAGGATGTCTTTTAGTGTTTTCTAAACTAGAAATATTAGTCTTTTTATGAAACAATCATTCGATTTGTCTGCTATCTCTCTCTCGGGTCATCTGCATTTAAATTGGAAATCTTACAACGAAAGTACTACTGTGTTTGCTTGATGATTTAAGACCTACGAGTTAACTCGGAAAATTCGAAACATGCCAGAGTTAGCTCATATACGAATCTGTCAGAACGGAGGAGGATTCAAGGTGTTTTTCGCTTTAAAAATTGGATATAAAGATAAGGTAAATTGTCGGCCACTAAAAAAACAAAAATGCCACATTCTTCAAAATGACATACTCTTGTCATTTGTCAAATGTAATACTCTATCGGCGAATTTGTAGCCTAGAATATTATCCAAGCTGGATAAATGGCCAAACGAATGTATTGAACACACAACAATACCTTTTTTTTTTTAAACAATGCACATCATTATACATCAACCAATGTTACGAACTCAACTGAACAATGAGTCCCTCTTCCATTTTTTGTGCGACGTTTTTGATTTTAAATTGTAGATTTCGGTCTTGTTAACGTAATTTAATATTTTCCCATGAAAATAATTATAGCGACTCCATTAAACGAAATATTTATCGTGATTCAATACAACTGCGCAACGTATGAATAGTTTAGAAATCAAACTATATCCCATTAAGCCGATATGCGGTGAGAACTGCTAACACCGTTTTCCTTGGAAATAAATGAACGAGCCGTCAAAAGGTGTCATGGTCTGATGTCTGGCTGGTTGGTTATCTCGCTTCATTGATTTTGTAAGTTTTATTGATTTTTCTTTCATTGTATGCGTGTTCGTTTGGAAGAAATCATTTCAATTCCTTTGCATTTTCGTACAAAAATCGATTTCAAATAGGTCAATTTTATTCCATTTGTAACGTTTTAAGTGTTAGTATCTTTAAAATGAAACAAGTCATGCGCTAAGAGACCACATTTGAAGAATGATGACGTCACTCAATTTGGTACGATTTCTATCTACTGTTATATGACTATAGATCGTTTGCAGGGTCATCAACGAATACATAATTATATAAAAGATGCATTACAAATACCATAAATCTTTATAAAGTGTTTGGGATAAATTTAATCGCGTGTTTACGAGCCATAAACCTGGTATTCTCCATTTAAAGCAAGTTCTCAATTGTTCTCACTTACGTAGATTGAAAATTAATCTTCTAACGGAATATATGAAACCGTATTCATGCAACTACCGACGACATCGCATGATGTGTACTCCTCTTTTCACTCTCTCAACGTTTCCTTAACTAGAAGTCGCCTAAGATGGTGGTTAATTATGTACGAAGCCATATTTGGTCTTTTAGCACATGCAAAATATCAACTGGAGTGCGTATGCTTGTGTTATTTTCGACTAGATGACAATCTCATTTAAAACGCCAAACACGGTCTAGTCTGGCCTTTTAATTCTAATAACAAGATGCTGGCATGTAGTGTTCGCACTGTTAGATTCCTGTGGAAAACTTCGAAGTCATTTGCATAAAACTAACATTAAACACAGCGGCCTATCGCTTCGTTGTGAATGTCATGACTCGATCTAACTCCCTTCCCCCCCCCCGTTCCCTTCTCTTACTCTCCTCCTCTCCCTCCCCTTCTTGTCGGAAAAGTCTGCCAGCTGCTCTACACATCACCCACCATGAACGTAAGTAGCTAAATGAAATTTTGGCGTTGATGATAATGAGGCCTTTCGGTGTAATGCTGGTCTTGCAGGGGAGTAAAGCCGAAGCCACCCGTTTCAACATAAGATGGGTTTAAACTGCGCAAGCTGATACACTTGCTTGTTAGGTATGTACATGAAGCGACATTAGACTGAGAGAGAGAGAGATTGCCGACAGAATTAGACTAACACTTACATGTACTGCGATAGATTTAAACAAGCACATTTTCAATCAGACATTATCAATAGACTGCCGTATCCGTCGCATCTCGTAAATATTTTACGCACTGTATGCTTCCAGATGCTCCGACTTTCAAAGTCAATGACACCTTCATTGAATTCCAAGCTTTCGCGTGGCTCTGCAGATGATTCTTTCTCTTTTCATTTCTGTTATTTATGTCAGAAAAATTGGCTATTTACAGATGTTATATTGTTAATCAATCGTAACCCGTACACTAGAAAATTAACACCGTTTGTGATGTATCATTATTTATTTTACCATTATTTCATTCTTATCCTTTTTCTCCATAATCTTCAAGGATATTGTAACCAATGAACATTAATAAACCAACGGTATCATAGGTTTTATGCGCTAATTATTAACCTTTAATTGTTTAACTGCTGCTAAATCTAAACAATGAAATCTATCAACAGTTCATTTCATTTCCTTAACAATAGCGTTTCAGACGTATAGTTGTTACGTCACATGCACATTTCTCTCAACAGTATAAATCTTTTTCAAGAATGAAATCAACATCATTTCTTTTGGTGTTCGATTACAGAAAAGACATCGCAAAATGTCCACTAACGCATGCATTTTTCTCACTTATCTACTTTATTATTCATACGACAGCATAGTTTAAATGTATAAACAAATGCAAAGTGTTATTCAAATAAGTATGAAAAAAATTGATTTACCTCTTAAGACATGATGAGTCCACAACACCAGAACGTATCCATGTTAGCTAATCAGAATAGCGGCCATAACACAGGCAGGGGGAAAAGTGAGCACGTTGTACTGTTTATGACAGTTTGCGACCGACGTCCGTGGAACGCTACTGCCTGCCTGCCTGCTGTGTGCAGCCCCTGATCTAGTTCTACCGAATCGTTTGAAAGAAGGAGAGTAACAGAGAGAACGAGAGAGAGAGACACACACACACACCCGTCCAGTCGATGCAGGCGCCTCCACCGATACGTACGGTTACTGTGTGTGTGTGTGTGTGTATGAGAGAGTGTGTGTGTGTGTGAGCGTATATTCTGACGGCAAAACGAATAGGTCAAGTTCCGTGACGGGGAAATAGAAAGAGAACGAAAAAAAACCCGTAGAAGACGTTAGGTCAATTGTCAATCGTTTTGCTATCCTGTCCTCACCCTAAGTCCCGATGATGTGGTCATCTACGGCAAAGAGGACTCCAGGACCTAACTTTTGGCAAGGTCCTCGTACGGACACACCGAAACAATACACTCGCCTCTGGCTAAAGCAACCACTGTACGGAGAGAGCAGACGACCCATCGCAAAGGGGGGAGAAGAACGGAGGGGGGAACGCAGGACGAGCGCATTTGACGATGGGGATGGGAGGTATCTTCATAAGAGTGAGAGAGAGAGAGAGAGGCGCGGTTGAATAGGGACGAGAGAGAGCGTGAGGCGTTCTCTTGATCGATATCTGCGCAGGGAGTCTGCTAACAACTGGCAGAGAGAAAGAAGTATTGTCGACTCGTGCCACAAACCATTGCCCAAAGGGCAGTTGTGGAACGGAGCAAGAGGATCTAGGATAGGCAAGAAAGATCAACAAGGAGGGGCAGATACGAGCAGAGCCCGGGGCAGGTATCTGCCGGCTTGACCCTGCACCTGGTCTCTCTCTCTCTCTCTGTCCAGAGCGGAGTTAGCCTCGATTTTACTCTTCGCTTAATTACCATTTATGCACGCTCATAAGAACTCACTTTTCCCGGCGAGAAGATGCCATCAAAAGGAATTAAAAGAAGAACAAAAATTCTCTTTTCGCAGCTTCATGCGTCTTGTCTTTAAATACGTTCGCTTCTGCATCTTTCTCTTTCTGTCTTTCGATGATAGCTCGTGAGTACTCTTTCTCATATGAAGTGCGTTTTCACTCTATAACAGAAATTCGGCTATTCTTTTTCGGTGGCTTTTTAAATGTTATTCTTTCTCTCTTTCCATCTTCCTATGCTAGCGGTTTTCTTTCTATCTTTCGCCAATAGTTTTCGTGTTTCTAATGTGAAATTCAGTTTAATTCTCTCTCTCTCTATACGCAAATATAAATTCTGTTCTCTCTTTCTTTCTTTCTCTCTCTCTCTCTCTCTCTGGCTTTTCATTTTTTTTAAACACTATTCCATTTCTCAGTGCATGTTGTCGTCCCTGTCTTTAATTTTGTGTGCATTTTTGTAAAATAATTTTCTCTTAACCAGGGTAGAAATCGTACACATTATTGACACCAGGTGGAGTGTTGTGTTGAGGCTGTTAAAGCCATTATGCAAATACACGACTGTCAGATTCTTGTTTTCTTAGTAGAAAAACCAGATTTTTCTAAATAAAAACCCTGCTACGTCCAGAAGAGTTCAAGAAACTCACTCGCAATTGAAAATATGTCATAAAAATTCTTTCTTCATCTACTAGACGGAATTTGAACCCCGATCTTTCCGTGCTGCATTTCACTTTCCGTGAAATGCAGCACGGAAATTACACTATTTTGTAATTACACTATTAGTAATAGTAATAGTAAAAAAATAGTAATAGTAATAGCGTAATTACGAAAACTACACTATTTTGTAATTATATATTTAAGTATTTTGTAATTAAATATTTAAGTATTTTGTAATTAAATTAAAATGAAATGAATCTTTTTTTTTAAATTTTTTTGCATCGATTCTAGTTAGTTCTGTGTGATTTTATTTGATATTTTAGGAAAAAAATTAGTAAAAAATGGAGAACATAATTCTGTGCTTCCACTGTACCACATACCGGCGAATATTTCACACTCAAGTATTGAATTATTTTCTTTGACCGAACAGTTTTTTCTCCCTCTATCTTACTCTCTCCTTTCTGCAGATACAACTGGTTCATCGCTCACACAAAACAGGGCAAACATCGCTGCTCAGTGAGCGCAGTAGCAGCCGCTAATCATAAGGAAAACGCAGATCTGCTACAATTGCAAGACCGCCATTTGCGTATATTGCTGGTGATAATGGCTGCATGTAACACCTGTTTGCTTACCGAAGCTGGTAGAACAAACAGTGGCAAATCTAACGTTCATTTGTCAGAGCTATTGACACTTGCAACATGAAATATTGTGTTGAATATTGTTAACAGGTGAATCAGTCAATACAAGTTCTGGTTAGTGTTCGGAATGGACGCTCATCTATTGATTGCAAAAGACATTTTCCCCCAACCTGCAACACAGTGATATCGAGGAGTCTATAAATGTGATTAGCTTAACACTTAGGCCTTTCGATTTAGCGACGTTGAATACTTTCTATGATTTTTTGTATTTAATAGATTTTCAAGGAGTTGTATTAGGGATCGAATAACAGAGAATTACGTTAGAATTATCGGAAAAAAATGCCACCGTTTAGTGAAATATTTGAAAAATGAGTCAGTTTATATAAAGAGGAGGAGAGAGAAGGGAGGACGGAAGTGGTGGGAAAAAATATTAGAGGGAAGAAAAATTGGGGGAAAAAAAGGTGAGCGGAAAAAACGCAAATAGGAAGAGAAGGTAGAGAAACATCGATAGACAGAAGAGAGGAAAACTACAGAAGGAGAAGAAAAAAGTAATGGATAATAGATAGATGTAAAATGAAGAAATGGAAAATGAGATAGAGAGAATAGGAGAGTGAGATAGAAAATAGAAAAAAGAGACAGAGAGTGGAAGAGAGAAAATAGAAAGGAAAGAGAATGATAGATAAAGTTGTGAAAGAGAGAGAAAGAGAAAAATAGAAAAAGAAATAAAAGGAAATAGGTAACAAGAGAGAGGGAGAGAGAGAGAGAGAGAGAGAGAGAGGTGGTATAAATAAAAAGAGGAAAGAGAAATGTAAAGAGAGAAATGATAGAAAGAATAATGGATGATGAAAGAAAGACAGAAAAATGCGATACAAAAAGAGAGAATAAGGAGAAAGAGGTTAATAGCAATTTAAGCGAAGAGAGAGAGAGAGAGAGAGAAAGAGTAAGGAATTGAAAAATACATAAAAAAACAGGATAGAAGAAGGCTGGAAATAAGATAATCAGAGAGAGAGAGAGAGAGAGAGAGAGAGAGAGAGAGAGAGAAGGAAGATAGGAATTGAAGGAAAAGCGAGGAAAAATGGGATAAAAGAAAGAATGAGGATAGAGAGAGAGAGAGAGAGAGAGAGAAAAGAACGCAAGATTATGATAGGTGAAATAAGAGATACATGGGAAAGAAAAAAAGAAGTAAGTAAAACGATGATGAAGTAATGAATGAGAGAGAGAGAGAGAGAGATACAAAGAAAGATAGAGTAAAAAGACAAGAGGGATAGAGAAAAAAAAGGAGAAAAAAACGAAATATTATGTGTAGAATGAAAGGAAGAACAAAGACAGAAATAAATAGAAAAGAGATAAATTAGAGAAAGAGTAAAGATGAAAAAAGAAAGTAGGAACAAAAACTGTCATAAAGAAAATGCGAAGAAGAATCTCGGAGAGAGAGAGAGAAAGGCATGGAGAAGAAGAAATGAGATGAAAAGAAAGAAAGAAAGAAGGTAGAGAGGGAGGTAAGAACGTAAGAATATAATAGATGGAAAAAAGAAATAAATGGGATAGAAAGAAATAAAACGAAAAAGAAAACGGATGGGAATAATGAATGAGAGAGAGAAAGAGAAAGGAGGTAAAAGGGAGAAAAAACAGCAAGAGAGAAAAAAATAGTATAGATCGAAGAGAAGAACAAAGAAAGAAAAAATATAAAAGGAAATATTAGAGAAAGAAAGAAAGTAGGAGCGAAAACTATCATAAAGAAAATGCGAAAAAGAATCTGAGACAGAGAGAGAGAGAGAATAGCACATATAAAAGGGAAAGAAATTTCACAAAAGACAGATAGAAAAAAAAAAAACATTTCGACATGAATATTTTGTTGATATGAACTAGCGAGATATGAACTCCGTCGTATTCAAGATGGCAGCGGCAGGGAAAGAAAAAAAAAATAAAAGAAAATTTGGAAGCGAATTTGATCTCCATACGAGTAGTTCTGTAAACTCAGATAATTAAGTAGATTTGTCAAGTCACAAAAAATAGAATTACAAGGACACCGTGTGTGTGTGTGTGTGTGTGTGTGTCAGCTTAAGGGAAAGTACGCAGTAATATATTTTAATCATGAAGTCGCAAGATTTTATTGCGAGCACCGAGCCGAGTTCACGTGTGTGCTTTCTGTTTACTGAGTTCGCGTTGTTGTGTCGCGAAGTGTTGTTGAATTGCAATGTTTGGAGATGCAGCAGAAATAATTGGATTCAGGTTGAGACAGATGGCGTTACAACTCACAACTGAAATGCACGCCGAAAAAAAAAATTAACTAGAATGAAATTTATTATTAAATAAAGAATTCATTTAAAAGAAATGATAAATGACTTATTCTCTGGTTTAGATGAGATATAAAAAAGGGGATGAATGGACGTTTATTCCAGTAACAGGGAAGAGTTGAAGGTTGAGAAGAAAGAATGAAATGATAATCAGAATGTAATAAATAATTACATTTCAAACAGCTAATTGTTAAATAGTATTTTCTTTGTACAATGAACCGAAAGTACAATTGAATAAACGAAAGTATGCAGTTCAACTGTCGCATTAGTAGATGGACTGATACACCCTAATTCCATTTCCTCCACTCCCAGTCATTTTCCCCGTGGGGGGTTTATCTCGCTATTGTCTTCTTTTATTTCTTTATTTCTTTATTTATTTTTTTTATCTCTTGATCGTTGTATTTCATGAACTCTGAACTTGCGTTAGTACGGCCAGTGAATGCGGCAAGCGGCTTTCTTTTCTGGTTCCTTTTACGAACGTGCTAGACGAAACCTTTCATTTGAAACTCATTTTGGAGGCGCTGTTTGGGGGGACCTGTTTCTAGGGAGGTGATTCTGTAAGAACGCGCACGACGTTGTGAACATGGTCATGCGAAAAACATCGAGGTTTCTGCATGTCGAAGATCCGGATGATGATGTCATGAAACAGATCAGAGTCCTTGAGAAGCCATTACGTAATATTTAGACCCTTCGTTGATAAACAACTGAAAAAATATTATTGGTTGGAATAAGACACATCATTAATGTCACGAGTGAATATTTCTTTAACATTCCATTAAATAATAATAAGTTGAAAAATAGAGAGAAGGAAGGAAACAGAGAAAAAGGCTGAAAAATAGAAAGCCAAAGAAAGAAAGAGCGAAAGATAGAAAGAGTGAGAGAGGGAGGCTGGCATATATATATACATCTACACAAGGGAAAAAAACAGAGAGAGAAGATATAGACTGAAAGAGAGAAAGAAAGAAAGAGGGGATACTAAAAAACAGAAAGAAAGAGAGAAAAAAAGATTGAGGAAAGATACACAGAAAAAAAATAGTAAGAGAGAGACTGAAATAACAGAAAAAGAGAAATAGGCGGAGGAAAAGATAGACAGAAGACGTTATGAGAGAGAGAGAGAGAGAGAGGAAGAGAGGAAGAATAACAAGTGGAGGAGAGATAGGCAGAAAGTGGTAGTAAGAGTGAGAGAGAGTGAAACTGGATGTCTTCACCCATTTCTTCCTGGTCTCGTTACGGAATATAAACGAGAACCGAAATTGAAACGGAGGTCATTCCATTGCCGAATCATGCATCTAGTGAAAGCGGGGTCGCTCCGGTGATTTTACTCCTGTCAATAGAATATCAGTCGTGAACACTAAATGTCATCTTAAATCCATCTTAATCCAAATCTGTCTTTTGTTCGGAAGTGACTTTGTCAGTTTTGCTGTTATAGATTTTTATTTTCTGAATTGTTTTATTTTCAATTATTACTGATTTGATTTATACTCGGTTCAATAAAAGAGAATGCTTTAGAGTTGCACGCGCCTTTCGTTTGCCTTTTCCAAAAAAAAAAAAAAAAAAAAAAAAGCAACTTTTTCTATACGTTGGTATCTCATTAATTATGCTTAGGACGGATTGAGTCCCCCCTTCCCTAATTAGTGACTTACAACGAATTGATGCAGCCGGTTCGTCACTCCTCTTTCTGTATCCCCTAAGGGCAATATTCCGTGTGTGTTTGCCTGTTCTGGGGGACGAAAAACCCGAGTTTCCGCGTGGGGGAAAAAAAAAAAAAAAGACTTGCCTCCGTATGAGACCGGCTAACTCACCTTTAGTCGAAAGAGACCAGATAAAGGTTCCTCCCCTCACTGACGGGAATCGAACCCAAGTCTTTCCGACCAAAGAGCTTCGCCTATACCGACTGAACTACGGAGGCCCTCGGATTGTAATCTTCTTGTTTATTATGAATGCGAAAAATGAACTAAAGGCTATAAATGGCTTAAAATCTATGGAAAGTCATTTGTCTAATATTGTCCACGAGGATTAGTCACATTAAGTTTGGCCTCAACGTCATCAAATCTTTTTTTTATTTTTTTTTAGCTTCTTTTCTATTATTTTCGTATTATAGTTTCCCCAACCATTCAGTAGTTCCTATATGAAGATAACTCACCGCTAAGAACGGATTAGCTATCTCACTTTCTGCGTGGCTTCCAAATAAAAGTCGGAGATCTAATAAAAGACAATAAATTGAATCTTTGGACAGGAACCCAATCATTTAAATTTACGTGAACACTTATTCCAGTAACTGAGAAGCCATTATCGTTCAACTGGACCTCATTCTTAACGATATAAGACGGAGGTGGTCAACCGTCTATCCACAGTCTACTGAAATGCATGCATACCCTAATTAGTTGTGTGTATTTTGTCGGCAGGAAAGCCTGTTTTCTAAAACGGGTTGTTTCTCACATCGCAAACAATAGATCAGTGGCAGCTCGTGGCTTGAAATCGTGGGGGTGCTGCAACTTTCGAAATATACATACACACTGTAAGTACAGTGTATACGTGTTTGGATAAAATATCAAAATTATGGTAAAATTAAAAAAAAAAAATTAAACATGAAAAAAATATTGTTTATTATCGATAAAAGTATACAGTTTAGTATAATTCAAAATTACTTAAAAATAAAATCCATCCTTTAATTGTAATTAAAGGAATGGATTTTACATGATAAGCTGTAAACATGATAAGCACTACGAATACTCTACTGCTGGCGCAAACTACACATAAACAACAGTGGAACTGCGCGACGGACAGTGCCGCATTACGCTAATAGCTCGCATCTCACTATAACGTGCATATCCTTGCGCGCGTAGCAATATTGCACTGTGGTAAACACAGTGCTGCTAGCGTCCTTCGCCCTCCTAAGTGCTACAGGATGGATTTTTATTATTTTTTATACAAAATAAAAGAATTGTATAGGATTGTTGATGATAAAATTAAATATTACAAGCAAATATAAATAAATTAATAAATATATTTATATATCGAGAAAAATTGGGGGTGGGTGCTGCAGTTTCGCAGTGCCTATGCACGAGCCTCCCCTGCAACAGACACAACTTATATTTCCTTCTCAGGCAAGTGATGAGTTCAGAAGCCAATTTAGATCGGAGTGTGCTAATAGGAATTGTAGTGATCGGATAATGTGAACAGGTTATCAAGACTCCAAGCACAATTTCAACAATGACATTAGCATTAATTGTTCCTGTACATTAGTATTGTTGAAAGCCTCTGTTTTTAACGCACGTGGCAAAGTTGGATATTATTGTACTCTGCATGGCCTCTGTACGTTATTAATATCAAGTTATGTGAATAATAAGCTGTAAGAAATAAAAGATATGTAGATCTAAATAATATTATCTAGAAAGTCGTTAAAAAATCGCAGGAGGGGCTTTATTTCAGGCAAAACTCATTAGGAAGTAGGCCTAACCATATTATACTCGGACGCAGTTCAAATTGGAAGTGGAGACTTTTCTGTTCTAGTGAGGATGGTGATTGCGTCTCCATCTCGTCTGATTACAGTTTCCAGACACGTAACGGCTCTCGGTTGCCTGCAAGCAAGACCCTCTCACAGAAAGCGTAGATGTTCCTTTTTTTTTTTTTTTTTTTTTAAAGTAAGTCTTTGCTGAGCTCTTGCAAGTATGAAGTGTCTTGGTCTATTTCTCCCCGATCGGTTAACTTGGTTACGCTTTCGCAGTTAAACAAGAACTTTCGCATCACCTGCCCTTAAGTGCAACTTTGACGTTTTTCAAAATAACCTTCGGGTATTGTCTGGGTGACGATGTGTTTTTTATCATTTCAACCGTTTATTTTAGAAACCTGCTGCTCGAAGGAGACAAAAAAAAAAAAAAAAAGACGTACCCTTGGGAAGTAGGGGGTGACAATAGTCATTTAAACAGCCCCATGACATTCTTCTGTATACTGGCGTGGAATTTTTTTTTCTTTAATGATTGCTGCAAGCTTTTATTAAGGAATAACAAAAGTAATGTTATCTGTATAATAAATATTACAATTATACAAAATTGGCATAATAATATATATTATTTTTACCACATTATTTTATATTGCAATTACAAAAATTATAGTCCTTATAAGGACTGGCTTAAAGGGGCGAAGCAAGAATGCTTTTCATCTTCCCCGTTATCTGTAGAGGACAGTGTAGGGATAAGGTGTTATTGAGCTATTAAAGCTCTGATCATGGCAGGAGGGTAACAGCAATAGCCGCGCCTCAGTTAGAACTTCATTAGCTACAGGATTGCCATCCATTACCCTCCAAGGGTATGGGATGTTCCCCACCTCGATCCTCACCGCATCTTTTTATAATTATAAGAACTGGGCGATGGACTGAGTCCTTGACTCTTTATCCCGTCATCTGAATGAAGTAAATCTGTGTGGATGGAGTGTTATTGGGCTAAAAAGCTCTAGTCATGGTTGGGTAACGGCAATAGCCGAGCCTCAGTTAAAACTTCATTGGTTACAGCACTACCATTTGTTACCCTGATTAGTAAGTAAAGGGTAAAATCTCAAAAAATCGGACGATCTCTAGGCCACTCCATAGTGGGCGAAAGACCGTCCATGTCTCAGCATTGGTTCCACTCATTGACGGCCGCCCCGTCCAAGCACCCCGACGGGCTCCCCGTTTAAGCAGAACCGCTCAGCGTTGGTTCCACTCAGTGTCGGCCGCCCCATCCTAGCACCCCGATGGGCTCCCCGACTCCTGAGCAGAACCGCTCAAATTCCGAGGAAAATAATTCACCGACAAGAACCCCTCAGCGGGCCCTGCCGGAGAACACCTTCCCCGGAGACTCAAGGTGCTCCCTTAAGGCAAAAACCCTAAGGGAGCGAACTCAAAAACTCACACCCAGGATAACAGCAACAGCCGAACCTCAGTTTACTTCCTCGGTTCAGCATTGCTAATTGTTACCCTGATTAGTAAGTAAAGGGTAAAATCTCAAAAAATCGGACGATCTCTAGGCCACTCCATAGTGGGCGAAAGACCGTCCATGTCTCAGCGTTGGTTCCACTCAATGACGGCCGCCCCGTCCAAGCACCCCGACGGGCTCCCCGTTTAAGCAGAACCGCTCAGCGTTGGCTCCACTCAGTGTCGGCCGCCCCATCCTAGCACCCCGATGGGCTCCCCGACTCCTGAGCAGAACCGCTCAAATTCCGAGGAAAATAATTCACCGACAAGAACCCCTCAGCGGGCCCTGCCGGAGAACACCTTCCCCGGAGACTCAAGGTGCTCCCTTAAGGCAAAAACCCTAAGGGAGCGAACTCAAAAACTCACACCCAGGATAACAGCAACAGCCGAACCTCAGTTTTACTTCCTCGGTTCAGCATTGCTATTTGTTACCCTGATTAGTAAGTAAAGGGTAAAATCTCAAAAAATCGGACGATCTCTAGGCCACTCCATAGTGGGCGAAAGACCGTCCATGTCTCAGCGTTGGTTCCACTCATTGACGGCCGCCCCGTCCAAGCACCCCGACGGGCTCCCCGTTTAAGCAGAACCGCTCAGCGTTGGTTCCACTCATTGACGGCCGCCCCATCCTAGCACCCCGATGGGCTCCCCGACTCCTGAGCAGAACCGCTCAAATTCCGAGGAAAATAATTCACCGACAAGAACCCCTCAGCGGGCCCTGCCGGAGAACACCTTCCCCGGAGACTCAAGGTGCTCCCTTAAGGCAAAAACCCTAAGGGAGCGAACTCAAAAACTCATCACCCAGGATAACAGCAACAGCCGAACCTCAGTTTACTTCCTCGGTTCAGCATTGCTATTTGTTACCCTGGAAGTCCTAAAAAGGACTTTCTCAACCTCACCGCATCTCACGGTCGTCAGCATTCTTTTATAGTATAATTATCTTACATTTGATTTGGTGTATAATAATAATTATAAAAATATCTGGAAATTTTTAATATTTAATATTAAAATTTTACTATTTTATTATTAATTAATATTTATTTGAAATATTTTGTTTATAATAAATTTATTTACATTTTTTTTATCAATGTAGAAGAATTAGTTGATCTCACCTTTCATTCCCTTAACGTGTTAGGCTTAATGGCTTTGTAAAAACTGAATTAATGTAATGATCTGGTATTTCCGTGCTCTGCTATGATTGCCAAGAAAAAAAAAAAAAACTACTATTTTCTATCTAGTTTGACTCTTTTGAAGATAGCAATCGTAACGTTAGTTTCCTGGAGGATTCAACTCTTCCTCATCTGTATATGAGACCCACTAACTCTCTCTTTCATTTATCTATTTATTTATTTGTTGACTCTTTCGAATTCTGAACAGGATTTGGGTTCAAACACTCTTCAGGAAGTTTTTCAATGCCATAGATATTAAAAAGTTGTTACGGAGCTTCTTGATTTAGTTTATATAAATTAAAAATAGATTTCAGTAATTACTTTTAAAGACTCGAAAGGTTTCATCAATGATGACCGGAACTTATGTTTCGGAAACGTTAACTTCCGGTTGACTATAATGTACGTCATTCGTGCGCTTCCGGTTTTTTATATCGACTCTGAGGCTCTGTGTATAACTCTCTAAATACAAATAAAATTATACAACCTAAGAGAGAGAGAGAGAGCGAGAGAGAGAGAGAGAGAGAGAGAGAGAGAAAGAGAGAGAGAGAGAGAACTAAAAAAATACAAAAGAACGAAATGGAAGCGGTAATTGGTACTGCTAATTAGAAAGATATGGAATGAATAAGTAGAAAGAAATATATAAGATGGCCCTTGCTATAATGAATAGAATTATACTCAAGAAAGGATATGTGCTTGGCATCATGGGATACTAAGGCAATTAATATGAAGTCATTCGCCTCTATATACAAGTAGCCTTATCGGGAATATACTTCATATGCAAACTTTGTTTGCTTACAGTTGGATAAAGGAATAAACTAAGAATATAATTTCTTGGCATATTTAACAATATATAAATAATTTAAATACATAATACTGTATATGAAAAAGATACCAGGTTTTGAAACAGAGAAAGCAAACTAACCAGAGAAATTTGAGAGAGAAAGAGAGAGAGAGAGAGAGTAGGAGAAACATTTTAGTACAAGGCCATTATTCTAACTATCATTTCATCTCCTTTCAATGTGTGTGCGCGCGCGCCCGCACTGAGATAAGCTGGCTCCGATTTGACACCACTCTTATCCATCATCCTGATCCACATGAATAGTTCATATTAGAAATCGGAAGACACGATACCAAATGAATGGCACGTGAGATTCGGTGCCACAATTACAAGTTCGCCACATCAATCAGAAAAGTGCAAATTACAGCCTTTTGCTACAAGGGGGACAGGCTCTCATTAAATCCTGATATTCTTTCGGAAAGACTTCGCCCAAATTCGCGAATAGAACTATAAAGTTAATTTAAGCATGTACATATCAGAAAAGGTATATTTATCTGCATTCGAAGACAATTAAAAGACATGGTTTAATTGTAGACAATCTGATTAATGTTCGAAACATTTGAACTCATCATTCTAGATGACCGGAAGTTACGTTTAGAAAACGTTAACTTCCGGTTGCCTAGAATGTACGTCACTCGTGTACTTCCGGTTTTCCTGAAGTGGGTGAATTTTTTACCGGTGTCGTATCATCAATGTTATAGCCACCTCCGTCTGAGTCTGATCTACTAAGCTTCCATTGAAAAGGCCTAGGAAACGTTCACGTCGCTGATGACATTTGATCCCCGAGTGAAGTAAATAAATTTTTTTTTTTTTTCGAAAATCTTTTCTATATCCGACCAAATTTCAATATCTTCTCCCTAATGGAGCGTTGCATATCTCAATTTGAAGGCAGTATACCGAACTAAATATTCGCCAGGTCTTATTTGCATATTTTATTGAAGTTGCACATTGCTTTATGCAATATAGATGAGATGCTATTATGTGACATTTTCTTTATGGGAAGGATAGACTAGCTTGCTTGTAAGAGGATAAACCAAGCGTCATACTGCGTATAGGAGGGACAAAGTATTATATAAATTGATTGCCTTCGTAAAATTTCATGTCGAATGTACGGCATAAAATCGTTTCAAAACGATACGCTCGATGGCAATTTATTATTTACTTTAAATACTCGAGTTTGTGGACTGAATACAGCTGGAGAGATGTTTAAGTTAAAATAGTATCGTTCAGTATCGTTCTGCAACCCTTGCTCTAATTATATTGCAACAGTTGGTGTCGCAATCTAGACCGTTGAACTTCCTATCCAATTGTATTATAATTTGGCTAAAATTTTCAACAAACAATATTGTTAGTTCATGTACATTAAATACGTTATCCAGCAGATGGCAGCACTAATATCATCCACCTATTAAAATTGCCAACAATCTACACTAAACAATAATGAAATTCTGACACTAGGAATAATGCGTGGAGAGCTTGTCGTTTGCTACATCAATTTCTCTCTTTCTGTTTATCATAGTATCTTCAGAATCACATATGTTCGATTGATAAAGATATTTAGTGTTTGTGTGTGTAAGCTATGGGCCTTTGGTAAATGTGGATAACTTGACAAGATTTTATGGGGAATAAAAGACTCCTTAGAGTTCCGTATTTAAACCTTAGTGTCGAACTCTAAAAGCTATAGAAATGAGAGTTCATTGCTAACAGTCCACAGGGTTTATATAAATTTATTAGCATGTAAACAATTATAACAGGATGCTGAATTAATGTTTATTTGGTCATCTCTGCACGTGATTCTCAATGAGTGATGAAAGCCTTTTAATTTGCTATAATTTCATTCGATGATGCCTTTTGGTTGGCAAGACCTGGGTTCGAACCCATCTAGTACACGAAGACCCTTTATCAGAACCTTCTGGTCCTGATAAAGGTTCTTCTTGTGCTTTTTTTTTTTCAAATGTCATATAGCACTTTATTATCTGTTAAAGACATTACCTACACATACTACACATTTTAGGAAATAATACTACAATTTATTTCTCAAATGTAGTTTAGATCATACTTTGCACAGCGTGCTATTTATATAGTAGAACAATTTATGTATTATTATTAGTAATAGCGATCACACTAATAGCTTACAAGTATAGTCATGTAATCTATCCCGTGTTGCAGGGTAGATCACATGATTACTTGTTTCAGTTTGTAATAATAATAATTATTATTATATTTTTTAAATTAACTTTAACTTTATTATTCATACCTACTTATATGTATATAAGTAGGTAGATAATATGATTACATGCTGCATTTTACATTATATATATATATATATATATATATATATATATATTGGCTAATGAGGATTATTTGATTAAGCTGGCTAATCCCACCTACTTCGAAACTAGGGTTAGCTTTTATGAAGAGAGTGGGATTAGCATACGCTATTTATGTTGGGTATTTTTTATGGATGGCATGTAGTCGTTGGATGCTGGTGATTTGTGAAGCGTATATAGGTGTGAATACTATTAATCATCTTGGTATAGCTTGCACAGTCGTGTTTTAATGTTCTGTAATTGTTTATGTGTTTTAAATTTTGTGTAGGTTGTTGAGTAGCGTGAGTATGAGATGTGATCTCACTGCAGAACCGTATGAGTTGTTGAAAGATATTGGGGTGTAAAGAGTTGTGGAGGGTCGTGCTATGCGATACGTGTCTCTGTTGTTACGATAGGTGTTGTTGAAGTAATTCCTTAGTAACATTAAGTAGTACTTCAGATTTTTTATGCTCAGGATTTTGTGCATCGCGATGTAAGGTTCGGTCATTGGCTGATGTATTTGTGGACTCCAAATCACTGTTGAAATAATTTTCCAATGTAATATTTTCGCTAGATGGCTGTTTGATGTGTTTGAGTAGACTGCTATGACGTGCCTGAATAGCGATATCTATAATAGTAGTAGTAGTAGTAGTAATAATAATAATAATAATAATAATAATAATAATAATAATAATGATAATAATAATAATAATATTTTAAAAAGTGAAACAGACAAAACAAACTCTGCCTAGAGTACATTATGCCAACTGCTGTGGTTTCAATTGTTATACTTCAATTGTCACATAAGACACCAAGAAGCTATCCCAAAATGCGATCATAAAAAAATGCACATTTTTATGATCATTTATAATAATTTTCTTATTTGGTTTCCTTTATTCTAAATTCATTTGTTTAATGCTAATATAAATTTGATGGGTTTTTTTTTTATTATTATTTGAGATATTTTAGGCAATTTTGCGTGTAGTTTGCAAACTCAAATATATCTATTTATATCTTATTTGTTCTATCCAATTACAATAAACTTGGAGTTTGATTAAATAAATAAATACAGTACTGATGTCATTTGATGATAAGATTTAAACGTATTTAAAAAAATTCTGAAGAGGAAAATATGAATTTCAGGAGATCAGAAAAAAATAATAAATATAGGTCAAGAAACATAATGGTCTATCCGCTCTTTGCTTCGTTTATCCTTTATTTTTGCATCTACTTTTAAAGCAGGTATTGATTGGTATATTTTGCATAAATACATCAGACGAATCCTCTGCAATAATTAGCATGTATATGTGCAACAAAGGATTTATCATTTCCATGGTAACGATGCCAATAATGTTTGAAGCTGTATTTTTTTATTTTTTTATTTTAGGTTAATGTATATTTCAAATTCGACATTTATCATTTCCATGATAACGATGCCAATAACGTTTGAAGCTGTATTTTTTTTAGGTTAATGTATATTTCAAATTTGACATTTTCTGTATGTTGCTATGATACCGACAAAATAAACCAGGCTTTTGTAAATTACTGGATTTTCTTTCAGGCAATTAGAATTCGCCTATGCATTGACGGAATTATTTGTTCTTTGGTCCGATAATCTTTCAGGATGGAAGATAAAAGTTATGAATTTGTGTAACTTTTCTGCGTTCTTTAAAAACTCTGTTATCATCGAGTACAATAAATTTCTAGAAATAAAAAAAAAAAAAAAAGAAAGAAACGTTCTTGAGAGATAATGACACTTGGACTGTCATCATTGGGAAATGAGAGGACACGAGAAAAAGACGCGAGTTTCGCGTCCGAAAGTTTTTCTTCCAACCTATGATTATGATCCTGAGAAGAAAATTACGTGACAAGTGGCAACGTACCAGTTGGATAATGTCGGATTAAAAGCGTACAGACACACACACACACACACACACAAGGGGGAAAAAAATTACAAAAGGCGATGATAAGTATCTATTGGAAAAGTTTGAATAGGAACACAACGAAAAGAATCGTTCCAGAACTTTGTCGAAAAAAGATAATTTCTAACAATTCAGCGATTGGTCAATTATTAGCTTTTTCTTGTGTGTTGTTTACTGCATTTATTTGAACAAAGTGGCACTTTGGGCACATAAACAGCGCATTTTAATAGCTGAGACCGTCGACAAATAAAATGAAAATATTGTTGCTATGGCAACCACGAAGTGTTTGGACACAACTGTATTCAGCAACAAATGCAACAAAATTTCAGACAATATTTTATTTTATTTCTTATTTTTTCAGTTTTCTGATCGTTTTATCTTTTTTCTTCTTTCATTTTTTCCTTTCTCTCTCTTTCTCTTTTTCTTTGGCTGTTTTTTTTTTACGGATGTTCGTATTTTTAATTGCACCATATAAGTAACAGAGCCTCCGTACCTCAGTCAGTATAGACGAAGCCCTTTGGTTGGAATGACCTGGATTCGATTCCCGTCAGTGACGTGGGTTTTTTTTTTTCACCCGGAAACTCGGGTTTTTCGTCTCCCAGACCAGGCAAACCGTCCCCTTGAACATACAGTCATGAATATGTCCCAACCCGGATAAAATTGGGGGTGGGGCGAAAAAATGGTGAACTACCCTGTAAAAATCTCACTAGGAATAGTATGTGGACAATGCCTACAAAGTCACCTACGGTCGAAAACGACTGAAAGGGAAAACCAATTATTCAAGTAACAACGAAATATCCATCTTGAAAAAATTCTATTTGTGTACTCTATCTGATTGACAGCAATTCTAAATTCAAAACCGTTACACGTAGTTTAAAAGATAAGAATTTCCCTTCAATCTAATAGCAATTGGGAAAATAATCCAGTTATCCATAACGAAAGGATCTAGAATAGCTACAGCTGTAATTGATATTCTATATGCCCACCTGTTCCTTCTACTTGCTATTTGAATACTCATCAACCTTGCTAATTACAACACGATAGAAAAATGTATTCTTTCACAGACTTTTAGATCTGACGTATAATTTTTCTTTTTTGGTGCGACATAATTATTTTACTTGGTGGCAATTACTTTAATTCTGTAGCTAAGAACACATAAGATGAACATTTCTTTTTTCATTTCCTTTCTTTTTTTAAAATTTCTTTTTCGAAAAGGAGGGAGGTACCAGTGGAAAGTTATGTTTATTACCATATGACAAAGGAGGGTTTAAAAAAAAACGCATCATTAAACGCATAGCAGAACACTCTTACGTCTTACATACATTCCACATCTTTGAGCAAAAGTTTCTTAAATGTGAACGCATCAAATTAGCATCTTTAATAGGGTTGTACGAAAGTATTTGCAAGATGCTGCACTTTATCAAAATAAGATGTGAATTAGGCTCGAGACCATAACCACTGGTTTAGATGGCATGTTTATTTCGGTACTTGTTGTTAAGGGCAGTGCGTGGCATTAACCAAATTAAATATCTACCAATAAAAAATAAAAAAAATCTTTGTTGAGGCTTCTGACAAAGTAAGAAATTTTTCGATTTTTTTATTTTTATTTTTTATTATTTTTTTTTTAACTCACGATAAATACAATCACGGAGGAGACTTGTTAAGTCTTGCACTACAATTAATCACCCTGATTTTGGAAGACGATACATAATAAAAACTCATATGAAAGAACGGTGCTATAAATTAGCATGTCGGAATAGTTTGTTTACAACCAAAAAAAAAAAAAAAACACTTTCAGTGTCTGTCAACTTAAAGTTTGAAAGGCGGGCATAAATTCTTGGTACACTTTTTTAATAAGACGTTAATGAACAGACACAATTAGCAAATGGAAGCAGTGGCTGATAAAAAAAAACGAAAACTTTATTTATTGATAAGATTACTTAAATTTGCACTTATTTTAAGAGTAATGAACGAAATTTAAGAAGTAAAAGGAAGTCAATCAATGGCAACTTCTGATCTATTTTATCTTCCTCGAACATCCGAATTTATTCCAGTAAAATTGAGGTAAGATCGGTGGTGAATGTTATTTACTTGTCCACCTATTTCGAATTCTCTCTGCACGTAAAAATCTAACATCGTTACTCTCCCTTTGTTCTAACAGTTTAATTCCAAATCACTTTTGTACCATCTCTATCTTCGGTCATCCTTTCTGGTTCCAAATTCCCATACATATGCCTGTTATCTCAGACGTTCTCTTGAGGCTTTTGATCTTCAACTCGTCTATTATGCTTTATATTTTGATCTTTATCCCTACTTGGCTTTCCTGTCACACCTCTATAGCGCAGTCGCAAAGATGATCATAGAGAGAGAGAGAGAGAGAGAGAGAGAGAGAGATCAGAGGAACGCATGCAATTAAATAGACATAATACACTGGCTTCGTGAGTTTAGATTGCTTGTATACATCATCACAAGCTGTTGTTAGTAAAGATATTGAATTTGCACAGCCAGCTTAAATGTTAAGGTATTCGGGTATATTGTACCCTATCCCTGTATAAAGGTATGCATTATCATGTTAGTTCCTTTCGGAAGAAAAGCATCCACTGCCACCTCTGAAAATTCTTAACTAATCTTTGATAAGTTCGCAGCTTTCAGAGCCTATAAATACAGACCATTACCACGACAATGATCGAGCACATATTGAATTGTCTGCAGATATATCTACTAAGCATCTGACAAATGTCTAAGAGCGGCAACTTTACTATGAAAACACTGTTTGTATTGTTTATTGCACTTTGGCATGATTAGAGTTCCAGCAGCATATTATATTAGCAGGGTTATGTTACAAGAAAATGATGAGGCTAGGGGATCTTGGCATAATGGTGGATAGGTATTCGAAGTTCAAATTCACATCGCATTAGTTTCAAATACAACTCAGAGGATGATTGCGATGTTGAAGCGAACCTTGACATGTGAGGATAAGGAGGTCATTTTGCCTCTTTATAAGGCCTTGATAAGACCACACCTGGATTATTGTGCGCAGATTTGGTCTCTTGGGTTCCAGGGGGATAAAGAAGCTGAGGAAAGGGTGCCAAGAAGAGTTACAAACATTATATCCGGATTATGGGATTTAGATTATATGAGGACAGATTGCGAGTATGTGGATTACAGACTATGGTTAACAGGAGAAAGAGGAGTGACATGATGGAGGTCTAACGTTTGAATGGGTGTTATAGCATTTCAAATGATGAAATGTTTCGTTATATGAAAGGTGGGGAGAGAACACGGGGGAATCCATGGAAGTTAAGGCTGTTCTCAGTCAAGAAAGGGGTAAGAGCTGGGTTTTTCTCCCAGAGATCAGTGAGTGAGTGATTTAAATTGCTCTTAGGGGTAGTGAGTGCATCTAGTGTGAATGAATTCAAGGGTAGGTATGATAGCTGGGTTGGATAATTTACAGCCTCCCTCGATGAGTCTTGAATCTCTGGGGGAATCAGATAATTGTCTTATTATTATTATTAATATAATAATAATAATAATAACTCGTATATATTTAATTTAGTTAAAACAAAATAGTGCTTGCCTAGGTACGGCACGTACCCTAACAACGATCCCGATTGCCTGTGCAACGAAATGCGCCCTTGAGAATACTTTAGATCAAGAATATTCTTAACCATTCATGTTCCTTTGATCAAGAACCACATTGCTATAGTCTCGCATTCTGAGTACTCTCTGTTCTTCAGATGGCTTCCCGTGACTTTTTTTTGTCTCACAAGATAAACTTGCAGCTCGAAGGATGGAGATTGCAGACGTTTCAGAGATCTAGACGGAATCGCAAGTAGTATTGAACGTGATCTCAACGAAAGGCTTCGCTTCCAGTGGTGTTTCATTTGGTCACACTTCAAAAGAAGTGCCGATGGTCACACTTTGTCCACCGGCACCTCTTTTGTAGCAAGACAGCACCACAACATACGCTCTTTGAAATAAGTATTAGGATTTCTCCTGTTGTTCTTTTCAGCACGAAAAGTCAGAATGACATGGGAAGATAACACGAAGAGACAAAAAGGTCCCTAAAATGATGGTATAAAAATGTCGATAGTACGATGTGGAAGAAATCATCCACGATCTCAAAGAGTCTGTGGGATGTAAGTTGGTAGGAAGAACTAAATGAAGAGTATGCAGTCTTGGTTTCTGTGGACATCAGCCATGGCAGCCAGTCCTTTTCCAATCGGATGAGTGAATATGGATATGGTTCCTGCCGGAGGAAACCTCTAATCCATCAACCAATCTGCAATGAAATCCAACAGCCTGCGGCTGTTTCTCCTAAGACGGACTTGGACCAGGAGAAACATCCGGACTTGTAGTGTTTTATAAATGCCGAAGGATGCATAAAACAATTCCGTATTATCAATGCTTCCTGTATTAGGTGTAGGAAGCAAGAATCAAAAATGGTGGCAGTTATAGCGGACAAACAGCTCTGTCTTACAGTATAACGATGCACCTTGGGTCATACTACACGTGCTACTTCGATATGATTTGAGGAGAAGAAGAAGAAGAAGAAGATTTACTGGCCGGCCTAGAGTCCACATCTTATTTCATCCAAACAGGACGCCCTTGGAATAATTGAAATATCAGGCGAGGGATAAACCAGTGCGTCGAACAACAGTAAATGGTCTAACAGTCACATTGAACGAAGAATAGCAGAAAATACCTGACTCATCACAAAGTGCAGAGAGTATCAAGGGGTGATCAAGACTAGATGAGAACCCATGCTGTCTGAAAACGTATTGCAACATAATGCATACAGAAACCAACTTAATTTTCATTAGGATCACCACATGAATTATTCATTTTGATGCAGATTAACGTAAGGCACTTTTCAATACTTGTTTTCAGATTTCCTAAAGAGCCTTCGTAGCTCGGTCAGCATAGACGAAACCCTTTGGTCGGTAAGACCTGGGTTCGATTCCCGTCAGTGGCCTGAAGAACCTTTATCTGGTCTCTTTCGACGAAAGGCGAGTTAGCCGGTCTCATACAGAGGTATGGTTTTTCGTCCCCCCCAGAATACGCAAACCTTCCCCATGAATACACACACATGGATTACAGTCATGAATACGTCCCAGCCATATGCAGGTCCCGAGACCGGATAAAATCGGGGGATTGGGACTGGGGAAAGAAATGGTGAACTATCCCTGTAAAAATCTCATCTGGAACACTTTCTAGGCAATTTCTACAAAGTCATCTACGGTCGGAAAACGACTGAAAGGGAAAAACTAGATTCCCTAAATAATAAAAACGTTTCAAATTTCAAAATTTTCAATTTTTGCAAATTTTTTTCGAATATCACACTTTTCCAATATCAAAATTTCATAATTTTAATTTTTTCCCCAATTTTCCAATTTGTTTGAGAAAATTTTCAAATATCGAAATTACCAATTTGTTCAAAATTTTCTATTTGCAAAGTTTCGAAAATATCATTTTCTCGCCTCAAATTTCGCATTTTTTTTTTTTTAAATTTATTTCTCGTTCAATTTTATTATAAGTTCTATGGATTCAACAGGGATTGCATTTATTCTACAGGGATAAGCAAAATACAGCACAAAATCCCATAACTTAAAACATTAAAACAAAACTGATAATCATAAAGCAAAAAAAAATATATATATATATAATCTCTTCCGTTTCAATTTCTTTCTCTTTTAACAGATAGCATTTTTCTTTTTTTTTCTTTTTTTTTTGTCATATGATATACGAAATAAATGTTGAAGATTTTCCGAAGATAAAAGTGCATTTTATAACTATTCAGCGACGTGATTTATTACAAAATATGCATCCATGGAATGCATCTTGAGCGAGATCTCTGAAAGGTATCGCTAGGCGAAGGATTTTGCAGCCAAAGATATCTACTTAGGATAAAATGCAACATAACTAGGGATGGATAGAAATGCAGGTAACTATCTGCTGTGGAGTCAAATATCGATCGTCTCTCTCTCTCTCTCTCACACACACACACACACACACACACACACACACACACACACACACACACACACACACACACACACACACACACACACACACACACACACACACACACACACGTTTCATGTTATCCCATGGGGCATCTCGTACAGGCTTATTATGCCCTATCTGTCCTATTGAAGTTTGCATATGAAAATCGCGGTCCGCAATCAACCTGAGTAAACAGTTCAGACTGCGTTTATGTTTCTATTTTTTTTTCTTTCTATTTTTTTTTTCTCCCGATCGCATTGACAAAAGAAATAGCTTCAATTCTTCCAGTGAACATTATCGTGTTTACTACATTCATTATGAAAAATGAATGCAAATTCTTTTCAGTGTTCAAGAGAAGAAAAGGTTGGAAAATGAGAGAAATTAGAATATAAAAGGAGACGTTTACATTTGGTATAGAAAGATTCCATATCAATGAAAGGCCGACATTTCATATTTCTATAGGTTAATTTAGAAAACGTTTTCATTTAGGTGGTTTGCGTGTGTTTTTAAAATTGATTGAGAATTTTAATGAACTTTGAACAGTCGCGTGTACGAAAATATGAAATGTAATTTTACTTTGTTGCACAAAGTTAAAAGTTCTTATTAGCAGACGACGGAATATTGGTACTAATCATTGTTGTCAATTTCATCGTCTGCCAAGTCTTGAAAATAACATTGCCACTAATTATTGTTGCTGATTTCATCGTCTGCCAATTCTTGCAGCTTCTTTCAAATTTTGAATATCGTTGCCACTTCTGCGTTCGTCTTTCCAAAATCAGATCTCTAAAATACCTCATACAGAAGCAAATAAGAATTAGGTGAGTATCATGTCAATGAATCCCTAACTAATCGGATCGCTTTTGTTCATCTGCTTGAATTATAGTACTCGATAACGTCATTAAAAATGTGTATCTTATTTTTTTTATTCTCACCTGAAGGTAATGATTGTGGGTAGCAATGTACTTTGCTAAAGAATAATAATTAAGAAGAAGATGGTTTCCCATCGCCTTTTCTTGCCCATATAAATATTTTATATCTGTAGATATGTGTGTTTACAACATGAAAAATCCTACCACAGTATGAGACCAGCTAACTCACCTTCGATAAAGGTTTGATAAAGGTTTTTCACGTCCCAGACGGGATTTGAACCCAGTTCTTTCCAGTCAAAGGGTTTCGTCTATACCGACTGCGCTACAGAGCCCAATATGTATATATCTTTCGATTTTCATCGAAATCAAATCGTTTTAAAATCTAAATGATGAAAAACGATCGTAAATCTGCTTGGTTGTTCTCAGCTTCCGAGACGTTAAGAACACAACTTTATTAATGATGGCGTTAATCTGCAAGAAGGGTATATTCATTATCATGACAAATGCACTAAGGCGTCACGTGCATAAATTAGAAGACAAAGTGTTATTATTATTATTATTATTATTATTATTATTATTATTGTTATTATTATTATTACGGCAGTTATCCGCGATGCTCTCGTCCCTGGATGCAATCAAAATCACTGATAGTCTTGCCCCAGCTATCTGTGATTGACTGAGGGTAGAGTTTGCTTCCCGTCTCCGTTTCAAAGAGTTGTTTAGGGCTAAAGGAGCTCCCTACCTCCCCCTTTGGAGGAAAGGCATTAGCGGATTATTTTCCATTTATGAATATTTTTTATGTGGCCCCCATTCCCTATTTTTATTAATTATATTTTGTATTTTTATTCATTTTTACATAGTCCGGAAACCGTGCTCTAGAGACCAAACACGGAAACTTTTTTTAAAGCCACTTCAGGCCTCCAATAAGTAGGGCGGTGGTCTCACCTCGAGCGATGAAATCATCTCTCACCTAAAGACAACCTCATACGCTCATGCCCATGGAGGGATTTATTATATCATCCCAATATTTTGAGATATTAATACATTATATGGGTCATGTGCTAGCAAAACATAAACACGACCGTCTGCAATTGATTTGTAATGACAACAATCTTGACGTATGTTTCATGGATTCACGTGATTCATGATTTCACAGATTAACAGTTCACCACTTCACATTTTTAACATTTTTGTGCTAATGTAATCTCGTTATGCTTCCAGATTACTTCTCACCAGCATATTTTTTCCTATTAAGGTAAACCGTCGTCCGAAAACACAATCCCCCCACTCACAAAAATAATAAAAATAAAAAATGTAATTCGTTAGCATTTAAATAATTTAAACTGTTTTGTTTAGGTTTCAATTAAAATTCGATTGTCTGCGCCAAAACTATGGAAAAAATAATAATAAACATGGTCTTGGAGACTAACGCTACCAAAACAACTTGATTCTAAATAGAATTCAAGCATGTTAATACATATATTAATTGTCTGAATCAATTATTCATTTATTTTCTTATTAAATGGCGATTTCAGGTTAGTGAAAACCTATTTCAATATCCTAGGTGGAACTTAACAGTTCAGTAAGGACATGGTGGTTTCCACCGGGCGATGGAAATCATCTGTTATCATCTATTTCTTCACTCTGGTCATCTGTTTCTTCCCATCTGTTTCTACAACTTATTAAATATTCAAAAAAATTTCTCTCTCTCTCTCTCTCTCTCTCTTATGTTTCTACGCATCTGAGAAACACCAAAATGTTGTTTTTCCTTCTTGGAGCTAATTAGAATCTTTATGAGACTTCTTTACGTTGTGCAGCAAGGCAATTAGGTGAGTTAATGATCTTCTGTCACTCGATGATTTACTCCTCTTTCTATTACGTGTCCTTACTTGAGGCACTTCTCTTGCATTGACTGGGTGCTTGACCCAACAATTCAAAATGTTAAGCGAGGTATTAGGATAGGAAACGATGGACGGAAAATTAAGTTTCGAAGTGCTTTTAAAAACAACATTCTTGTATAATGAAAACTATTTATTGGACATATTTTCTTGACAAAAAAAAAGCAATCGAATTGTTTGTCATACTTGACTTATATCTCCTACAAGACCTAGGTCTGCAGACTATTATAGATTATATTTCAGTAACTGATTAGAGGAATCTTTCTAGGCTTTGTTGAGTGTTGATTCTAGTGATTTTTAAAGTAATTTCTATACTTTTTATCGTATCAATAATGCGTAGATTAGTGAAGATTCTTTTCTAATATTCTGAACATTGCTGTGTATATAAGATATCCACAAAAGTTCCTTACAGCACTTAGGTTAAGCGTAACATGTCTAACGTAAACAGGGAGAAAACAAGGAACACATTTACCAAATAATTGATATATTTAATTAATTATTTTAGCATGGAATCTCTTTCTCCAGGAATCCAATTAGCAACATGATATTTGCATCTAATACCACTGGATGTGTCCATTTTTTATAAGAGTTATTTCCTCTGATCTTTCTCCTTAGCAGCTTTCACTGGAATACCGAGAATGTATAGCGAATAGCTTGTCTATGAAGTGATTTCTAAATGTCACATCCTCTAGGTATTGGCATACATCGGAGAACTTGTTTACCAGTGTAGCATTTCAATTTAAACTAAAAGGATATCTCCCACTTCTAGATAAACTGTATCGACTTAATTAAAAAGAAAAATTTGTCTGAAATTAATTAATTAAATTAAGATTTTACATTTCTCTTTAACTATGAATATTAACCGAGTTAAATATTCATGACTTCGGCGAAAGGAATTTAAACTGAGCAAAATATTCAGGTAAATGAAACTTCGACTTGATAGTTTTCAAATCTTTATCGTTGAAGTGATCCTGTCTCGTTCTATATGGATTTTTAGCAATTCGAAATCCTTAAGGACTTCGCAAATACAATTAATAAAACAGATTCAACGACAGAAAATTAATAGCATAATCATTCTCTGTTAAAGCATCGAGAATTCCTAGCATCTAACACTATTATAATGAAAAATACTGGCTGACGTTAAGTTTTGTGTTTGCTTATGTATAAGGGAGAAAAGCTAAAAGACTCAGGCCGAGAGACATAAATACAGATTATCGGTCAGGACATCTTCCAGTCTCTGCAGTAGTTGAGCTTCCTATAGAGCTCATACTGCGTAACATATTTTTCTTTTCTGATCCTGATGTTGTATCATTCTCATCTTTTTACGATGCACTCCACCATGGCAAATCTATTTCTGCTGGAAAATTTCCTTATATTTTTAAACTAATCTTTTTTTTCAAACAAATATTTTTCTTTCCAAGAGTTCATTGTTGACATCGTAGGAACCCGCATAATTCAAAGTTGACGGTGGTTTCAGAGAAATTGCTACGCTATTTCAAGAGTAGTTTACCATTACTGAGTCTCTTTGGATTCTCCGTAGGAGAAATATATTAGTTAATGTTTTATATTTAGCCTTTTTTTAAAATATTTTTTTCGAAATAGACTGAAAATAATAAAGCGGAGGATATATATATATTTTTTTTTTCATTTTAAGTGGTATTTTCTATGTTCCTCGACTTCTTAAACAACCTTTAGCTGGTCATGCGCCCTTTATTCATGAATACAGAAGAATACAAATAGGAGCCAACAGCTTAGAGGAGTTCCTAAAATATGAATTTGTATTTTGTGGAACTGGATCTTTCAATGCATGCGGTCACTAATGCTCATACTTCAATAAGGGCAAGAGTTTTCGATTTTCCGAAAGCTGTTCTAGAATTTTTCATCTAATTTCAAAAAAAATCCAAAGATGGATTTTTTTTCGTCATTTTAAGCATCTGATAAACGGATTGGTATTACACCAGGAGATGAAAATCATCTCCTACCGAAAGTGTTTTTCACAACATCGATGCTACAGTGGGATCAGACTCCTCATCTTGTAGTTTGGATAATTGAGATATCATCTACGGGTCACCCAGGCGAGCATAGAAAATAATAAAATGCTTATCTCATACGAAAAAAGTTCGAAAAAATAGTAGTGGCTTCCTAATTACTTAAGAAATTATAACGAAGCACATGGCAGTCCTTTCTTCTTTCCTTAAAGTCCTTAAAAGGACTGGCTTAAAGGGGCGAAGCAAGAATGCTTTTCGTCTTCCCCGTCATCTGTAGAGGACAGTGTAGGGATACGGATAAAGTGTTATTGAGCAATTAAAGCTCTGATCATGGCAGGAGGGTAACAGCAATAGCCGAGCCTCAGTTAGAACTTCATTGGCTACAGCATTGCCATCCATTACCCTCCAAGGGTATTGGATTGAATGAATCAATCACCGCATCTCACGGTCGATTCCATTTTCTCTACATCGCAGTAGTACACAGAAATACTTATCTACTTTTTCTATCCTAAAAAGTTATTGATGTTTTTAAATTGTTCCAAAATAAATCGTGTAGAACGCATTTTTTGCATGTTTCTAAAATAATTTCTGAAAAAAAAAAATTTATTAATGTAAATATAAAAATTAATTCTTTTAACTTAATTTTTTTTAAAAAAATCACTGTTATTGACCTGATATATTCCTTCAAATTCTTTATTGGTTGAGTTTGTGATGTCTGGCGATACGAAAGCAGTGTTTCTATTTCTGCGACCAGTCTGTGTATGTCAATATCGTATCTCTTCGATTCCATTCGCACAAGTGGAAGGAGAAAAACGTCTTTATTGGTTAACCTTGTCATCCCTTTGTCACTATCATGAAGTTGTAAGTGAATGGATCATTAACTTCCCACAGCTACGAAACAGTCGGTGACAGAGGTACTACCCCTACCACACACACACACACACATGATAGAGTCGGCAAATGATTGCTCGCGAACTCTTTTTTGCTCACCTGACCTTGATCGTAAATATGGTCCATTGTCGCTATCTTCTGAAACAAACGGAAACAACATGAATCATACTTCTCTCTCTCTTCAATTTCATATCGATCTATTATTATATTGCTCCAATATCGTCAAATCGAAGCAATATAATAATAGTCTGTATAAAGTTCACGATATTAGTATCTGAATCGATAAAAACCCATTTGACTACTTGTTTTCCATTTTATTACGAAAAAAGTAGCAATAAAATAAAAAATTAAAAAAAAATAATAGAGGCGCAAGATTTCTGTGTCATACTTATATGTATAGGGTACTTGAATTATCTATTTTTTTTTCTAAAGTCAATTTAATTGTATAATAAATCAGCAAAAGTTCCGTTTTTTAATTAATATAATAGAAAACAATAAAAGTATTCGCTTAAATGAAGTAAACTTAATTATTTTTACTTGTTTATCTTTTACATGCTTCTTTACCTGGTTATATTTTTACGGACTTGTTTATATTTTACATTTTTATTTGTTTTTTACAGACATGTTTAATTAATTATTTCATCTTAACATGTTTGTTTACTTTTCCACATGGTTTACTTAATTCAACTTTTTTGCATGTTTGTTTCCTTTTTTTTTTTAGATTTTTTAAACTTAATTGTTTACTTTTTAACTTGTTTTTGTGTGTTTTTACTTAATTGTATTGTTTTTTACTTAATTGTCTACTTTTTATATGCTTACTTAAGCATTTAATTTTTTTTTTTACCTGTCTGTTTACTTAATTTTTACGCACTTATTTACTTACCTGATTATTTTTTAGGGCTTTATTTAATTAACACTTTAATGTTTAGGCATTATTTACAGAATCATTCGCCCATGTATTCATTCGCTTGTTTTAGCGTGTGTTGAATGTAGCATACCATTCAAAACAATAGTTCTGTTACCCTCTAAAACCAGATTCAACATCATGAGTCTCAAAAAAAAAAAATAAATAATAATACAGATAGGCGTAACGGGATAACAATTCTATATAAAGGTATCTTTAAACAAATGTTACGAGAAGTGCTGTCTGTCAAATTGAATAAGCCTGATAGGAAATATTGTCCAAAATATCCTATCCACAAAGAAACAAGGCTCAGATCTATTTAAAATTTGTCTTGGGAATGGTTTCTTAATTTTTTTTATAATTTTGCGATTAACTTAACATTAGCAATTTATGTTGTCATATCAACAACTTTTATCTCAAATCCAAGATCGAATCTTTTGTATATTAGTTTCTTTAATCTTTTTTTTAAGTGCAAGATTTATCTTAGGAAAAATCAATAGGCTGCTTCCTGACCCACTGAGTTAAGCCTTAAAGTAGAAACGAATACAAACTGTGTTTTTTTTTTTCTTCTAAAATGTTCCTCTTCCCCAACCAATTTCTATCTTTGAAACAAAGCGATCTTCGCCCAAACCTACCGCATTCTTCTAAGTTGCCCTTGTATGTAAGGAAAATTGCATCGGAGCACTTGTCAACATCACCTGTATTACATTGTGGCAAAAGAGTAGCATGACAGGATATGTTTGACAGCAAAAAATTGGTTATATGTTACTGAGGGAACAGATTACTGTATTTTGTGATTTGGTTTGTTCCCCTTGCTATGCCTTTATCCTGCCCTCCTCCACTTCCCATCGTGTGATATCTCTATTTGTACGTTATTTCTTGTCTGGAAGAATTTGTCAAAGTTGTCAGAAGTCCCATCCAGACAGTACTACGTTCAAACTAAAGATTGTTTCGAAATATTGTAAGGATAAAACAAAAAACAACAAAAATAAAACGATATAACTGGAAGAAAAATAGGCATTCTCTAAACACGAATTTTCATGAATATAATAAAGTAATATTTTTACTCTTTTTATATTTTTTCCATATTACTTGATGCTCTGTATTATCTTTATCTATTACTGGATGCCAGCATCATAAAGTTTTTTTTTATTGTTGTTATTATTATAATACACCGAACAGATTCAGTATTTCATCTTTTACAAACAAGAATGTGTTTGTGTAAGAGGATAATTGGGATCCCAAATCTGGTGTTCAAACTCCTGGGCTAACAATGTCATGAAATCTAATATTTAATTTGTATTGCCGTATTAACTATTACCGTGTTAACGTGTACCCAGTTAACAGTTAACAAGGTAATAGTTAATACGGCAATACAAAATTGTTGAAACCGTCAACTAATTTTAACTATTAAAATATCAACTATTAAATCTGTTAACTTATATGAACTATTTAAGTTATGTTTATTATTTTAATATTTAAATGACGTTTAATTTATTATTATAATACACAATAGAGCTTTTTTTTTATATTTAGTATATGAAAATGAAAAAGATATAAGGTGTAATTAACTCTATATTTAAACCAAACCTAGTTCAAAAACGAACCAGACTAAAAGTATACAATACGTTAATCCTACCAGTCTTATTGTATGGAAGTGAAACCTGGACAATAAAACAAAAAGATAAACAAAGCTTAATAACAGCCGAAATGAAATTTATGAGAAAAACTGCAAAGTATACTCTACTTCATAGGTGGTCAACAGCAGGCCCGCAGGCGCATACGGCCCGTAACGTGATTTTGTGCGGCCCGAAGCAGGATAAAAACTATATTAAATTATATATATTATCAATTTAGCTATTAGTTTCGACCGCAGATTTTCTGATTGATATACTAGTTATATTCATTATCTCTGATGACGGAAACAATTTATGTTCTCAACACGGAATCAAAATTGCTTTAAAAAGATTACTCAATTTATAAAATCTACTGCTTCTCTGTGCGAGTTGTAGTAGTAGATTTCTATGCGCTCCAGAGTAACGCATCATTGAAAGTCACTTGCTCTGCTCTGGTTACAGTGATCAGTTTCAGAGACTCAGTTTCACAGTCAACAGTCTTATTGCTGCAGTTTGTATCCTCTGGACAGTTACTTCAGCCTTTGTGTACTATGAGTAAGAAACGTAAGATCTGTGAAGAAAAGAAGTCATTCCAGGAGAAATGGGAAAATGAATTTCTGTTTATAAACAATAACGACAACAAACCACAGTGCCTCGTGTGTTTGCAAGTATTGTCTGTGCACAAGAAATATAACCTCAAACGCCACTGCATACAGCACCATGCAGCTAAATACCGAATACGTTGGACAAGTACGTACTAAAATTGTACGTAATTTGAAGAGAAAGATTAGTGCTCAGAAATCTATTTTTACTAAACCAACATCAATACAAAAGAAAGCTCACTCTTGGCATCGTTTGTTGTAAGCGCAGAGATAGCAAATGCAAAAAAATCATTACCTGATGGTGAATTTGTAAAACACTGGAATCAATTGCCCTGTATTGCACTGCATTATACATCAGGAGGCTCTGTGTGGTAAAATTCTGAAGATAGAGGATGTTATGAAAACTGTAACGAAGTGTGTGAATCTAATTAAGGACGGAAATCGGGCCTTGACACACCGCAAGTTTCTTTCTTTTCTAACAGAAATTGAGGCAGAATATGACGATTTAGTGTTCTACACAGAAGTACGTTGGCTAAGCAGAGGAAACTGCTTTTTGCTTTCAGAAAGGAAATAAAACAGTTTTTAGAGGAACACGAGAAGACAAACAAAGAACTATCCACAAAACTATGTAATCCTCATTTTAACAGCTTACTCGCCTTTCTAACAGACACCACATGAATAAACTCAACGTGAAGTTAAATGTTAAAGATATCAAGCTATTTTAAACCTGGTTTTACTCCATTTCCCAAGTAAGCAAACAGACAAACAAGTCAAGTTTGCGCCTGCAAGTGTTGCAAGTCTAGCTGACCCTGCACGTAGTGCAAGACCAAGGCAACTCATGGTAAAAGTAGAATAAGCTCTGATCACTAATCTTAATATTTACCCTTAATGCAAAGCCCATCTCCTTGAGGAGACGTACGATGCTATGCATTAAAGGCAAGGGGCCACTACCCAGACCGATTTCGACCTTTATTGAGGTGTATTTAAGTAAAGACCTCTCTAAAAATTAGGACGATCCCTAGACCACTCCATAGTGGCCGAAAGACCGTCCAACTCAGCGTTGTTCCACTCAGTGACAGGCTCACCCCGTAACCGAGAAGAACTTCTCAGCGTTGGCTCTACCCAGTGGCAGGCTCACCCCACCACCACCAGCCATAATCTCAGCGGTGGCCCTACTCAGAGACAGGTAAAAATCTATTCCCAAGCAGAGCCTCTCAAAGCCAGCCCCCATCAGTGGGAGCCAGGCTAGAAATACCAAGATTTCTTATAGTTCTTATAAGGACTGGCTTAAAGGGGTGAAGCAAGAATGCTTTTCATCTTCCCCGTTATCTGTAGAGAACAGTGTAGGGATAAGGTGTTATTGAGCAATTAAAGCTCTGATCATGGCAAAAGGGTAACAGCAATAGCCGAGTCTCAGTTAGACCTTCGTTGGCTACAGCATTGCCATCCATTACCCTCCAAGGGTATTGGATTGAATGGATCAATCACCGCATCTCTCCCAACCAAGATTTTAGTAATACAGAGCTTATAAGTATTTTACCAGAACAAGTTACCATAAGGTGTTTTAACCTTATTAAATAAAAATCTCAGGAGGAGAAATAGATGTAGAAAGTATTTTACCTTGGGTATAATAAATGTTAAAGATACCAAGCTATTTTAAACCTGGTTTTACTCCATTTCCCAAGGGTAGTGGCCCCTTGCCTTTAATACAAAGCATCATACATCTCTTCCAGGTGATGTGCTTTGCATTAAGGGTAAATATTAAAATTAGTGATCAGAGCTTATTCTACTTTTACCATGAGTTGCCTTGGTCTTGCACTACGTGCTGGTCAGCTAGACTTGCAGGCGCAAACTTGACTTGTTTGTCTGTTTGCTTACTTGGGAAATGGAGTAAAACCAGGTTTAAAATAGCTTGGTATCTTTAAATATTTATTATACCTAAGGTAAAATACTTTCAACGTGAAGTTACAGGGACGTAACCAAACAATCTCAGATTTAGTTGGACACCTAGATGGGTTCATAAGTCGACTGAAGGTTTTAAATTCACCCTAGTCAGAGGAAGCTTGGTGCATTTCCCTTCATGCAGGTAGTTGATGGAGGAAAGCCATGACTTTAAGTTTTCTGTGCCAATGTTAGACCAACTTTTGGAGCAATTCAATAAGCGGTTTTCTGACTTCAGTGACATGCGGCCACAACTGACATTATTTAGCAACCCAATGAAATGCGACATTTCAGAGCAGAAGAATGACACTATTCAATTGGAGTTGTGTGACCTTCAAAGTGACCCCCTTTTTCCAGTCAAGGGTGGAGATAGGCATTGACTTTTGGAAACTGGTACCAAGGGAAAAATATCCTGCATTGAGTGATTTCTTGAGAATTACATCTATGTTTGGAAGCACATCCATATGTGAATTCACTTTCTCAACTATGAGGGCGGTTAATCGTCACAAAGAAGCCAACTGACTGATGACCACCTTCAGGATTTGTTACGAATATCGTGATCATCGTTGAAAATCGACTTTGATGAATTTGTTGCCGCACATGAACGCCCAGAGTGTTCTCATTAAGTTGTGTTACATGTAAAAAAAAAAAAAAAAACGGAAATATGTAATTAAATTTAATTTAACAACTTATATTTTAATCAATCAAGTATTTTATATTGTTTTCCCAGTAGTAAAATGATTTAACAAATATAGCAATTCAATACATATAACTATTGCCTTGAAAAAATGCAGAGTTTATTTTTGTTTAAGTTCTGTCTAAAAGTGTGCGGCCCGTGATGCTACCACTCATCATATATTGACCCTCGTATAGAATGAAGTTGGCCACGGCTGTTGATTTGATCACAAAAGAAACGAAGAAATTATGAAAGAATTAAACCAGGAATCAGTAATAGAAAAAAATAAAATAAACATAAATGGATAGAACACGTTCAAAAAATGAAAACAGAAAGATTACCAAAATAAGCCTTAAAGCACAAGCCATTAGGAAAAAGAAAACCAGGACGTCCTCTTAAGAGATTCAACGATGGCTTCTAAAGCCCGAACTGGCCACTCCAGGCCTAAATCCTTGATAGGCATGATGATGATGAGTATAACAAATATCAAAATAATAATATAATTTTTATTAAACATTCTTCGTTTTTATTTTTGTTGAGAGGGTACAAATATTTTTATAATCAGAATACTTTTCCAAAAATATTGTAATTTGTCTATATTGTATCCATACGTAAGCTCTCGATTCCGATTGTTCAATGGAGCACGTGACATGTTCAAGTTATGGTGGAATATTTAGTATTGTTTATATAACTGAGCAATTCGAGTAATGATATAATCGGTTACCATGGCAACTGGTGAAGAACTGAACTTTTTAAATGAATATCCGGGTTCTCGTGTAACGCTCAAAACCAATAGAAAACTATACCCCATTATATCCGTTCATCGGTATGTAACTACGGAAACGATAGCGGGAGATCGCTGTATTTTCCGATCTTTTATGACAGTTATCTGACAAACTCCTTTATAAAGGATTTCATCAGCCAGTGGTTTACTAGATATGTTTTTCATAAACAACTTCCATTAGTTTTCAAAATAAATTACACGTTACCTTGCATTAACAAGGGGGTTAATAATAGTTTAAGAAGTAGTGCCCATTTTCAACGCTATGAAGGCTTTTACGAAGATTAAGATGTGTGTTAAGATGACTGCATTTGTTATGAGTTCCGGTGGTTGCCCATGAAGTACGTTTTTAGCTTAACATCTTGCTTTGTCTGAGGTTGTTTTGTAACTGTTTAAGCATTATGAATGGGGTTTATTCATAAATTGTAAACAATTAAGTGTTGGGCGCCACTTGACATGTTTAATAATGTTATAACAATGGCCAACCATCCGACTGGCATTTATTAAAATAAAAGCACACACACGTTTCCATTTAGTAGTTAATTTGCTACGTACAACCGGGTACGTGTTTTGTATATAATGTATTTAGTAAAACAATAGAAGGAAATACAGAGAAGGTTAATTGGAGAGATTCATAATGCAGTACAATTAGCCCATGAAAATCGGCCACCACCACCACCAAAAGATGTTCACAACCATCAGGGCGGTTGTTAGCATTGAAATCCACTGCAATTTCGTCTTTTGTATGTAATGTATATAACCGTTTCAGTTCATGGTTTTTTTTAGTAGTTTCTGGTGCTCTGTGTACGTGAGTGTATCTGTGTGTATCACCCCTTAATCCCTGACGCTCTTACGATACACAGAGATTTTTCAATATACATTCTTGCTCTTCTGAACCGTAATTCGATTGCTCAACCAGGTTCTTAATGTGTCAGACACAATTTTGATTCATCTTCCATTCAAATATGTTTCTTTTCATCAGAATGTCTAAAATGGTTTTTTTAGAGGACCCAAAAAGATTGAAATTTACGTTTTCCTGAATATTTCACGAACATACAGAAAATGGATATAGCCCCTTTATCCATCCATTGTAGAGACATAACCATCGACAACAGGGACATGTCTAGACCTCTTTGTTTTCATACGTATGATGCGTGTGAGAGCATGTTCTGCTATTATATGTAAATATGCATCTGCGCATATATGAGTGTTCCGTTTTCTAGAATTTCCCCACGAATAGCCAATAAGGCCTTCTAAGGATTGAGCAGAACTTCCGCAGTTCAGTCGATTTCGAATACTTGAATTCCGTCTAGAGAGTGAAAACCTTTATTAGGACTTTTCATCTGAAGGTGAGTTAGTCAATGTCATATGGAGGTCGATGGATTATTATTTTTTTTTTAAATCCGGGAAACAGGTGTTTCATCTCGCAAAACAAAACAGACAAACCGTTTATTAGAACTCACGCAATTTATGGACATAGGAGACTACGGGAATACGTACGAACCAACCCATTCAGTCGTATCTGGTTTCGAAAGCCTGCATGGCACGCTGTGGTGGGAGGGGTCTACGTGTAAGAGGAAAACAGGAAGGAAACCCTGGGCTACAGTTCTATTAATAATCTGTACGGAAAACAATTTACAGACACTACAGATATAGTCAATTAGACTTTACCGAATGTCAGCGGCCTGTTTGTAACATTGTATTATAGTCAAGTAATGTTAGTGCATCGTTGTCGATTCATTCGATCATCAGTCCAATCGAGAAACGGTGCAATAGCATTCTTGTTAAGCATGTCTTTCATTACCGTTCTCATCTGCAGCCTAAAATCCTTTTTTGGACTCTTACAGTATATTGGGTGTTATTGTTGATCATTCGAGCTTATATTACACACCACAAATCACGAATCCGCATTTTTTACAGATGTATGCTGACAGTATGAATGCGTTTTTAATCGCCACTTTTAGTTGTAGCATCTGATAAGGAACTTAAGACATTTAAAAACAAAGAGAGATGAATGACAGGCCACATAGATGCTTGCAAAATATCGTTACGGCAATTACCACTCAATGATTCTCTACCCGATGCTGAATAACATATCTTAATACGGTTGTTATCCATGTTATTAGTAATAACATGAATAACAAACAATTCTTTCATACCTGGGTTCCGTCTCGAGCGTGAAAACCTTTATCAAGGCTTTTCATCTGTAGGTGAGTTAGCTGGTATCATATGGAGGTCGATGGAGCATTATTTATTGTTTCATCCGGGAAACAGCTTTTTCATCCTGTCTTTCAAACAGTCTACAATTATTTAGACATTTTATCAACTTCATTATCAGTTGTGACATCGATATTGCTACGAATTTTGTTACGGAAAAAATTTCTTATCAATAATTATCATCAAATGTTTATCAATTTTATTACGTTATTATTATTATATGTTGTGTTAGAGATTATATTTATTCTGAAGAAGACAAGATGCTACCCCCCCCTCGACCCCTATTACCTGATATTTGCATATTTTTTGGTTTTGTCAGCGTGACGTTGGTCACACTTATACTCTTCAAGAACGAACAACTAAAGTTAGATTACGGACGAACAACTTGAAAGAAATATGCTAATATCTGCCAAGCGTCTGGTGAAGAGAAAGAAAAAAATGAAAAATACACGCTAGGAAAAATAATATTTCGTAAAGATTTGAGCATTAAGTCAAAAATGGCTTCCGTCCAAGAAAAAACGCACATTACAACTAATGCGGTAATTTTTCTGCTCACTTTGCCAGCAAAGAATTTCTAGCAGAGAGAGAGAGAGTTTTATTGTACTGATACAGATATTGGCATTCATCTCAGGCAACTAATGGCCTGCGTTGTTCTAAATGAAAGGCACATATCTTTTGTCGGCAACTGTACAGCTCCCTTTCCTCATCCTATCACATTTATACTTAGCGGAACAAGGGAAATGGGCAAATTGTTCACAGTAAACAAAACAGACGTTATGGTTATAACTTACACGGCTTACTCGGAACATCAAAACGCAACTCTTTTTTTTTTTTTTACTTTTTTTGTTTGCTCTTAAAGTACTAGAGACAATAAAACCGGTAGACGTTGACGTACTAGACTCTTATAATGACGTCACTAGCGGCGTGTTTGAATTCGCCATGGAAACAGAGTGAAATGAACACTCCTGTAACGACTGAAGCAAACATATAGACAATAACATTTGGCCCGCTTTGTGACACTTGACAAAAAAAAAAAAAAAGAGTTTTTATTTATTTATTTATTTATAGGCAATTAAAGCATTTCAGAATTCATACCAGAATTCATATATATATATATTATGAATTGTCGATTTCATACTTGCACAATTTATTTCTCATTTTATACATTTTTTACTTCTTGCACATTTCAATTCTCATTTTATACATTTTTAAAATCTTGTACATTTCACTTCTCATTTTATACATTTGCTTTTAGTTCTTGCACATTTCAATTCTCATTTTATATTTATAACTGAACTCAGGCGCACGAGAATTGCTACTGCGTGAGGACGCAACAATACTCAATTGACGTCATGACCATTATTGTCACTGTCACAACAATAAAAGAACTCTGCGTTTGGCAGTTTTACTCCAACAGTTGGGCAACAAACATTACCAGTCAACTGTTATTACTCCCTAAATGTTATTTATAACGTTGTTTGTCAAAGTATTCATCAATTAGTTTAGCTTGATCGCTAGAACTGACTCTGTGAAGCGATGAAAACAAACGCAGCTGTGGGACTTAGTCCTAAAATCCCTAACATTGTCTGTTGCTACCGAAGCGTGCTGAAAACAAGGCGTAAATTACTTACTAAACGACCCACTTGCGAAGATAAAATCCTTTACTTATTGCTAGCGTTTCTCGAATTTTGCACGTGTTGACGGTGATTTAATTGTGACGTCCCCCATGGCCCCTTTAAAAACATATTTCTTCTTAGGAAAGCCACATGGGGGGTATGGATTTTGTTGTTGTTGTTTTTTTCGGAATGAGGATGAGGAAGGGAGGTGAGAGTACATATGGCTCCTCCATTTAAAGCAGTGAGTGTTGCAGACTTTTACTACCACCGTGTCACTCTATGCAGGAGTACAATCAATCACACGGTCATCTCGCTCCAACGCTTGTATCCCGGCACGCAAGTCGCAATAAGGGATTCCACGGGGGCATTCATTCAAGTGATCACTTTCTATCACGGGCCAGCGGCAGGTAATTGGATTAAGATCTTCGTTCTTTCTTTCTCAGTTGAATTCCGTTCCACAGGCTCACCAATGAGGACATAAAAAAAGGACATGGCAACAAACATATACAGGAATGTATCGATCTTTTCAATGTGACATAAAGTCACTGGCCACCAAGTTTTCTGCTCGTCTTAGCGCGAGTAGAATTCCTTGTGAATAGCTGGAGAAAGTGGCATCAATATCTGACGAAGCAGTTAGAAGTCAGCATCTCAGCTGATATATTGGATGTGACAAAAGTCCTATAGCGATATACCTCCTTTTTTTTTTTTCTTTTGCATTTGCTTCTTCTTTTCTCTGGTATATTTGCTTGCTATAAATAGCTCGCGCGTGTTGATGTGTTCTTCTTAAAGTAATATTCAAAAGTAGTGTGAAAAATCTCTTGAGTGAGAACGAACAGAGAACTAGAAATGAGGATAGCGAAACATGTAAGTAGGCTTAACTGTAATGAGTGGCAACATATGTTGCATCATGACAGGTTGCCTAATGCATTATTTGTTGGAATTATCTACATAGTTAAGTTAGTAATGTTTTTTAGTTTATGTTTATTATATTAATTTTTATTCATATTGGATTTTTCGCTCCTGTCTTTTTTTTTGGGGGGGGGGACATTTTTGTTCAGTTGTGAGTTAGTGGGTGCCAGAAATTTTTGTGAATTTTCACAAATGTTGCGAAATTTTTCTCACTGTTGCTCCAGATTTAATTACTCGATCGCAAAATTTGGGGAGGGGAGTGAGGGACTTGTCATACACAAACAAATGAACATGGATGAGATTCACAATTGGATTTTTTTTCCCGAAATAATTTAAATGTTGAATAGTGAATGTGCAATAAAGATACACATGTTAACCAGCGCCTCGGTAACTGAGGTGATTTCGACGAATCCCTTTGGTTGAAAGACCTGGGATTAAATCCCGTATAAAACTCAAGAGAACCGTTAAGTAGGACTTTTTAACGGAAGATGAGCAGTCTCCTTCTGTAACCAAATTGGTTTCGACCATGACCTTTGGTCGGAATCTTTAATTTTATCACTTTAATTTTATGCTTTTTTTTAGCTCACACGAAAACTTGAGAGACATATTAATACATACAGTCAAAAATTCAAAGTAAAAAAAAATCAAATTATTAAAGAGAATATATAACAACTGGATTGTGGAAAAAAAAGGCCTAAGTTCATATCTGAGATTTTTTTATTCTTCGTGTTCTTTATCTAATCCGTTAATCTTTAGTAATCAGTGGTATTAATGCTTTTAACAGCTTCAGTTATAAAAAATTACGAGATTAGAAAGGCGGATTAAAATAGAGGAATAACCAGTAAATAATCCAATTCAAAAGAACAGCATCTCACGGTGTTTAATTGAAAATAACAAGAGAAAAGGCTTTGGAAAACTTAGCGAAGTTTTTTTTCATGACAACCAGTTTTTATCGCAGTTCGAAATCGTAATGTTAATAGTCGAACACTCTGCCGTAGCAAGGCGATCGGCAGACTAAGTGGATAAATGATTTAAAACCTTAAATTAAATAAGTGAGCACTAATAGGCTTAATGGTTTAAAAGAATAGATGTTTGGTAGATTAAGGTGGATTAAGATTTTTTTGCTGGATTAGGAAAAGTCTTCAGTACTAAAAAACAGGATTAATGAATTATCGTGTGGATTAGTGGATTGGCTAATATATTAGATGGGGAATCTGTGAATTAACTGATGCGGGAAGATGGAGCTATCACCATGACAACGGTTGAATGCATGATGAATTAACGAACAATTGTAAAAATCTGTTGATTCAACATTCTCCTATCTTTCCATTAAACACGTGTTCTGTCGTTCATTCTTTCCTATTGCTTGTGGCGAGAAAATTAATCTCTCTCTTAGCGAATTTGATATTTGTGTTCTGTGACCTTTCAAAAGTATTCGCTCTTGTTCGACGGATTCGAGTGTGTTGTAATAACATCCGAGTGACGAACAAGTGTTTGTTTAATCCATCCATCCCACTACTGCCTTTCGCTTTAACTGAACTCTTTTCGTTTCACTTAGTTTTTCCTTTATTCTGTTTCTCCTCTTCATTGTAGCAGCCGTCTTTGCCACGGGGAATTTGTGATCGAAGATCTCTCTTCGTCTTTTATAGATTAACCGCTGCTGATATCAGTTTCAATAATTATCGGAAAATAAAGAATTCTGTTGTGGTCGAATTGTTTAGTTGGAATTACGTGGGATAAAAGCAATGTGGCATTTAGCAATGCCAAATACAAACCGCCAGCTAAACTGTCAATTTTTCAAATTAATTCAGCAATTCTCTGACGAACTAACCCCCCCCCCCCCCAAAAAATAGTGATTTGAGTTTATCTTTCTATCCTAACATTCCTTTAAGGTCTCGGAATATTTAGGGTCATCTCTAATTTCTGTAATCATATTTTTGTTTAATTTTTTTTTATTTTTAACTCCATCCTTCTGTGATTTTCAAATAAGTCCTTAGTCATAATCATTGGCTTTCAACTTTCTAAAAGTTGAATTCAATTTCTTAACTCATTTTATTGGAATCTGGAATACCTCGTTCTCATTTTCATGCCTCCCAATACTCCTTACAACTTTCTTTTGTAATTCCTTCATTCTTTTTTTCTTTCTTCAATTTTCCTTTCTTTCATTGCTCATTGCTTTTATCAGTTCTTGTTCTATTTTTCTCTCTTTCTTTTTTTATTCATTCCTTCTTTCTTTATTTATTTTCTTTATTCATTCATTTGTTCTTTCTTCCTCTATTTCTTCGTTTCGTTCATTCTTACTTTTTTCTGCATTCATTCATTCAATTCTTCTTTTTAATTCTTTCTATCTTTCTTCCTTTGCGTCCTTTATTTCTTTTTTTTTCTTTCTTAATTGTTTTCATTCTTTCTATTTTTTTAATTTCTTTTCTTCCTTTCTTCTTTCCTTCTTTCTTCTTTTTAATTGTTTTTATTCCTTCGTCTTCCTTATTCGCTTATTCTTATTCTTTTTTCATTCTTCTTTCCTTGTTCCTTACTCGTGTTGGCCTCAGTCTCTCTCTCTCTCTGTGTGTGTATGTATGTGTGTCTTTCTATCTTTCACTGTCTCTCCATTTCTCTCTCTCTCTCTCTGTGTGTATGTATGTGTATCTTTCTATCTTTCACTGTCTCTCCATTTCTCTCTCTCTCTCTTCTCTCTCTCTCTCTCTCTCTATCTATCTATCTATCTATCTTTCACTGTTTTTTTCTCTCTCTCTTTGTCTTTCTCTGTTTCTCTATTGTTCTGTCTCTCCCTCTCTCTCTCTCTCTCTCTCCACAACATTCTCACAGTTTATTTTAATCAATTTTCATGTAACCGTAATCACAGCAACAATTACATAGAAATGGAAGAGCTCTTTTTAATTACCAATACGGAGTTTCCATTTTTGGGTGGAGAATTCCGGCTTTCAAACAATTTCTCCGTGCTCCTAGTCTGGCATAAAAAATAGTAATATATATATTTTTTATTTGTATTTTTGCTAAGAATGTTGAGTATACTTTATTGAAATTTCTTAGACATTTAAATCGGAAGTCGGAGATTGCAATTGTATCTATCGATGGTATCGTATCATATCATATTCGAGTTGAATCCGATTGAGAATTTATCGTGTTTAAATATATATAAAAAAAAAGAGATTTAAAATTCGAAGTTGTTTAAAAATATCTAAACTTTTAAACGTCCATGCAGATCGGATGTATGATGAGATTCGCAGAATAAATCTGAGTTTGCTAAATTTTAAAAGCGACAGTACGTCAGTGGAAGCTCTATGGCTAAATATATTCAAACCAATTGAAATACAGCGGTTTAAATTATTGTCGAAAAAGCCACGAGTATTCCTGAGAATGCAATGCATTTGTGGAGAGGATATTTTCCATTATGGAATCAGCATGGCGTATGCGGGGGGGGGGGGGGATAGAAATCGCATGCATCGAACTACTTAAGACAGACTGCGCGCTCATGTGAACTTGAATATGGAATGCCAGGAATTCAAGTGAATATCTTAATCGACGGAAATAAATCTCATTCTTAAACGCTATATAATACCAGAAAAAAGTTTAACAGATAATATTTATTGACTTTTAATAAATAATATTTGAGTTTTGCTTATTTCAATAAAAAGAATTCGATGTCTTGTTTATATAATTTATTCGGAAGATTTTTCTGGCTTGTATGTGCTTTGTTTATCGAGATAAAAATTATTTTATTTTATTTTATTTTTTTTTTTTTTTACACACCACTCCCCCTACCCCTCGAATGGAAATTTCCGACGGATGTTGAAAAGAGTTGGGACACTATTTCCGAATAAAAGCATCTGTGACAAGCCTGCTATGCGAACTGGTTTCTTATGGCGGTGTGAGGGGAGGGGCATACACATTTGGCAGAAGACAACAGACCGGTGACGCACTCAGGATTTAATCTTGGGGGGGGGGGGGGGGCTACACTCAAGATTTGATTTGGGGGGGGGGGAGTTGAGTAGACGATTTGAGAATACACAGTAAGCATTGCATACGACCTATGATTGAGCATATGCAGTGAACGGCAATACATGATACTCATGATCTCTTCTGACCCGCCTCGGGTAAACGAAGTAGCGCTCTGTCCGCCCGAGCACTACGTCGTTCGCCTTGCGTTCACAGCGGCCGCGATTCCCGAGAGTTATGGGGTATTCCCACCTTATGTGACCGCTAATTCATAAGTAGCATAGAAATAGAAGACACGACACAACATAAATAAAAAAATGAATTTTAATTAGGAAAAGATTTTTGGAAAATTTTCTAGTGTTTTTTTTTTCTTTTTTTTTTGGGGGGGGGGAGGGGGGCTTGTCCCCTTCCCTGGGTGCGCCAAAGCAACAGACTACGCAGATAGAATGGTTTTACATTCGCGAAGCGGCTTCCGGTTATTTTCACAATTAATTTATAACTCTTTCTTACAAACTTTAACTTTTCAAGACAATCCTATTTTTATTCTTGGATTTTAAATATTTTGTTTCTTTCCAGGCTTATTTTTGCAAGTATGAACATCACCAAATTATCTTTTTTTTTTTTTTTTTTTTTTTTTTTTTTTGCATATAGACAGACGAATAGATAAAGCACACTTCTTAGATTTCATACGAAACTCACCTGAAATTTAGAACTTTCAAGACCCGAAACTCCCACTTCGCGTTGTTTTTTGTTCAGATTTTTTTAAATATTTTATTTTACATAATTTCTATTCGTATGTCAAATACTAACCCGGATGTATTATTAAGTTTGCTTCTTCTACAACGTTCTACGTATGTTTTCCTAAGGATTTTTCTTTATAAATAAACGTACAATTGCTAAAATTAACTGAATTTACTGTCATTTTCTTGCCACGTCTATTGAAGATGTTATTTTCCCTTCGGTTTCTTTTGTATTCGCTCGTTTTACAAAACAAGACACACCAACATGCGATTCTTTTCATGCAAAATTCAATGAAACCTTTTACGGTAGTTTTGCAAATGTGTTTTTATTCGTAAGTTAAACTGAGAGAATTTAAAATTGACGAATAAAACTTGAAAAGGGTTTCTACCAAACAAGTCGTTTTACATAAAAACGAAGTTATGAAAATATGTAAAAACTATTAGATGGGAGGAAAACGAAATTTGAATATCATAAACACTCGTAAAGTCACTGGAAAAATAGAGTCGTAACGCCTTAGAAGAGGGACAAGATTAATTATCGAGGAGACAAATAAAGATATTTAAGATACAAGCTTAGTTGCACCTTCATGACGTCACCGAATCAGGCTGCACATCAATATTTAAATTTTTTTTTTTTTTGTATTTTTCTTCGTTTTTTTTTTTTTTTTTTACCAAGTCCTGAAATCCCTCTCTTGAGACCAAACAAAATATTTTCAATCCACTTTCAGGACTCTGAAGCGGTGGTGTTACACCAGCTGATGAAATTCACCTACCATCTATAGACAATAACGCATGCGCTAATCGCTAGGCTAACTAGATCGGCAATTGCTAGTCTGGTAGGCCTACTGGAATGCATAGTTGACAGTTTAAATCGATGTTCGGCATAATTGAAACCTGGTAAAGTGTTGATAATTCTATAAAGGATTAACATTATTAGACTTTCTTGTCTCTTGATTTGAAAGCATAATTAAAGGTTCTTAGCTGTGGACTACATAACCGCGACGGTCTCGAGAACAAGGTGGTTGGTCCCATGTCTCCCGATGTGTCCTATGTCTTTAGATGCGTGTATTCACGGTTTTAGTTGTTCTGGGGAACGAAAAACCCGAATTTCCGGGAGGGAAAAAACTCCTCTACCTCTGTATGACCGGCTAACTCACCTTTAGTCGAAAGAGAGCAGAAAAAATTCCTCACGTCACTGACGGGAATCGAACCCTGGTCTTGACCAAAAAAGGCTTTGTCTATACCGACTGAGCTATGGAGGCTCTGAACACTCATATCTACATACGCAAAATGCTTATCCTTAGAAGGACATACTCGTAGTAGGCGAATTTCAAGCATTCATTTGGCTGCTTGAAATCAAATCAAATTAGGACAATATAATCATATTCATATAAGGAAAAATAAAATTTTTTTGTGCGTGTCTTATTTTTTCTATATTCTGTTAATCAAACATCTCAAGCCTATTGAAAAAAAAAAAAAAAAAGGCGAATGATTTTGGTCCGCAGTGCGCTGCCGGAGAACTAAAATCAGAATCATAGCAAACCAGCGAGTGATTTGATAAAATGTTTGAAACCTATTGAAAACTCTTCATTAAGTCCACAGGAAAGAAATGTTTCGAGAATCAGTTTAGAGTAGGGCATATTACCACCAGATGTAATCCCCAAACCGCGCTTTTGCGCATGCGTCAGAATAGTTGCCATGAGGTTACTTGAGTTAACTGAGCCGTTAGTGGTAACAACTTAGCTGCATACTACATTTTGCTTTTTTTACCTTCCTGGATTGTTGCACGAAGTCCTCAAAGCGGTATTTGTCACTTGAACTGCTTACTAGGTGTCTGAATAGTAAAGTAACTGCATAATACTGTCTCTGTTCTTGGTCAGACACGAAATCGTCTGGCTTCCTCTTTACAATACGTAAAGCCTTCATTGTGATCCAATATTTTTTTTTTATTAACAATGAAAATGGATTGCTATAGCAACAAGGATTGGTTTTCACAACAACGGGAGGATTAACACTTTAACTTACATTCTCTCGTTGGAAAACTTGTAGACAAACATTAACAACTTGTTCCGTTTCAATTCTCTTCGACTTGACGATTTTAGATCACGGGATTATTTAGGCTTACCCACTAGTACGATTCAAACCCCTCCCCCCCATTATAATATCTCAGGAGCTGCAAATTCTAATCGCTCGTCAGCAATGCCTTAAACATGTTCATAAGAATGGTGGCCCGTAAAAAACTCCAAGGGGGGACCCAATTATGATATCCCAATTTAAATACCGATTCTTAATGCTAACCAATGAAAATTATTAAGCATGTGTCATATTATCACTGTTCCTTTCAAGTGGGTATTCCCACATTAGGTTGCATGCGCGGACACAAATACACTGGTTGCTATAGTTACCGCAAGTTACGGAACCTTCGGTTATACTTAGCCGATTTATAAAGTTGGCTAGCGTTCTGAAAACGCTAAGAACGTATGATCTCATGGAACTCGTCACTTCCTATCTCTCTGTCTCTCTCGTTCTATGTTAGAAAATGAATCTTTTAAGGCAAACCCCGTTCTAGCGACTTGAAGCTGCCAGAATTGGGAAACAAAGTGGTTCAACACAACACATTACTCTTTTCAAGTGACGGGCCAAGACGAATTGCTTCAGCTACTGGCCATGCATGCATGTGTGTGTGTGTGTGTGTGTGTGTGTGTGTGTGTTCGTGCGTGCGTGCGTGGTGTGCAAGTGTTCTTTGCAACAGTCAGTTTCATGTTTCTAGATAGAAAACGTTTTCGTAGCAAACTCCTCCCCCATGTAAAGCTATGATGGGTAAGTTCGTATGTGTGTGTGTGTGTGGCTGGTTGCTTTCTTGGTAAACAACTTTCAGAGGAAACGAAAAATAATCAGATTACACTGCCTCTGTACCTCCTGCTTCGTATGGCTACCCGCTAGTTCTTTGCTGAATCTGTAATAAGGAGTGTAGAAGTAAAGAAGGGAAAAAAAAAAAAATAAAACCAAAAACGAACTTGTGGCGAGGAAGTTGTGGGGAAGGAGAGGGGGGAGGAATGGTGCCGGGTTCGTTTTCCATTTTCCGCTTGGAACTGTCAAAAGAAAAGAAAAACACAATCCGAAGAAAATGAAAAGTGACTTTTTTGAAGAGTTGAAAAAGTCAAGGCATAAATATATTACGCCATCTTGTTTGTCACCCAGTTCTCCATTCGTTATAAAACAGATGTTGCAGCCTGCAAACGCCAAAATAATGGCGCAGAAAATGTCACATTGTATCCAAGGTACTTTCATAAACAGCAAATCACCAGTTTTGTTTCGAATTTACTGAATGCATTAATACATAAAAAAGCAGTTACTTCCTATCATTTGCCTATTTTGGGGATGATATCCAATAAAATAAACAGTAGAAGCATTTTTCCAACAACATTGGAACACAAATCTGTTTATATTGATGTATGATCATGTCCTCCATCGTTATAAACAACAGCAGATATTTTAATTGAGGGGAAGGATAATTCTATCAAGAATGACTTAAAATTAGTCTATTTCATAATAATTTTATGAGTGCGTTGTTTAGAACCCACATGTAAACATGCAACATAATTATGTACAAAGAACTGCGTGTAAAACATCGTACTTGGGCAACACAGATATTTAGAACACGGATACATATGAATATAAACGTGATGTAAAACAAATGTACAAAGAACATCATGTAAACATCATGCAAAAAAGAATCATAAAAAAAGAGCAGCATGAAAACGTAATTACGGTGAATTCCGTAATTTAGAAAACGAATGTAAAGATTACTAAATAATAAAGTACATAGAACAGCATGCAAATATAAGATTACAAAGCAATCCTGTAGAAAGAATACCATGTAAACTCATGCAAAACAATAATTTTTAGAAAAAGAACAGCATGCAAAATTATAATTAAAAAAGAACAGCATGTAAACTCATGCAAAACAATAATTAAAAAAAGAATAGCATGTTAACTCATGCAAAACAATCATATAAAAAAGATTGTTTGTAATCTTATTATTGCATGCTGTTCTATGTAAATATAACTAAATAATAATATAAATAGAACAGCATGCAAAGATAAGATTACAAAACAATCATGTAGAAAGAATAGCATGTAAACTCATGCAAAACAATAATTAAAAAAGAATAGTATGTAAACTTATGCAAAATAATAATTAAAAAAAGAATAGCGTGTAAACTTATGCAAAACAATAATTTTTAGAAAAAGAACAGCATGCAAACTCATGCAATACAATAATTAAAAAAGAATAGCATGTAAACTCATGCAAAACAATAATTTTTTAAAAAAGAACAGCATGCAAACTCATGCAATACAATAATTAAAAAAGAATAGCATGTAAACTCATGCAAAACAATCATATAAAAAAGATTGTTTTGTAATCTTATTATTGCGTGCTGTTCTATGTAAATATAACTAAATAATAATGTAAATAGAACAGCATGCAAAGATAAGATTACAAAACAATCATGTAGAAAGAATAGCATGTAAACTCATGCAAAACAATAATTAAAAAAAAAAAAAGAACAGTATATAAAATCATGTCAAAACACAACATGTAGACATCAGATTATAATGAGTAAACAATTTAGAACACACGCATGTAAATAGTATGCAAAAACCAATCACGAACAAGACCATATAAACGTGTTTTGAGTAACCCAAAAGTTTAGAACATCATGCAAAACATAATGCTGAAAGAAAAGCGCGTAAATTACTTCAAGTGATCCTCAAAAATTTTTAAAACGCATGGGGAAAACAAGCAATATATAAAGAGCAGCAAATAAACATTATGCAAAAAAAGAAAATTATGCAAATATCCTACATCTAGTTAGTGAAAAATGTATTCCTCTAAACATGGAGAAAATGCAAGAGTATTTGAATGCTTATCAAATTTAAATTTTCAACGCGGAGTACATCTTCGTTTAAACTGTTTGCATGCATGTAATCATAAAAATGCTTTCAAGATACGAACAAAATTTCATCACATTTAGAGATGGATTTACGAGGACTCAAGACAGAAGGCTGGCGAATGTTTCAGCAGCTGACTTTTATAAGAAATATTTCTTTCGCGACAATATCCAAAATTTACTGCTTTCCCGATAAACGTATTTAACTCGTAAGCCTTTTTAAAGTTCGGATTAGCAGCAGATTTGCCACCATAAAAATTTCTCAAACCGACTATTTCTCATGCTTGACATAAAGTGTCTCAAATATCTGACTGCATGCTCTGTAAATTTAATGTATTCTTTCCTTTATTAATTTTAAATTAATTAAACAAATATGAACTAATTAAGAGCATTAATATTTAAATATTTAATTGCTATTCTAGTTACACCATTCATATATCTCCCCCGCTGCCAAAGTCAACTTCTTCCTATATTAGTATTTTGCGATATGATTCATGGTTGGTATGCTAGGCGCATTCCTTTAAGTTGAATACCTTTTTAAACAAGGTGATGTCTTATCTTAAATCTTTCTTCTTCTTCTTCAACCCATCTGTCCCTCAGGATCGGTAGAGTCCCCTATTTAGCCAGCACGCCACTACTCTGCTGTATCCCATATGGGTAAGCATGCATCGCTATAGATCTGTGCGTTCAAGGGAGCGATTTTCCTGTTTTGAGGGACAAAAATCCCGAGTTTTCTGGAGGGGGGAACCCTCAATCTTCGTATAAGATCGGATAACTCATCATTTCATTGAAAATAGCTTGAGAAGGTTCCTAACAAACGGAATTCAAACCCCGAGTTCTTTCCAACCGAAGAACTAGTCTATACCTACTAGCTACAGTGGATCCATTTGGAGCCACCAGAGCTCCATTATTGGAGCCCTGAAGTGACCTGAAAAAAAAGTTCCATATTTGGTCTCTAGATCAGAGCTCCGGACTATGAAAAAATACCAAAAAATATATAAAATTAAAAAAAAAAATCTTTAGCGCCTACCCACGACACGAATGAACTGTAGGTTTGCAGAAAACCTTTCTAGGGTGGGAAATACATAATAAAATAAAATAAAATATAAGTTTAATAATTAGGACATGTTATAGGGATCATATAATAGGTTGCAATATTTTATACTTATTGATACCTCAAGATCTCAAATAGAATCTTACGTTGTGAAGTACAGGTATCGTAATACTGTTCTTTTTTTATGTGGGATTGAGGCTGGTTGGAATTATGGCTGTTGCGAGTAAGCCTCTGATGTTTTGTTTGCAAAAAATCTCTTACGCCTCCGTATAAGACTAGCCAACCTAGATGACGCAACTAGCATCCTAGTTTCACCATTCGTCTCCTAGATGGAAATCAAACTAGAGTCTTAATGGAAGGACAAATTTGACATGCACTTTGCGACTACGGGACGAAAGCTTGTGAGAGATCGCTCTACTATCACCAAAACATTTCTTCCCTTAAGCAAATTTACATTCAATTGACATTTAGAGTTCCCATGTTTTGAATTCATCTTGTTTAAGATCAGGCAAACCTTTTCCCTATCCGTTTACGCAACCTGCCTGAATCGTTTTATAATTGCTAAATAAATTCTTTCTTTGTCTCTTGGAGACTTCCTTGTTCCTTTTTTACCTTACATACTTTTCAATTGCAATCGTGTGCTCTTTAAAATTTAATTGCTAAAATATTGCCAACTCTTCGGTTTAAATCTTTTCTTTTTTTTTAATCCCACAGAAAATAGGATGACTGAAATGGAGAGAGAGAGAGTAGAAACCATCGGACGTCTCTTAAATTCTCTCAACGTTTATGGAATAGATTAAAGCGTATGCATTAGAGTGCAAGCACTAACAACCTGTTCTGTATGCTTCCAAAAGGAATAAATAGAAGAAGGAACTAGGGAATAGACGAAAGATAAAAGCCTGGAATGATATAGATAACGCAATAAATATTTTACAGGATAGTTCAATTTTCTAAGAAATCTAATAATAAAAAACTGATCCACTAATCGAAAGCAGATGAGAGGGAAAAAAAATAGCGCAAAAGCAGAGTTGAGGTTTAAAACTACTAGAAAATAAATAACAGACAGCCGGCGGTAGAAGAAGGAAACACGAAAATGCATTAACCAATAATATCCGTAAAAATCTAATTTAAAATAAGTTCAACATTTGGTTTTTTGAATGTCGGTTATTACGAAGTTTCTACGCGCAGGTTTGTTTTTATCCAGTTCAACATTTCCTTGCTGATATAAAATTTAATTAATGCGATGCCGACACACTTGAAGAAAGTGGAAAGTTTAGAGTTGCATTTCTTTTTCTCGAAAGTTGAATTTTTTTTTTCGAAAAGTTGCATTTGCATTTTTCTTCAAAAGCTATATTTTATCGAAAAATCGTATTTTTATGAGGTGAATTTCTTTCTGTGTCGCACTTTTAGAGTTGCAATTTCAACTAGAGTGACACTTTATGTGTACTTGCAACTATAATTTCATTTTCTATTGCAGTTGCATTTTCATCTATAGTTGCATCTTCAAGTACAATTGCATTTTCAACTATAATTGCATATATATTTGAGTATCTATAATTGCATTTTATGTGTAGTTGAATGTATAGTTGCTTTTCATGTATACTATAGTTTGCATTTTCTTGCAACTATAGTTTCATTTTCTATTAGTGTTGCATTTTCATCTATAGTTTTTATCTTCAAGTACAGTTGCATTTTCAACTATAGTTGCATATATATTTAAAGTTTTTATATCTATAGTTGCATTTTATGTATAGTTGAATCTATAGTTGCATTTCATGTATAGTTTAAACTATAGTTGCATTTTAATTGCATTTTCAACTATAGTTGCATATATATTTAAAGTTTTTATATCTATAGTTGCATTTTATGTATAGGTGAATCTATAGTTGCATTTCATGTATAATTTAAACTATAGTCGCATTTTAAAAGTTGCATTTTCAACTATAGTTGCATTTTTTGAATTGCATTTACAATTATAGTTGCATATTCATTTAAAATTTGTATCTGTGATTGCATTTTCAAAGTTGTTTCAACTATAATCGCAATATTTAGTTAAAGTTTGTAGTTGAATTTTATGTATAGTTGCATTTCGTGTATAGTTTCATCTATTGCATTTTCAATTTCGAGTTACATTTTCATCTATAGTTGCATTTCTTTGGAAGTCGCATTCTTTACGAGAATTTCGTTCCATTAATTAAATTAAATCTAAGGTCATTTCCACTCAGTTTTTATTTCTGCCTTCATTTTCTGCTGAATCTCAACACAAACTATATCTTTGGCAGTATTCTCCTTCATGTTATTTGGCTAAAGACGAACGTAAAATGCGTCGCACTTTCGATTTTAGATGAGCCAAATGGAATCGCGACGCTTTCCTCGTCCCCCATTCTCTCTCTCCCAACGACAAAAAAATTGAAAGCTGTCACTTGGTAGACGAAAAGATCTGACGAAGTCGATGGACCTATCTTACTTTGTCCTACATCTGCACGTCTAGCTTTAAGAATTTCCCATAAAACCCTTGGCGTGTTATAAGACTCTGATGGCCATCTTAACCCAAACAGTTTTATGATTTCTGCGTGTTTTCAGGCGATGTATTTCTCACTCTTTACATAAACTTCTTCATTTATCACCTTCTTTTCAGCACTTTAAAGTGTCCCGTGTGAGAGATAAAACCATTCGTTCATGTGTCAGTTTTCAGCAATTTCTACGCTATCAAACTTGTATTTTGCCAGCGTTTTCAACGACTTGCTTACAAGCCTTCTTTAAAAAAAAAAAAAAAAAAAAAAAAAAAAAAAAAAAAAAAAACCTTTTAAAAGTTCTCTTTAAATATTTAGATCTCTCTCTCTCTCTCTGTATGTATTAATCACAAACTTTTCAGTAGGCTTTGCTACTTAGATTATTTCAACTACTTTATTTCGTTAAATTAAAGTCATTTTTTTAAACTTTTATAAATCAAGTCGTTCCATTTGAAATGCATTTTAAAATTACTTCAAAAACACATTTGGAAAAAATTTAAATATAAACTGTTACGAAGATATCCCCATCTCTCGTCTATTTCGATCTTGACTAAGTGGTTTATTCGCTAGTATATTTCATAGCGACACCTTGTTGAATACGCGTATTAACAACGGTTTTTTACGGATTTGGTCAGTTGTAAAATGATATATTTTCAAATTCAGAGAACGATTTCATCACAATGAATTCATAGTTGTAATTGATACAGATTTTATAACTGGAATTCATATAAAATATTTCATAGAATGATTTGACTAGAGTCTTAACAGATAACAGATTAACGTTACTACCAACCTCCAATTGCCGATTGGAAGGTAGAAATAACGTAACGTTTTCGTGTAGTACAATCAGAGCCGTCGCCAGATTAGATCGCGCCCTTAGGCAAACAAATAAAGATCGCCCCTGATGGATTATAAGACAAAAATATAAGAAAATCTCCAATAGCTATTTTGTTTTAATTACAAGAGAAACATCGATGCAAAATGGTTACATAATAATATTAATGAAATGTTTGCTCTATCGCACACGGGGATATCGCACAATAAAACTATTTATAAGCTCTCCTAAATTTAAATTATAAGCCATGTTCGCCTCTAATCGATATAGTTGCTAGCCCAACCAATCTTTCTTGGGTCATTGCTGTTCGCAAATGATTTTTAATCAGTTTAAGCTTGGAAAACCTTTTTTCCGCACTTGCTACGCTAACAGGAATTGTTAGCGTAGCGACGGCGCCTACCCCCAATATGGCTGACGAGCGCCCTTATTAAGCCGCTCTGTGAGGCAAGCTGCTTCTATGCTACATCCTATCGACGGTACTGAATACTATTATAATTATTCTGTCCACCCGTGAAGGTACTCATCACGAACTGGATGACGAAGGTGATGATGATTTGAGATTTTGCATTACTTATAACGATTTAACATTAATGGCATTTTTCATTTTAATCTTATGACAGAAAATTACCGCTTTCCCTTTCTATACCACACTATACCGCCCCCCCACATATACACTGACGGACCATCACCTTTAAACAACATTCCTGATTGTAAAGAGATTTTTACAAGATTTTGCATTGAACTTTCTTACCCAGATTAAGCTAACAAGTCTTGTGAACACACAACCATAATCATTTAAGCTGTTGCTAGGGGCTGTATACAACGATAAAAGAGGCCATCTTCTATAAAAGCTAAAAGCTTCTATTAGAAGATGCTAAAGGAGGATACGTAACTGGCTTGCAAAGATCTGCAACATCACTTTAACCTGTGGTGTTAGTGTCGTGTTATTTTAGTGCATAATAAAGTAAATCAACTCGCAATATCCCCAGGGAGTTTAGACTCGGTTTTATTGGCCACTAAAATTAAACTGTGATTTCCTATGAGTGCATCCTTCTCTCTCTCTCTCTCTCTCTCTCTAACTCTGTCTACCTTAACTATTACCCGATCTCTCTCTGTCTAAATCTCTCAGCCACTCACTCTGTCTACTATCTTATCTATTACCAGATCTCTCTCTCTCTCTCTCTCTCTCTCGCTCTCAGTATTATCTGTTAGTCACCGTTCTGTTCCTATAGCGACTGATTATTCAGCTCACATAATCATCAGCATACTCAACTGAGCTCCACTCTTCTGTGTACTCTTCAGCGCAACAGTTAATTTCCAACAAACTACCATCACGTAAAACATGAGCTTCTAATATTCATGAACAATAGATCAATAAAATTTCCATTATTCGTTGAGCCTTATTCTGCCTTTTACATATGTATAGTTGCATAAATTATATTAAAATATCCGCCCCTTGCAAATTGAATGGAAATAGTGCATGGTTTCTAAGAGACAATGATTACTAGAGTAGCCGCTCTCAAGTATATGAGACGCATAGTGTGTATGCAGAAGTGTTTACCTAGTCTGATGAACATTAGAGAAACTTCGGATAACCTTTTATTACTAATACTACCTGTAGATGGCTTCGTTTTAAGTATTAGCATTTTCTCCAATATGGAAAAATAATTGGTATTCTATATATGATGACGTTACTGATGGAACACTTAAACATGTTAAACAAATAAAGGTATGGAAGATAACAAATTCAAATTATGGGAAAACTTGAAATTTAATATTGGGTGTAGTATGTTGCAATCGTCTGCCTCTCCCTTTTGAAAATTATTGATTGGAGGACGTCAGCGACAACAAAGAAACAACCGATATAGTTTTATTTAAATTGATTCTATTTTCTTTGAAATTACCAATAATTCCATCATAAGGAAAAACTGTGGTTTTGCAGGAACAAAGTCTTTCCAAATAAATATGATTTTATTTGAATTTTTTTCTCTCATAAACATCATTTTTTGGAGCACTTTTTTTTCTTATCTGTCTATTATTTTCAATTTTTACTTGTTCGGATGCTAAGTTATACTTGAAACGTGTTTGTAGTTAATTTCATATAGACGTCAGCAATAGTTAATTTCTGCTGACATCTAACTTTGTGCTTAGAAGTTTCTCATCTAATAGCCTAGTGGTAATAAATTCTACTTAAAAACTCTCTGCGTTCGAATTTAATAATAATAATAATAATAAATTCGCTAATGCCTTTTATTCCATTATAGGGAGTATATGAGGCCGTTTATCCCTATCTCACTTTTAGATATTGAGTGGTCAGTTCAATTTCCACCGGTAGCCAATCAGGGATACTTGATCCAAGACTATCACTAATTTTAAGCGGCATCCAGTGAAGAGATTGAAATAATAATAATAATACGAACTCATTTGGTGCACAGTAAGAAACACATTGAATGTCTAGAAACATTTCAAAAATATTTTTCGATTTACTATGAGTTAGCTGGTTTAAAACACAAACTAACCGAAGAACACACACACAGTTATGAGATGGTACAATGGCAAGAAAATAGTGTTAACTCTCTTATCCTAGTAAAATTGCGTTTAGATGCAAATAGCTGTCATTTAGACCTATTATTAGAAATTTATAAAAAATTAAAATTATTATATTAAATCAAATTACCAGATTCTGTTGTTTTGTTTAATATTACACATTAAAAAAATAGAAATTACATATTTGATTTGACACCTTTCTTTTTTTAGGTGTGTGTGGGGGTACGCAGTTCCCGATGTTATTAGAGCATATACTGTCTTTACGAATCATTCACTTCTAAAATAGTAAACTTTTATAGTGACTCATGTTGATGAGCTCAAACTTCAGTGAAATTAACAACGTAGCAGCATTTATATATAATGACGTCACCATTATCACAATTAAACCTACAGCTATTTTTTTTTTTTGTCTTAGGTCCATAGTTTTATTTATTGTCATTTGTAAAAGAAATGTTTTGTCATTTCTAGTTGATTTACACTAAAAATAGTTCGATTTACGCTAAAAATAAGTTCGATTTAAACTAAAATTCAGTTTATAAGGCTCAACGTATACAAATATTTAATTAAATTTTATTCTTCCAGATGTGTGCAAGATGGAAAAGAAAAACAGACTTCGATTTACGAATATTTCATTAAAAAAAAAAAAAAAAGAAGCATATCGTGGATAAGGCTTAAGTCGTGGTTAGGCATCATTGTTACTGACTGAGATAAGGGGTTCTTTGGTGAATTTTGGGAATCCATGGTTTGTTTTAAATTTATCTTATTCTATTATAATTTTACTATTATTTGAAAAAAAAAAAAAAAGAGAACATTTTATAATTTTATACACCGTTATAAAATTTTATAAAATTTAAAAATATTTTTATCTTCTTTTGTTGAATAATTTCCAACCTTTCATCTGGTAGGGTAGATTAATTTCTCATATGGCGTATTTGGGCTTTAGGATTCCATTATCAAGACAATAGCGTCTAGAGAATAACCTTCGAAAAGGGGGGGGGGGATTGGAGGTGTTGCTCTGATTGTTCTAGTCTCTGCGCACCTCAATTTATCACATGCTTATGGCTGGCTAGTGGGAGAGATGAGTTACGTACTAATTTGAATTCAAGACACGATCGTCCCTCCAGGTGTCAGTTAATTGCCTTGTTCATCGGCCTCGTACAGGTGGCACTCCGGTAGTATTGAAGGGGAGCGTGTATGTGCACGCAATGCACCTTTGAGAACACGACAGAAAAACCCCTTAGGGAGTTGAAAGTTCTCGTTTTATTCGTGGAATGAATAGCACAAAGTCATAAATGACTAAGAGTTATGATACTTGGAATTTACTGCGTTGGTATTCGACCTCCTACAAGGCTAAAGCATCTTAAATTACATCAAATAAGCAGTTCTCGCTGTAACATTTGCTAGAGAGAGAGAGAGAGAGAGAGAGAGAGAGAGAGAGATTTTGAAGTATGAACGGCAAATAACATTCGTAATTTGACAAACTCCAAAACACAATAGAAATGCCTGGAAATAAGCACTTACAATTCATTAGGAGAAAAAAATGAAAAAAAAAAAAAAAGGAAAAGAAATTGAGTGAGAGGTAAAAAAAAAACAATTACATAGCCTTACGTTTTGATAAAGATAATTCAGATGTTGAGGAATAATTGAAAAATACTTATTAGTTTCTCAACGTTTTGTGTTTTCTCTATACGATAAAGTCGTACCATTTGTTTGTTGTCGACTAAGACTGAAAGTCATCCTTTGACGTTCCCATGGCAACAGTAGCTTCAGTTACCACCAGGGGAGGCTAGTGCATAGGCACTGTGGAACTACAGCATCCCCAATTTTTCTCGATATATAAATATATTTATTAATTTATTTATATTTGTTTGTAATATTTAATTTTATCATCAACAATCCTATACAATTCATTTATTTTGTATAAAAAATAATAAAAATCCATCTTGTAGCACTGAGAAGGGCGAAGGACGTTTGCAGCACTGCGTTTACCACAGTGTCATATTGCAATAAACGCGCGCAAGCATATGCACGTCATCGTGAGATGCGAGCTATTAGCGTAATGCGGCACTGTCCGTCACGCAGTTCCACTGTTGTTTATATGCAGTTTGTGCCAGTAGAAGAGTGTTCATAGTGCTCATCGTGTTTACTCCGTCTCTTTAAATATTTGGACATTACAATTAAAGACATAACATTTTTTATAGTAATTTTTAAGTAAGAAAAAAAAGTAATTTTTAAGAGAGAAATTAGTCGGAACACTAAATTAGCTGTATACAAGACAGTGTTCAAACCAGTTTTAACTTATGGATCTGAGAGCTGGGTCAGAAGTAAAACACTTGACCAAAGACTAGAGACCGCAGATATGAGAGTCCTGAGAAAGATTAGAGGCGTGAACAGATGGATCAATGGCAATATCATATTAAAAACGAGGATATTAGGAAAGATCTTGACATTGTCAGCATCCAGGAATGCGTTAGCAGAGCTAATCTCAGGTGGTATGGTCACTTAAACAGAATGGGCGAAGAAAGATTAGCAAAGGACGTGTTCTCTGCCAGATTGGCAGGGAAAATGACCCAGAAGAAGACCAAGATATAGGTGGATTGATACAGTACAAAGTATCTTAGACGATAGAAATATAAGATCTGATAATGTTGGAGTCTTGACAAGTAACAGACTGATTTGGAGGAAAATTGTAGATAGGAAGTTAGTAATGATGTAATTTTTTCATGTAGTACTTTCATATCCTGTACACCCCTTGAGGGTACATGGCAGGAATTTGATGATGATGATGATGATGATTTTTAAGTAATTTTGAATTATACCAAACTGTATAATTTTATCGATAATAAACAATAATTTTTTATGCTTAATTTGTTTTTAATTTTCACCATAATTTTGATATTTTATTCAAACACGTGTACACTGTACTTAGAGTGTGTATGCATACAGGTATCCCTCGATTAACGCGGTTAATTAATCCCTCGATGTTACCGCGTATATCGAAATCGCGTTAATCAAATCTAATAATCAATGGTAAAAATTACAATTCGTCCATGATCGATTACTGCATTAATAATTCGTTTTATATGGTATTCTTTTAAGAAAGATTAAAAAACGAATGCAAAGAAAATGTTTAATAAATACTTGTACTTACATTACTTACTGCAATTTTTTTTATCAAAAGAAGTTATCAAAAGTCGTTTGAACAGTTTTAGTTTTTTTTCTTATCGGCATAAATTCTGCGATACCAAGCAAAATGACTCCCCAGACCTCGGCAAACAAGCAATAAAACATAAAGAAAAAAATCTGCAATTATAATACTGTACATGATGGTACAAATTAAGTGAATATTGAATCCAACATTATTTCATAGCCAAATATAGAAACTACAAGAGTTTCGTGCAGAATATATAGAAACTAAAAGCTTCGGCTTTTAGTTTCTATATATTCTGCAAGCATAAGCAACCTTATTGTGGACTCGTAGTAAAGGTGGAGTAAGCTCCGGATCACTTTCCTTAGTATTTTCCATAATATAAAGCTCATCTCCTAGAGGACATGCATGATAAATAAGCCTTTGACTTTCTATTTCAGTAATACATGGTGGTTTATTTATTTTCAGTTACAATCTAGAAATTATTGAACCAAGAATAAAAACAACAACTAAAGCATACTATACTGACATCGGAGGTCGCGGTATCTCTCAGATATAATTTACTTCAAATATCCTAAACCTTTACATAACATATGTTAAATTGACAGATATTCCGCACTGTTCTTTGCTGTCAAACTGATAGCAAAGAACAGTGCGGAATATCACTCGTAACATATGAATGCACAGCTACTCATGACCTCCAAGCTATACACTGAATTGTGTAAGAATATTTATATTAAACATTTTGCATGTATCTGTCAGATCAGCTGCGAGCTCCCCAGGGTTAAAGGCGCGTTAATCAAAACTCTTGCCGTGTATATCGAGGGATTGTCGCAATTAATTTCGCAGCGTTAATCAAATCCCGCGTTAAGAAAGGGATACCTGTATTTCGAAAGTTGCAGCACCTCCACGATTTCAAGCCACGAGCTGGCACTGGTGACCACACAATATACAGTGCGAGTTTTTGCTGTTAAAGACACACACACATATATTACTTGGTTTGCTAATATAAATTTGCATCCTGCGTGGCATTCAGTTGCTCTGCGAATTGAAACACCTGGATTTGAAACCTTTATGATGAAGAACTTTTATAAGTGCTTTTCACTGCACCTGAGTTAGCTGGTCTCATACAAAGGTGGAGAGATTTAACATACAAACACACAACATATAAACTGACTAGAGACCACTGCATCTACAGATATAGTAGACACGTAGAGATGGACATGACTGTCACCATATGGGAATCTCCTGCTTGACCCTCCCTTAGTACACCGAAACTTCGCCATATGAAGACACACGACACGAACAACATGTGGAAACTTGTTCATTGCAAGTGAATCGTGTATTAATTGCATTACTTAAGCTGTTAGATAATGGTTCTGGAGTGTTAGCCCTTAAATCTGTCTTTTCAGTAGAAGGATGGCTTGTGTTCTTTTAGCCTTGATGTTAATATGGTTTACTTCAGTTTCCCTTAATACCACATCGCAAACATTCACCGCATAGAGATCGGTTTTCATTATTATTAGTTAATTTGTGGGGGGAAGAGGGGGGGGGAGATCGAGATAATTCTGTCAACATCCTTTCCAACCGAAAGAGTCAAAACTTGACCCCAATTTTGTCATTTTATTTATTTATTTTCTTCTTCGTATTATTATTATTATTAATAGTATAGACTGGTACTGTAAGTTCGCTGTTTCAGTTTGATTTAGGACAGGAAACAGATTTGGATTTGGATTAGAAAAAACTTTATAAAGGTTTTTCTAATCCAAAAATTAGTTATCCGGTCTCTAATGATGATGGCAAGATTTTTCCTTCCCGAAACTTGTGTTATTCCTTTCTTAAAGTAGACAAACCGGCCAAAACAACACGTCCGATTAGCAGATATAATGCACGGTCTCCTCGTAGGTTTAATTGGTCCGGTCGTTATGCCAGACAACAATCATTCAACATCTTTCGTAGAGAAAGTCTGATTATAAAGGAATGAAATACATCGGTCCTCCACTGAAGAAATCAAACCAAAATAATATTACGCCTTTCAGTTTCATCAGAAAGAGCGAGGGGGGGGGAAAGAATGAGAGAGAGAGAGAGAGGAATAATACAATAGGAAGTGTGAAAATAAAAGATGAAGATGATAACGCACCACAATGGTTTTTATGTTGAATTTTAATTTCCTTCAGGTTGCTGGTTGGTTTGTTGAAGGCAGATGAGGGACCTTTTTCCACTCTCGTGGCTACGAAAGTCTCGAACAGGCATTCCCATTCGTAGGGACTTACTGCGATCGTATTGGAAAAGTCGTTTTGGGTCAGGGAAGAGGTAGAATGCTTTCCTCAACTAACGAGTGGCTTTATCGATTGCACGCGGTGTCTTGCGATTGGTCGGTAAACTCCGTCTCGCGCCTCTTCGAACGAAGAGTTGACATCGATATGTACGGGACTCTTATTCCTCGTCTCGTATACCAAAGCGAACTTAAGAAACGATTACTATGCACCCCTTGTGGATTCTTAGTCCCCACGTGTAGTCCAGATCACGAACAAATACTCCATCAAGTTGGATAGCAAATACTTTTTGGTTATAATCTGAAGACAGAGCTAACAAACAGCACGCTTCCCAAGTGTACACTGGGAGGTAACCGTAAAAGGCATCGTCCCTTCATACCAGAGGTTCCCAAACTTTTATTTTTTCAGCTGGCGCCACCTTGAGGAGGTGTCTTAAATTCCGTTTTCTTCTCTTCAATAATTATAAAAATATAATTAAGATTTTTATAATGAAATTTATAATTAAAACGTGTGCTTCTTAGAACGTAAGATTTTGACTGAGCAGTGATCAATGGAGTGCTGTCAAAAATGTCCCATTAAATTAAATTTCCTATTTAGAGTACTAGAAAAATTATAAAGCCATGATCTTTGGACAATAAACACCAACGATGAATACTTATTATTAATAATAAATGTAATAAATCAACACGTATCACGGCTTTTTGAAATTGATGTCGTTGTGATTCTATGCGCACATTTGGTGTGCGCTTTCATATCATTCAACGTTCATTGATCAATATCACGTGATTTACTACTTGTAAAAAGCTTTGCATGTAAATCTGAATGTCATTATGTGTTGAGTGAAACATTTACGTAAGTAACCAAACACAATAATGAAGCACCAATGTTATTTTTAATGGCCGAATGAGGGGCGACAAAACGTGAAAAGTTTTTCCAGCTACTTCAGGCCCCAATAAACGCGATGATTGTCACATAGAGAGAAAGGAAGTTCAACTGTCACCTAAGGACTTTCATAAACATCTCTGTAGCAGTGAGATTCGAACCTATGTCTTATTCGTTGGACAGAGAGGAGACCCATTCAGTCGGCCAACCAGATCATCAATATTTATTATTATTATTATTATTATTATTATTATTATTATTATTAAGAGGAGTCAGGAACTCATCGAAGGAGGTCGAATACTATTCGCACCAGCTATTATACTTATTCTTGAATTCATTCACACTACTTGCACACACAGCATCCAATTGCAATCCATTCCAATCACGTACCACTCTCTGAGAGAAAAATCTAGCCCTAACCCCCTTCTTAGCGGCCTTCATTCTTAGCATCCAAGGATGTCCTTTCGTCCTTTCCCCACCCTCCATAAATTGAAAAATTCCATCAATTGAAATCCTGTATGACCCTTTCAGAAGTTTGTAAGTCTCAATCATATCACCCCTCTTTCTCCTGTTTGCTAGTGTCTGCAGTCTACAGATTTTCAATCTGTCTTCATAATCAGTATTCCACAATCCTGATATAATTTTAAATACTCTCCTTTGCACTCTCCAATATATCAGAATCACAACGGAAACCAGGAGACCAGACCTGCGCACAATAGTCCAAGTGTGGTCGTATGAAGGCCTTGTAAAGAGGCAAAATGACATCCTTATCTTCGAATGTGAACGTTCGTTTCAGCTTTGCAATTATCTTTTGAGTTGTGTTTGCCGCATCTGCCCCATCAGTTTCTTTTAGCATAATCCACCAACATAGCACGACATTGGATATCTAACCACGCCAAAGTGAATGAATTTACATTCACTGACATTGAGCTGAAATCCATTTCCCCATGCCCAAAATTCTAGCCGATTCTAATCATCCGCAAGTACTTCATATCAGCAGGATTCCTGATTACTCTACCCATCTTTGCATCATCAGCAAATAGCTGTATGTCGCTTGTCAAATCTTACCCAATATCATTAATGTACAGATTGAATAACAGCGGACCAAGCATTGATCCTCGTAGTACACCCCTGGTTACCTTAAACCTTTCAGACTCACATCCCCCGTATACCACTTTGATATCTGTCAGTCAGCCATTCTCTTATCCACGATAATATTCTATAATGCAATCCCATATTCTCCAATTTATGCAGCAGTGTGCCACGCTGTATTCTGTCAATTCTAGAAATTATCATGGTGTATCCATTCCCCTTGTCTAGTTCAATGGTAACATTGTTATAGAATGCAAATTGCTAAAACATGATCCTCCCTTAGTAAATTCATGCTGTTCATTGCAAAGTAGAGGATTTTTCCAAAATCTTCACCACCACTCCTGAGATACTAATTGGGAAGTATCGTTTTGGGAAGTATACCTATATGCATCCATCCCACCGTGGGCATGGATGTTTGTGATTGTCTGTGGAAATACTAGTGGTGGTGGTGGTTGGCGGTAGATTTCGTTGGTGTAGTTGGGGTCAGTTAGTGGATTGAGTGGTGGAGACAGAGTTGTAGATGAGTCCTCCCTCGATGAGTCCTCCCTCGATGAGTCTTTGGACTCCCTGGACATGTCAAATAATAATAATAATAATAATAATAATAATAATAATAATAATAATAATAATAATAATAATAATAATCCATTATTACCCTCCTACACTAACAGGCGACATTCTGTTGCCGTTTCTTTTAAAACCCACCCATTTTTCTTCTTTTTCTTCTCTCTCTCTCTCTCTCTCTCTCTCTCTCTCTCTCTTTCCTCTCTTTCTACCAAAGGGAAACAAACAATTATTTATTAATCTGAGCTGTACGTGGCGATTTCCAGATGAACTATGCAAAAAAATCAAAGACTGCATAAACGACAGTAGTAATATTTAAAGTGTCATACAGTTATTTTTTTTTACAATATAATGCCGATAATTTCAATGGAAATATTTATATGAAAAAATGAAGATACAACAATAGGAAAGATGTAACGTTCAGAAGTCACTCAGGGCGATAGGATCCCCAAGTTTAAATACAGTATTTTTAATTTAAATAAGGGGCTAATAAATCCCTCATAGTATTTTTAATTTTTGTATTTTACTTATTGTAGTAAAGTCACTTTTGATGTTTTACGGAGGGGGGGAGGGGAATGCTAAGAGTGAATTTGGGAGTACAAATTGGACTGGAAATTGTCCTTTGTTTTCAGCAGATTCCTCTAGCTGACTGCTTTTTTTTTTTTTTTTTTTTTTGAAACACCTTATGAACAGTGGACTGAGAAATGTCCAATTTCAAATTTTAACGGGTAGTAGTTGGCTTGTAAAAATGACCGATGAATACACTCAACACTTTCCTCAGGAGTCCTCGGAGATCTTTGTCGACGTTTCTCAACAGTGTGAGGAGCTTTACATTGAATATTTCACTGCTCGATGAGGTGCAGAATTCCATCCAATACGTCTTTCCAAGGTTTCATATCACGGACACCATAAAAAACAATATACCATTTGCAAATGTAGTGTCACGTCGTTTTAGGCGATTTCAGCGCCACTAGCGGTCGATATAGTAATTATAGGGTGGCAGATAAAAGCTACTAAGTGTTGGATTCGTTTACTTGTTTGTTTCATGTTTGTATCTGTAAACTCGTCGAAAAATAAATCCACCCCTTATCACCAAAATCATTTCTAATCGGAAATTCATTCCAATTTCAACCAGGATGAAAGGAACCTTTATCATTGCTTTGCAAATGTTAATTACTTGTCTTTTTGCTATTTTCGCCATATTTGGGACCACACGAAGAAAAACTTGGTGCTCGTAGGGGTCAAGGCGAACGTTCCACAACCTTTTATTTTATTTTATTTATTTGACAGAAAGAACATTGCGTATATCTTCAAAGAGTTTGGTCTTGGGGGACGATGGAGCTTTATGATAATTTGGAGGATGATTTCAAGTCTGGGACGAATAAACTCTCGTTCTTTATGGGAACATGGTGAGAAACTTACTGAAAATCATCCGTGGATTGTTGAATTTTGGTGAACAAACCATGCTATCAACAGTGTGATCATTCTATAGAAATGAAATTCTTAGCTAAATATGAGTCTTTATGGATAAATGCTCTCCGAATAAATATGAATCCTCAATGATCATTGTTATCATTGAAATTAATTTCAGATCTCAAGATCACTTTCCTTATTTAAGCTAAATTTTGATCATTAAATATTATTTTTGTCATTCAGACCCAGGGTCGGTCCGAGAGTATCTGATGTCCCTAGGCAAAGAAAATTTAGGCACCGCTATGCATTGTCTTTCTCTATATATTTTATCATACTCACACAAGCACACGTACACCTACACATGTGGATATTTATAAAAATAATATCATTATGAACATTAAAAAAATTTATTAATCAAAACCAATACATTTGTATACATATATGATTGTTCCTAATATCTGTATAGCAAGAAAATTATTACACCTTAAATACAAAAATTATGAAAAATTAATCTTTCGGGCTTTTGCTTTGGCAAATCTGTCTCACCAAAGTCTTAGCGCCCCTAGGCGATTGCCTAGGTTCGCCTCACGATAAAATCGGCCCTGTTCCGGCTATATACTAATCCTTATAAATTATAAAAATTCGATGTTGCCAAATTTCTTGTAAAAATGTATATTTTAGTTCTCTATGTAAAGCTATCTGTATAAAGAGCAAAATAAGCCCAAAGGGAATTAACTCACTCATTGTTTAAGGAGGGATGTAGAAGTATTCAAATCAAGATCATCGCCCGAAATTCGGCATGTCTTTTGAAGATTGTTTGCAAGACCCGTCGCAGGTGACCTTGAAGGTCACCTGCGACGGGTTGAAAGGGCGCGGCGCGAATCAAAAAGAAAGGCCCGTAGGCAAGATTAAGGCAGTAAAGGGAGGAAGTAAGATTGTCGGCGAATTTTCGAGAAACATTATACAGGGTTCTCTAAACTACTAGCAAGACTCGCACAGGGACGCTAAGGGCCCAAAAACTTAATCAAAGGTGCAGGGACTCTGGTGTTTAAAAGGGTTGGTTCGGAGATGTGAAGAGCTTCCTTTTCTTCATCCTGAGTGACCCATCCACGAGAGATCGAGGACTCTAGGTGTACGTTCCAGAGGGGAGGGTGGAGAGACCCATCCACCGAAGTCGTTTCAGTCACAGCCGAAGATATCCGGAGGTGATAGTTAAGGAGAAATCTTGCCGTAAAGGTCCTGTAGTCGAATATGTGCGACCGGGACTATGCAGAAATCCTTTGCCGGGCAGTTCAAGATGCCGGAACGCCTACCCTATATCCCGCCTGCTGCTACGACTATTCATCGGTGCTCGGTGTTGCTTCGAGGAGAATTCCAAAAACACGGAACGAAAGAGAGAAGCCCCCCCACTCAAGCACCGGAATAAGGAAAGAAGGACGGAAGACACATACAAGATAGGAAGAGACCCATGTGAGTCTACATATTCATTTATTGTTTATGAATTAAGAAAGAATTCCTATCGCAATGTTAAATTGTCTAGTTTAGGGAGATAGTGTTTAGAGCAAAGGTGTATAATCGCAAAAAATGTGTGAAGCACGAGCGCAGTTAATTTCCCTTGGAGAAAAGATTGAGCCGTTGAAATTTCTTTAATTGATTATAAGTGTACTTATGATTGAATTTTGTGATAGAGTATGTTCCTGCTATCGTATCATTGGAATGTTTGAAACTCAATGAGGTGGATTGTATAAATATAATTGCGTAGATTATGATTAAGTGTTTGAAAGGAATGAGATTCTGAGAGATATATTTGTATACATGGATGGTATTTTGATTGATGCTAAATTAGGAATGTCAAGCGCAACTAACGATTTCATGTTATTGGTATAACTTCCTGATGTTTGTATTATAAAGTATGCTTGTTGAAGGTCCAACTAAGTAAGTGCGAGAGAATTTAATAGAAAAAAGTTGAGTGATTGAGAAAGACTAAGAATTACCTTTCATAAATGAATCTTGTGATTTCATGTGATGTATAATTATTTGATCAGAAATTAAACTTGTTGTTATTGTTGCCAAAAAAAAATAGTTGTCCGATTCAATCTATTTGCAATGCACTGATTCAAAAAAAAAAAAAAAAAAATCACTATTTCGGACCTGATGGCGAACCCCAATGATTAGTAGTGATTTATGAGTAAATTTTGCCATGACTGCAAACCTTGGCTAAATTAGGATATAAGTGATTAATTGATCTACTAGGGTATAAAAACTTTCTTTTGCCTGTAGGAGAATTTCAGAGGCGCAGTCTTCAATCAAATAAATATCTGGAGAGCCCAGGCAAGAGAAATTATACTTAAGGTAGAACAATAAAGAAGGGAAATAATAGAAAAAGAATATTAAGTTAAAGAAACATATAAGCTAAGATATAAGACCAATAAAGATAAACAATATCGAGATATTAATAGTATATATAAATAAAATTAGAAATGATAAGACAGCCCCCCCCCCATAATATTACAAAATCACTGTTGTCATTGAACCAAATTCATATCTTTGAGGATCTTTGTTCTCATTCAAGCTAAATACTGATCGTTAAATATAATGCTGTCATTCAAACTGAATGCTGATCCTTAAGAATCATTGTTTCATTCAGGTCTAGCTCTCATCTTTAGTGATCATTCAAGATGTCATTCAAGCTGCACTCAGACCTTTAGTGATCATTGTTGTCATTCACTGCGAGCTCAAATCTTTAGTGATCATTGTTGTCATGAAAGCTGATCTCTAATCTTTAGTGATCATTGTTGTCATGAAAGCTGATCTCTAATCTTTAGTGATCATTGTTGTCATGAAAGCTGATCTCTAATCTTTAGTGATCATTGTTATCATGCAAGCTGATCTCTAATCTTTAGTGATCATTGTTGTCATTCAAGATGATCTCTAATCTTTAGTGATCATTGTTATCATGCAAGCTGATCTCTAATCTTTAGTGATCATTGTTATCAAGCTGAGCTCAAATCTTTAGTGATCATTGTTGTCATTCAAGATGATCTCTTATCATAAGATCATTGTTGTCATGTCATTCAAGCTGAGTTCAAGTCTTTAATGATCATTGTTGTCATTGAAGCTGAACTCGAATCTTTAGTGATCATTGTTATCATTCAAGCTGAGTTCGAATTTTTAAGGGTCACTCACTGTCTTCGTTCAAGCTATTTCTGTCCATCAAATATTTTTCTCATTCAAACTAAATACGGATTCTGAAGAATCCTCGTCACCATTCAAGATAAGTCGAATTCTTTAAAGATCCCTGTAATCATTCAAGCTAAATGTGGCTCACTAGGATCATCGTGTCAAATATGGGAGATAACAACATTTCATTTCTTCGTTGTCAAATCTGTTTAAATAATGGGATATTCAAATTTATTTAGAAATCCGAAAACCGCATCGATTTTTATGTAAATTAAATTCAGATTTAGCTGCACTTTTTCTTTTATCAAATGTCGATTTTCGAGCTAATCTCAGTCGGTATGCTGCCAACATTAAAAAGGAGTACAGCTGACGGGTGAAGACGTGGGAAGGGAGATGGGGGAGGAGGGGGGGGGGAATTGGATTGTTTGCCATGAATAACTTGTGAATTAGCACGCGAGACGAATTTTATATTTTTCCTATCTATCTTTATATGTAGTTGTCGAGAACGAATAAAAAGATTAGTCCATAGGAACGCCCTTCCAGTTTCAGACATGTTGAGGCGTAAGACAAATGAAGATTAATAATAGGCGTTCCTTTTTAAGCGTTCAATGAGTGGCAAACTGCGCAAAATGGCAATGCTTGCAACGAAAAATAACACACTTTGACAGCTCATACCGTTATTGTATCTCTGGGAGACTACCTGAATTCGTTTTTTTTTCCTTTTTTTTTAAAATATGTGCATTTATTATTATTATTATTAATATCTTCGTTGAAGACAACTTGGAAAAGTTTAGACACGCAACACAGATCAATTAATGGCATTTGGTTAAGGCACTCAGGCTGCGTTCACATCAAGAAATGAAGGGAAATATTTGATTTTTTTTTTTTGCTATTAATAATTGGTGGGTTTGAAATGTTTGGAGATTAGAATGTGAATTATTGATGTTCATCAAAGACTTGTTTTAGACTGTTGGAATTATTGCAGGTATTTCATAATAAAAAGATGAATATCTATTTGTCTGTCTCTCCGGTCTAGAAATTGAGGTCTCTCTCTTTCTCTCTGCTTTACTAGGCAGAAACAATAGACTGTTTGGATCCCAAAATTTGACTGTCCTCTTTGGTTTAAAATGTCAGTTTTATGCAGTTTTTGGCTTGTGTTACGAGATTATTTGCAGTTGGGATTTTTTTATTTTAATTTTTTTTAAAATTTATTTTTAGTTCAAAAACCTCCTGAGAATGGAAAAAACCACATACTGATATCTTTTCATTAGCAGAATCCTGGTGAGAAAATCCCAAGTTTCCTTCTCCTCGTAATCACTTAGCACTAAAGGAAGGATCTTACCGAAGACAAAAGTTTTTAAGCAAATGTTTGGACTGAGTTCGAATTTGGTTCTTTCCAAACTAACTGAGCCGCCGAGGATCTCTGTTTCACATACACATGTAAAATGAAAGAATAAAAGAAAGAATCTGAAGAAAAAAAAATCTATCCGAAGCCTGAAGTTAATATCAGACTGACGTCATCCCGCTTGACTGTAAATAAATGGTACTTACTTTTTTCCCCAACACGAACGTTAGCCTACTCGAATATCATTTGTGTCCTCTATAGTGCAAGTAACAACAAAAACAAATAAATAATACTATCGAGGAACTCAACTACTGATTGCATTTCGATTTTGTTCCAGTGACAGAAGTTCTTAATTTTCAACCGTGTTTTCAAAGGCGAATTTACAAGATTGGTGAACACAGTAACTTTGGGTTTATAAATTCATTTCGAAAGATCACTACAGCGCATGAGTGGAATTAAAACCATAGTGAATAAAGACCTAACTTGTACTTACGTTTTGTATTTAAAAAATATATATATATGTACTGATATTTCTTTAGGAATAACATCCTAAGATGAGGGACTAAGAGGGACTTTTTATTTTTAAAAAATTTTTTTTTTATTTCTCCAGTATAGAAATTGTACCTTCTTTGCCAGTTTGTGTGTTTTACTTTCCAGAAGCCTGTTATCTCTCTATTGCTGGTGTCGGTAATGTGTCTGTCTTTATTGCATTTACTTCCTCAAACCATGTTTCTTTATCGACCTTCTCCCCCCTCTTTCCATCTTTCCCCCCCCTTCAAAAAAAAAAAGGCGTCTTTTGACCTCATTCAAAACACTATCTTTGCATTCCGTATCTTTCGGCCACATCCACTCTCGACAGGTCGTTAAACGTGCTATTCATACAAGGTCTCCTGAATAACTGAATATCGCACTTCCCCTCACATATCCCTCCCCCTTCCCCGCAGCCCTTCCATCTACCGATAAAAAAAAAAAAAGAAAAAAAAAGTGAAAACTAGTAAATGATTTATGGTTTCAAATTTAGCCCAGGAAACACACGAAAGTCGATTTTCCGTAGCTATAATGGGAGCGGTGTACTCACCCACATCCCACAGGAAAGAGATGCGATGGACCAATTCACGGACCTCCTCCAGAATGACTGCAAGCGACACGCACTTGACACTATACCGTGTCCACGGCATCGTCCTAATGACAGGGCCCAAGGCGAAACTTTTTATGACCGTGTTTCGGAGTCACGTGTCGCCTTTAGTACGCGTTCCTTCCATTCGTTCGTCGTGTCTAGAGACTCCAGACGTTCTGTAGTTCATGGCCCACGGCACCCGAGCAACACTCCGTGTGTGTGTTTTCCCCCAGCTCGTGCTCTGACTCACATACATTTACACTTACAATGCGCAATTAACAAACAACCAGCCGGTGGTGTGCACTGAGATAGGTACAGAGATAGACAGAACGGTGAAGTAGATAAAGCAGATAGATAGCTGCTTAGAGAGGCAGATAGAGAAACCGACACTTACCCGATAGAGAGATAAATGGTTTTTTTTTTTTTTTTGGTCGGTTTTTTTTTAACTTCAAAGTTTCGTGTTACTTGATCATGATATTAAGAAGGTTGGGATGAAAAATGGGGTGGATGGAAATAGACAACAGAAATAGGGTGCGAAGGGGAAAGTCGGGGGGGGGGGGGAAAGAGCGATACAAGGACTGTTGAATGAAATTGTATTGAGAGAAGGAGAAAGATAGATTGGTAACATGAGAGAGAGTGAAAAGATTTGGCTCTTTATTTTTAGTAAATACTTTATGCACCGACCGAGAGTTCGCTTACGGAAAATACACCTCTCCGACGCTTCGAGTTTCTGAGTACAGAGAGTTTTTGCTCTCTTAGGTTTCTGCCTGGTCTCTGACGAAAACCAATGAGTTTGAAACAGCTGTCAGACCAGTGAAGCCTTATCGAAATGGACCAATAGAAGGCGAATATATAGGTACTTTAGCGTTCATGTCCCCCTATTAGGTTTGGCTAGGGAAACTCGTAGTATGGAGCGGCTATTCCTGTAAGCTCTCTGGTCAAATTTTACACGAAACTTTTATAGTTTCTGTATTCGACTTTGAAATGATGTTGGATTTAATATCCACTTAAGTTATATAATTTTGCATTGCCGATGTGAAGCCTTTGGCTCTTTAATTTTAGTAAATAAAATGAAATTAAAAAGTGTACGATGTTGGTAATAATAAATAATATACACAATGGATAAACTGGAGAGAGAGAGAGAGAAGTAAACGAAGGAGCCAAAGATACAAATGAGAAAGTGAAAGAATGACCAAGAGCGATAGAGAAAGTCAACGGAACACCATTAACACTAATAGCAGAAAGGACAACGAAAGATACAGGGTGGTTCAAAATTCCACGTACACACTTTGAGGGGAGGTAGAGAACATCAAAATCAACCATATTCACATAGGAAAGCATGACCGGAAACGCCACCGGAAGGTACTAACAGGGACACAAAGATACAGAAATAACAGGTACAGAAAGTAAGGCAGTAAGTAGTGGAAAAAACTTCATTAAGGCGTAACTGAACAGTTCAATAGTAGTCGGATACATAATATGGTAAACGAGGTGCATGTCTGTCATCTCAGCGTTCGTAAAACGACGCATGTTGTTCGTACGACGTCGAAAGCTTGAATGAGGAAGCCCCAATTGCTCACCTGGAGCGCTGGCGATCGAGTGGCGTTTCCGGTCATGCTTTCCTATGTGAATATGGTTGATTTTGATGTTCTCTACCTCCCCTCAAAGTTTGTACGTGAAATTTTGAACCACCCTATAATAGTATGAATGAAAGATAAAGAGTAAAGTAGAGAAAAATATAATGAACGATGAGCGAAAGATAAATATAGAAAGAAATCAGATAGATGAAGACGGAGAGAGAGAGAGAGAGAGAGAGAGAGAAGAGAGAAATATGTGGAGAGAGAGAGGAGAAGAGAGAAAGACAGCGATAGAAGAGAGGAGAGAAAGTTATGGAAAGAGAGAAGAGAAAAGGAGAGAAAGATAAGAGAGAGAGAGAACAACAGCTATTATAAAACTGAAGACAGAGAGAGAGAGAGAGAGAGAGAAACAGACAAAGATAAGTCGATGAAGAGAGCGGCTGAGTGAGATGTCTATTTTGCAGAATCCCTGCAACGTTGTGATTGCCAAGTCTGGTTCGAGGGTTTCTGTCCCTTTCGATTGCAAGTGCGGCTTTTAAGGAAATCCATACGGCGATGATCGAATTTCACCTCGTTACCAAATATTGCAAAGTCCACGAAACACCATTAACACTGATAGCAGAAAGCTTGGCCGTGCAACAATATGGAGTCCATGAGGCATGCAGCGCACATTAGAGTTCATTTGGCCATTTACGCCCGTGTAATTTCATAATCCCCCAGTTAGAGCAGACAAGTCGTAAGTGTCGAGTGCTAAGTGATTTGACCACAGGATTACGCCGTGAGATGACATATCCAAGCAAAGTCCATTAGTATGCACTTTATGAGAGCGAGGAAGTATCCAAGTGGAAGACTGCGATAAGGCCTTTGCTGGAGCGCGCGCGCGCGTGCGGAGGACACATCAAAGCGAGCCAGTCAGGGACCACCAGTCTGGGGTTAATTAGTGAAACATACGGCAGTCATTGAAAGGAAAACTAGTATTAGCTTATGAAGCCTAACTTTTCCAAATACGATCCGAAAATAGAACAAAAATCACCGTTGTGACGTCATCTTGGCTTTTCCCAACGCTTATGAGACGTTTGGGGTTTCAGCACTGCTGCAGAGCAAAGTTCAACCTGCATTTTTAACCTGTGATCCTGCCCAAGTTATTATGCTATTAAACTATTAACAATCTTAACCTACCTTCTTAATCGAAGCATAATTTATTTATGCATATCCCCTTGGACCTCCCTACCTACATCACTGGTATGACCTGGAAGAGTCATGCATCTCGGAAGCTCTGCTTTCATACAAAAAAACATAACATACTCACTTCAATACCTTTAGTTATCTGGAAGCAATAGACTAAACAATCAACCAATCACCAACCTTCTATCATCCACGTGATTATAAGTTTCAATAGCCTTTCATGTTTGAATACTTTTTTGTTAATTTCAAGAAATTAACATAAAAAGCTGTTTTTTTTGTTAATTTATTTTGTTAATTTCAAGAAATTAACATTAATTTATTTTGTTAATGTTTTGTTAATTTCAAGAAATTAATATAAAAAAGCTGCTTTGTTAATTTCACGAAATTAACATTGAAAAGCTGCGTTTATTCAAAATTGAGACAAAAAAAGTCTTTCTTGTTAATATTAATAATCAAAGAAATTTGTCTAGATGAGTTTCGGTTATTTTTATTTACTTTTATTATTTTTTCAAGAAAATTAATTGCAACCCTATTCAAGGGTATGGAATGAACAAATCGGATTATATTTGGGTGCAGTACAGCTCACTCTCAAACGTTACGTAAGTTGATTGAACTCAATAAAAGACTTGAATGGTAACTCTACCAGTCAAGCTACTCTGCTGCTAGCTGACTGTTCATTTTCTATGTAGATTGTGACATGCAAATTTGATTAACACTATAGCAAATATTGTTTGGGCTTCATTTCCTCACACGCCGCCAGATTGGTCTTCTCGGTTGTTGTTGTAGTTTGCTATGCGATGGCACGGGCTTGTATGCCATGCGTACAGCGTAATACAAAATCCTAATAAAATAAAACCTTCCAGAGGGTTGTTTGCTTTAGCTTTCTGGGGGAACTTTTTCCGTCAACATGGCAGAATATTTTTTTAACGGCTTACAACGACCGAGATTTGTAGAAATGCGTGAACTTTTAAGAATAAATTGCTTTGTGTCATATACAATGCAGTAGAATAGGTGTGTAAATGGCTTCCAAAAAGTCGTTCTTGCCTTGGGAAAAGTATATTTTAAGATATAACCGAAGTTGTAGTAAAATATAAATCATAATGGTATTTGTTAGTAGCATTTCAACCAGCGACATCTGTCAGCAAAGATTAGCACTTAATCGATTGACTGCAACAATGAATTGAAATTGTCAATTTGCAGTTGGTATTGTTAACTGTTTAGCTCACAAAAAAATTAATTGTTAAAGACCAACAGATGTCAAGGGTTTAGTATTGTTCAAGCGTTCATAACAAAACGTACTGTAATTGGTAAACGAATCTTTACTTGCTACCGAGGTATTTATTACCTACTTTGTTACAAAAACCTCTGTGGGTCACTACCGTCATAGTACATCTGTTATATACGGTTACAGCTACTTGATGGTATGTTATAGCTTGTTTAAGGAAGTGATCTTCATCTTAATGCATGAGACCCCGGTGTAGCCTTAAGTTATAACTGACACTATCTCGCACTTCAAGTTGTTCTCCCTGTGGCTCGTTGGATTACACAGTGGAGTGCCAATCGTCAAGCTAATACAGCACGCACTGTTTTCCAGAACTGCAGGCTGGTTGCTTAGTAACTACTTGTGGCACGTGGTCTCGATCCCAGTTAATAATACGGGAAAAATCTTGGCCCTTCTAATTGGTTTTAATGTGGAAAACTGATAAGACTTTCTCTACAATTGCACACTAATGTGATACGGTGAACAGATTTAATTTCGACGAGGATTTGTATATAGCACATAACGAAGGTAATTTTCTTTGCCAAACAGGTACACTAGTCTCAAAAAAATTAAGGTGCATTTGGAAACTTAAAAGTGAAATTGAGAATAATAGAAATTGTGAGAAATGTTTGTAGAATGTGAATTAATCTAAAAATGCGTTGTCTCCATTGCTATCAAGACAATATTATGACTATATAATGTATAATTCTTTTTGATTCAATTATTATTATTATTTTTTTTAAATTGTCAACTTGGGAAGCCAATATTTAAATATTTGATATCCATAAGTCACTTTGTTCTTCTTAGGATTTTTTTACAAATATAATTTAGATGCTATTTAGACCTATTATTCAATAACTTTATTAT